>NC_082662.1:84565460-84879276 GCF_025265405.1 Mesoplodon densirostris
CAGTTCCTTGCCCTGTGGACCTCTTCATAGGGATGTTCACAGTGTGGCATCTTGGTTCCTTCAGTGAATGATCCAAGAGAGAAAAGCTCAGGATGGAATCTGCAGTCTTTTGTAACCTAATCTCAGATGTCAATACCATTACTTCTATGTACTTGGTGATGCAAACCAACCCTGGTATACAACACAAGGATGTGAACATCAGGTGGCAGGGAACATCTGGGGCCATCTTGGAGGCTGCCTGCCGTACTAATACTTTGTTATTTTTACGTGTTGCTGATACCATCTTTCAGTTCTTTCAATTTATCTATGATATCTTTTGATGAATAGAAGTTCATTTTAATGTTGATTGATCAATCTTTCATATTTAATGCTTTCCTATCTAGTTTAAGAAATTCTTCATTCAAAGTAAAAAAGATATTCTGTATTTTTTTCTAAAAGTGTTATGGTTTTGCCTTTCACATATGGGATCTTAATTCATCTAGATTTTATTTCGGTATAAAGTAAGGAACCATCCCCCCCCCCCCCGCCTTCATTTGCTTAACCAGTTGTTCAAGAATTATTTATTTTTAAAAATCCTCCTTTCCTCCACTGATGGGCAGTGTTACTCCTGTCACATGTCAAATTCCTAATGATAGTTTCTTGATTACTGTAACTTAATCATGAGCTTTTATATTTGGTAGAACAGATTCCCCCCTCCCCCCATCTTATTTTCCTAGGATGGTCTTGACTTCCTTGCCATTAAAATTTTAGGAAAAGCTCATCAAGTTAGCTTGAAAAGTCGTCTTGAATTTTGAGTGGGATTGCATTGAGCACTCAAATGCATTGAGTGCATTGAGCTTATAGATCGTTTTAAGAACTAATATCTCTTAATACTGAATATTCTAGTTTATGAGCATGGTTCCTTCGTTTACTACTTTTCAGTGGTTTTCAGATATTTTAGAATAAAGTTAAAAAAATTTTTCACCAAGTTCGTATTTTGTTACAAATATGCCTAGGTATCACATATTTTTAAAAATGTTTTAACATGTTATTATAAAATATTCAGAAAATTATAAAACATAAATGTATAGCTTAAGTTATTAGAAGGTCAATAACTTTTGAATCAGGCAATAAAGCATTACCAGCACCTCAGAAACACACCACATCCCTCTCACAAATTACACCCTTTCCCTCTCTCATAATTATCCTGACCTTTTTAAAAGGATTTTCAATTTCTATGTATTTTTATGCTTTATATCTCTTGTAAATAGTATAAGATTTTTAAAAAAATTATTTTATTTTTGGCTGTGTTGGGTCGTCGTTGCTGCACGGGGGCTTTCTCTAGTTGCGGCGAGCGGGGGCTACTCTTCGTTGTGGTGCGCGTGCTTCTCATTGCAGTGGCTTCTCTTTGTTGCAGAGCGCAGGCTCTAGGCACACGGGCTTCAGTAGTTGTGGCTTGTGGGCTCTGGAGCGCAGGCTCAGTAGTTGTGGCATACAGGCTGAATTGCTCCGTGGCATGTGGGATCTTCCCCGACCAGGCCTCGAACCCATGTCCCCTGCATTGGCAGGTGGATTCTTAACCACTGCACCACCAGGGAAGTCCAGGCGGTTTTGTTTTAAATTTAGTTGGTCATCTCTGACTTTTAACTGGAGGGTTCAGTCTGTTTACATTTATAATGACTGTGGATAAGTTCGGACTTATTTCTGCCATCTTTGTACCTGCTATTCATTTCACTTTTCGATGTCTCTTATATTTTTTGTTTGTATTCTCCATTTTTTTCCTCTACTAATTTGAAACTTTGTAATTTCTGTTCTTGTAGTATTTAACCTTGATATTTTGCATACTTATTTAAAACTTAAAGCTAATCAGTATCTGAATCCTTCTACTGACTAAAAGAGTAACACTTTATCAGAACTCTAGTAACTGATCACCCCACTCCTGGTTTGTGCTACTGTTTTAATTGACTTTTTAACCTCACATAGTAGATACTATTTTTAGTGTTTGTCTGGATACACCTCTAAGTTTAGCAGTTTCTCTGCTCACCAATCCTTCTTAAATCTCAGACCTTTCTTCTGGATGAATTCCTTCCTCCCCACCTCCCTTTACTTCTCGAGCTCTGCTGAGATGCATTGGGTCATTCTATTTCAAATCATTTAACTCTTTTAATCTTTCTCTTCTGTTTTTCCTGTTATCTCTGCTGTATTCTGGGCATGATCTTCAGATATGTCTTTGTGTTCATTTAAAGCTTCAGTTGGATCTAATCTGTTTATTTTTAGCATCCATTGGGTTTTTTATTTCATTATTATACACTTTTAAAGGGTATATTTAGTTTCTCTTAAACTCTGATCATTTTTATTACTCATTTCCTGTTTGAGTTCATGTTTTCTTTATACACATCCATATATGAGTGCTTTGCATTCAAAATATGGTAATTCCAGCATCTGAAGGTGTTGGGGTTCTAAATCTTTTTTTCCCCAGCATTTTATTTTTCATGGCACTGCTTCTGCTTGTGTGTTTTTTTAAATTTTTGCTTTTAAAAAAAATAAATTTATTTTTGGCTCTGTTGAGTCTTTGTTGCTGTGCGCGGGTTTTCTCTACTTGTGGCGAGTGGGGGGCTCCTCTCCGTTGCCGTGCGCGGGCTTCTCACTGCGGTGGCTTCTGTTGCAGAGCATGGGCTCTAGGCGCACAGACTTCAGTAGTTGTGGCTCACGGGCTCTAGAGCTCAGGCTCAGTAGTTGTGGCGCACGGGCTTAGTTGCTCCAAGGCATGTGGGATCTTCCCGGACCAGGGCTCAAACCCGTGTCCCCTGCATTGGCAGGCGGATTCTTAACCACTGAGCACCAGGAAAGCCCTGCTTATGTGTCTTATATATATATATGTATATACACATGTGTGTATATATATATATATATATATATGTATATATGTGCGTGTGTATGTGTATATGTTACCACTGTAAATCAGTTTCTTGTTTTTGAGTTTTGTAAATTTTGTGAATTTTACTCCAGACTTATTTGAGAACAGGCTTGTAGTTCCAAATCCTCACCAAAGACCATTATCATTATTTTTCTTCTTGTAGCTGTTCCCTGGGTAACCTCTCTTTGCAGGCAGATGGATTTCTTTTCCAGCCTATTAACAGGGACCCTTTAAGGATCCCTACTTAATGGAGGCAGTTCATGTGCAGCTCCGCTAAGACACTGTCTACCGATCGCTGAGTTGATGTCAGTATTTGCCTCTAGGGCCACCCAGGTTTTTAAGTCCCTCTTACAGAGTTGATTTAAATTTGCTGTTCCTTTTGATGGGTGAGGTGGGGAGGAGAGGATTGTTCCTTGGGGATTTCCTGTTCATTCTATCAAGCTTAATAGTGCATTAAAAGGTATGTTTTTGAAAATTTAGTTATAGTGAGAGGGTTTTCTAAGAGCATCTGAACCACCATATTGCCAGAAGTAGAAGTGTGCTTTGGATTTTTCAGGAAATAAAAAATGATGGCTTTTAAAAACTGGGAGAAGGGCTTCATGATTCTAGGCCCCATTAATGGAAATAGAGAGTCCAGGATTTGAAACTAATATTTCCATTTTATTAAATAGACCACAATGAGAGGCTTGTACTTAGTTCTGGCAGGCATATTCAAGATGACCAATAATAGGGTGATGGTTAAATTATAGTGTAACCTCTGGAACCAGTCATATTTTTTCAAAGGCTGTCAGTCATGGTGAAATTTTGGCAACTTATTTGAGAAAAGTGGGATATAATACTATTCTCTATGGTCCCCAAATTATTTAGAAGAGAAAAAGCAAATTGGTAAGTGAGAGGTGGTGGCAGAGTGATTCTATCAAAGTCCTGTATTCCAAATTTTCTACAATAGAAAAAAATTGGGGTGGATACTGATAAACTAGAAAGTATCCCCTTTGGGAAGTCAAAAACCTAGAAAACAAATCTGGAAAACTCATACTTATCAGCTAGAGGAAAAGGTAATTATTTTGAAATATGTGAAATAATGTCATGAAATATACTAACATCTGGTGCTCACTTTGTATCAGGTGCTGTGCTGCACACGGGACTTGACTTGAGGAGGTTAACTTGACCAAAGTCCAACTGCTAGCAAGCACCACAGCTGTTGTTGGAACCTAGGTCTTCTGGCGCCAGCTCTACCTTGTATCACTATTAACCTCTGTCCCCTAAGCCAGAAACCTTAAAATTTCCATACCACTCTCATTGATTTTGGTTTACTATCATCAATCAGGATGTAGTGGCACAGGAAGAGTGTGCCCCAGGAAGGTAGGAGGTAGAATTATTGTACTACAATGAATTGTTTAATATTAAAGAGACTGGATACAGTTGTTTCACAAAAAGATATATTTTCATATGACTATTTACATTTTTCATATTTAGTTAAAGAATATCATACAACTGATACCTTCTGAAATGTTTCATGCTTTTAAACTCTTCTATTTACACTTATCTGACATGGAATTATTAAAACTAAAATGGTCAAATACCTTGGTAATAGAAAGCAACCAGCCAATGTAGCTGGGTCTTCACTTAAATTTGTTGATCAGCATTAGCAATAGTTACCTTAATAAATTATCATTCATTTTAAAATCAGTAGTAATTTTAAACAATTCATAAATAAGTGTGCTCTGTGCAATTTACATGTTTAATATCCTGTGGATACTAAAAGCTTGTATATTGTCAGATTTGCACATTATTACTTTACTTTATCAAATGATAAGCTTTCTCAAAGAAGAAACTGGATAAGCTTGAAATTATATCCTAAGGTTCTCTGGAGAGTTAGTTATCAAAGCTCTGCCTGCTTTATAGGAGGAGGTTCCAATTTACGTGAGAGGGCAGTTAAAATCTGGTTGAATTTCTCATATCTCTCTGTCTGATTGACTTGTGCACCTTTGCTGCCCCATAGCAATCTCATTTGGAATTCAGTCTTGAAGATTTCACTCATTTCTTCATCTGGTTGAAAACCTAATAAAAACAAAACCAAAAAAAACTTACTTCAGTTCTGCTTGAACAGTGTTGAAAATAAACTGAAAACTTGCTTGTTTAAAGTAGGATCAAAATGAACATCTCTCAGAACTTTCAAAAAATGCCCTCAAGGAAAAAAAAAATAGGATCTACTCTATATAAAGGAGGGCACAGCCCCCCCACCCCAAGGACCTGAGCACCTTCAGAGAAAGAATAACAAGTAAACTCAGTAAGATGTGATGATAGAATAAAGTTCATGTGCACAACCCACCATGGGCCGTAGTGCTGTGAGAAGGAGTGTTCAAAGTACCTTTTTTTTTTAACAGCTTTATTGTTGTATAATTTATTTGTCATGATTCACCCATTTTAGCTGCAGTTTATACAGTTGCACAACCATCACCACCACTTTAGAACAATTCCATCAATCACCCTAGAAAATCCCCTAGTACCTCTTTTCAGTCAATCCCTGTACCTACCCCACACCACAGCCAACCACTAATCTGCTTTCCATCACTATTGCTTTGCCTTTTGTAGAAATTTGATATAAATGGGATTATATAACATGGACTTTTTTTATGTCATGCTTCTTTCACTTTGGCTTCTTTCACTCCGCATGATGTTTTTGAGATTATTCCATATTGTTGTATGTTATCAATAATTCATTCCTTTTTATTGCTGAGTAGTATTCAGTTACGTGGACATACATACCACATTTTGTCTATTTACCAACTGATAAGACATTTGGATTGTTTACAGTTTCTGGCTATTAAGAATAATGTGAACATTTGTGATTAAGTCTTTGAGTGGACATTTGTTTTCATTTCTCTGGAAGTGGAATTACTGGGTCACATGGTAAATACATGTTTACTTTTAAAGAAACCATCAAATTCTTTTCCAAAATGACTTTACCATTTTATATTCTCATCAGTAACGTATGAAGAGTCCAGCTATCAACTCTTAGTATTGTCATTCTAGATAGCGTGTGGTGGTATCTCACTGTGGTTTACATTTACATTTCCATAATAACTAATGCTTTGAACATTTTTCCATGTAGTTTATTGTCATTGTATATCCACTCTGGTGTAGTGTCTATTCAAATCTTTTGTTGATTCAAATCTTGTTTCTCTTCTCCTTGAGTTGTAAGATTTCTTTAAATTCTAGATATAAGCCCTTTAGCTGATGTATGTTTGCCAAATATTTTCTTCTAGTCTGTGGTGTGCCTTTTCACTTCCTTAATGGTGACTTTTAAAGAGCAAAATGTAAAATTTTGATTTATCCGTTTTCTTTTATGGTTCATGCTTTTTGTATCTTAAGAAAATTTGCCTAACCCAAGGACACAGGAATTTCTCCTATGTTTTCTTATAGAAGCTTTACACTTTAGCTGTTACATTTTGAGTGTATGCTGTGACATAAAGATTGAGATTCTTTTTTTTGTATATGATAATCAGTAGTTCCAGAACCATTTGTTGAAAGATTACTTTATGCAGTGAATTACCTTGACACTGTTGTCAGAAAACAATCGACAGTCATATGTGTGGGCCTGTTTCTCAACTCTTTTCTGTAAGAGAAGATCTGCTCTACTTACGGCCAAGGATGCTCAGTCAACTCTATTAGAGCAGGGGAAACCTCTAGCCAAAGCGTCATGCAGGCATATGTTTCTCATCCTTGATTACTGCTGGTTTAGTTGGCTCTGTCATTAAATATATTCTCACCATCTAGATCATAGTATCTTGGTGGCGGAGAGGATTATAGAAGGCTTCTATTCCATTCATCCATGTGATGCCAAAATATCTTTGGCAGATAACCAGCCAGAGGCCAGATGACAACTTCCACTCATTCAGTTAATATGCTTTGAGCCCCTAACCTGGGTTGAGTGCTGGGATACGTTGGTGAGCAAATCTCTGCCCTTACTGGGCTCACAGTCACTTCTAGCAATGAGAACTTGCTATGAAAACCTGTAGCAGGATCAACTGAGAAATACCATCAGATGCCTTTAAGGTGATTTGCTGTAGAACAGCTTAGAGCATACTTTTCTCCAAATCCACCCTAATATATTGGCTTAGGCAACATCTAATGTAATATACTTATTGGTTTTGTATAAGCAGGCATTCCAGTATCTGGTGAGTTGAATTACGGGCTCTTATGGTTTGAATCCTACACTGCAAACCCTGGAGAACTTTCTGAGGAAAAGAAAAGAAACAGGTATGTAGTGCTTATACCTACAGCAGACACAGTGCAAATTGTTCAGTCCCAAATTCTGTTTCTGAATTAACAACTTTGTTTCAGGTTGAAATAATAGGCCTCTTCTGCCCCATATAGTTCTTAACCTTGTGGATCAAACTGTGAGCCCTTGAAGAGTGTTAAAAATTATACAGTGAGGGGTTTCCCTGGTGGCACAGTGGTTGAGAGTCTGCCTGCTGATGCAGGGGACACAGGTTCGTGCCCCGGTCCGGGAAGATCCCACATGCCACAGAGCGGCTAGGCCCGTGAGCCATGGCCACTGAGCCTCTGCGTCCGGAGCCTGTGCTCCGCAACGGGAGAGGCCACAACAGTGAGAGGCCTGCGTACCGCAAAAAAAAAAATTAAACAGTGAGGAATAGAAAATAGTCACCCCTGATAACTGTGTTGGTAAAGCCCTTATTCTTGTACTTGCTTCCTAAATGGTCTTTTTGCCTGCAAGCTTCAGTCTTCCTGCCTTCCTCCACAAAGATGGCAGACTGAAAACAAATCTGACCATGTGATAACATCCTCCCATGTTTAAAACCCTTCACTGGCTCTTCCTCAGCCACAGTCCTACATGGAAGGTCTTCCCACCTGTATCTACCTCCTTCTTTAACCTAGCTGGCCACTTCTTAAGACACACTTTACACTAATACAAAGCCAAGTACTTGTGGTTCGTACTTTTCTCCAAGCTTGCTCAGTGCCTTTGCTTATGTTGGACCCTCTGATGCCAAGAGCAGGGGAGCTCACTTGCCAGTGTGTCTGGGAAGAAATAGGAATACAGATAAGTCAAATAGAACTCCCAACTCCTCATGTTGGCCCATCACCTTTTCTAATAGTGATTATCAGAGGTAGTAACGGTAAACAAGCTGACAAATTCTTTCTTGATCCTTTCTCTCTGTTTATACCACTGGCACAAGAGAATACATAAAAGGAAGGGAGAAGCAGGATCCCTAAGACAGGTGGGAACTAAGAGTAAGTAGTGATCAACCATACAGGAAATGGAATTCCCATGCCTTAATCTTTCCTACTTGGTCTCTTTCTTATTGAGAGCACCCATGCTCTTTCATTCCTTCATTCCAGTTACTGTGCAGAGTAGACAGCAGCTTAACAAAACCAGCTCTTACCTGCCAGGATCCTCTCAGCATTCATCCGGTAGCTGTCTGCAGCTTCTGCCATGAGTCGGGCTGTTGCCAAATGGTTCAGCATAATCTCACAGCTTTCGTCGTTTTTTTCCCACATGTCAGTTCCTTCAAAAGTGACAGCCTCACGCTCCATTAAGGTCACAAGAGGCATCAGCAGTGGGACTGATATATTGTTTGGGGGAACACACGTAGACTCTGAAAAACAAGGGGTAAAGTTTTCCACGTCATACTTTCTTTCCAAGTTAAGCGCAGAGAGTTCCAGTTGAAGATGGCAACGTAGGAGTGTCCTGGGCTCACCTCCTTCTGTGGACACACTGAATCTGTAGCTAAATAGGGAACAACTTCCTCTGGAAAATAACTAAAAACTGTCTGAATAACTGTCTGAATGCATTGCATAAATGAGAGAAGGTCCACATCAAAGCAGGTAAGAGAGGCTGGGAGACTATCTCTCTATAAACCCCACCCCTGTCACAGTGACCCACAATTGGGAGGGAACTCAAAACCTGGAGCTTCTCCCTGAGGAGCAAAGGGCTTGAACCCCACATGGGGTACCCCAGCTTTTAAGACCAGCACCTGAAAGACAAGCCCCCAAAACATCTAACTTTGAAAACCAACAGTACTCATGTCTACAAGACCCACAAGGCTATAATCATCTGAGAAACAGGTCTTAAAGGGCTTGCAAGCTTTGACTCACCTGCCCCAGGGCTCAGTGCAGAGGCAGCCAATTGAGAGGTGCCTGGACATTATGCAAATGAGGCTCATTTGCTAATCTTAAAGCTTTAGCCCGAGAGGCAGGCTTCTGGTTTGGCAAACAACTGGGACCTATTAGGCCCTCTCAGCAATGGAGGCTAATGGATGACACAGTCTTTGTGCTCTCCCTCTGCCTTGCTCCACCTCACTGATATATCCCAGAAAGTAACTCATACCCTTGTCCGGCATTCCAATCTCTCCAGCTGCCTCCAGAGGACACCTCTAAACTGCCTAGCTCTGATGGCCAATGGGGCTTATTATGCCCATGGGTCCTACTGGACTCTAACCTTTGTAATGCCATAAGATAAGAAAATTACAGGCCTATATCTGTGACGAACACAGATCTACAAATCCTGAACAAAATATTTGCAAACTGAATTCAGTACATTGAAAGGATCATATACATTGATCAAGTGGGATTTATTCCAGGGATGCAAGCATGGCTCAACATTCACAAATCATTATGATATACCACATTAATAAAAGAAAGATAAATGATATTTCTGCATCTATTAAGATGATCAAATTATTTTTAACAAAATTCAACATCCATTTATGATAAAAACTCAACAAAGTGGGAATAAAGGGAATGTACAACAACATAATAAAGGCCATATATAACAAGCCCACAGCTAACATCATACTCAATGATGAAGAGCTAAAAACTTTACCTCTAAGATCAGGAATAAAAGGATGACTATTCACCACTTCTATTCAACATAGTATTGGAAGTCCTAGCCAGAGCAACTAGGCAAGAAAACGAAATAAAACCATCCAAACGGGAAAGGAAGATGTAAAACTATTACTATTTGCAGATTACCTATTATATATAGAAAACCCTAAAACTCCACCAAAAAACTGTTAGAACTAATAAATGAATTCAGTAAAGTTGAAGGATACAAAATATACAAAAGCCTGTTGCATTTCCATATGCTAATAACAAACTAACAGAAAGATATTAAGAAAATAATTCCATTTACAATTACATCAAAAAGATCAAAATACCTAGGAATAAATTTAACCAAAGAAATGAAAGACCTGTACACTGAAAACTGTAAGACACTGATGAAAGAAATTGAAGAAGACACAAATAAATGGAAAGATATTGTGCTCCCGGAATGGAAGAATTCATATTGTTAAAATGTCCATACTACCCAAAGCAATCTATAGATTCAGTGCAATCCGTATAAAATTCCAATGGCATTTTTCACAGAAATAGAACAAACACAATCCTAAAATTTATGTGGAACCACAAAAGATGCCAAGTAGCCAAAACAATCTTGAGAAAGAACAAAGCTAGAAGCATGACATTCCCTGATTTCACACTACATTATAAAGCTATAGTAAAACAGCATGGTATTGGCATAAAAACAGACATATGTATCAGTGGAACAGAATAGGGAGCCCTGAAAAAGAACCACACACATATGGTCAGTCAGTCAATTTGCGACAAAGTAGCCAAGAATATACACTGAGGAAAGGACAGTCTCTCCAATAAGTGGTGCTGGGAATACTGGACAGCTACATCTTGGAAGTGCAAATCAAAATCACAGAGATATCATCTCACATCTGTTAGAATGGCTGTTATCAAAAAGAGAAGAAATAAGTTTTAGCAAGGATGCAGAGAAAAGGGAACCCTTGGGCACTGTTGGTGGGGATGTAAATTGGTTCAGCCACTATGGAAAATGGAGGTTCCTCAAAAAGTTAAAAATAGAGCTGTCATTTGATTCAGCAATTTCACCTCTGGGTATTTACCTGAATAAAACAAAAACACTAATTTGAAAAGATACATGCACCACCCCCCTGCCCCATTCACTGAAGCATTATTTGTAAAAGCCAAGACATGGAACCAACCTAAACGTCCATCAATGGATGAATGGATAAAGAAGATGTGGACTCATGCTCTTGGACTGGAAGAATTAATATTGTTAAAATGGCCATACTACCCAAAGCAATCTACAGATTTAATGTGATCCCTATCAAATTACCCATGACATTTTTCACAGAAGTAGAATAAATAATCGTAAAATTTATATGGAGTCACAAAAGACCCAGAATTGCCACAGCAATCCTGAAGAAAAAGAACAAAGCTGGGCTTCCCTGGTGGCGCAGTGGTTGAGAGTCTGCCTGCCGATGCAGGGGACACGGGTTCGTGCCCCGGTCTGGGAAGATCCCACGTGCCACGGAGCGGCTGGGCCCGTGAGCCATGGCTGCTGAGCCTGTGCTCCACAACAGGAGAGGCCACAACAGTGAGAGGCCCGTGTACCGAAAAAAAAAAGAACAAAGCTGGAGGTGTAATCCTCCCGGACTTCAGACAATACTACAAAGCTATAGTAATCAAAACAGCACGGTATTGGTATGAAAACAGACATATGGATCAATGGAACAGAATACAGAGCCCAGAAATAA
Organism: Mesoplodon densirostris; assembly: GCF_025265405.1. Lineage (NCBI taxonomy): Eukaryota > Metazoa > Chordata > Mammalia > Artiodactyla > Ziphiidae > Mesoplodon > Mesoplodon densirostris. The sequence continues at coordinate 84,576,942 of NC_082662.1, forward strand.
ACCCACACACCTATGGTCAATTAATCTTTGACAATGGAGGCAAGAATATACAATGGAGATAAGAGAGTCTCTTCAGCAAGTGGTGGGAAAGCTGGACAGCTACATGCAAATCAATGAAGTTAGAACACTCCCTCACAGCATACACAAAAATAAACTCAAAATGACTTAAAGACCTAAATATAAGACATGACACCATAAAACTCTGAGAAGAGAAAATAGGCAAAACATTCTCTGGTATAAATCATAGCAATGTTTTCTTAGTCTCCCAAGGCAATAGAAATAAAAGAAAAAATAAACAAATGGGACCTAATCAAACTTATAAACTTTTGCACAGCAAAGGAATCCATAAACAAAATGAAAAGGCAACCAACAGACTGCGAGAAAATATTTGCAAACAATGCAACCAACAAGGGCTTAATTTCTAAAATATACAAACAGCTCATACAGCTCAATAACAAAAAAACAAACAACCCAATCAAAAAATGGGCAGAAGACCTAAATAGACATTTCTCTAAAGAAGACATACAGATGGCCAATAGGCACATGAAAAGATGCTCAACATTGCTAATTATCAGAGAAATGTAAATCAAAACTACAGTGAGGTATCACCTCACACTGGTCAGAATGGCCATCATCAAAAAGTCACAAACAATAAGTGCGGGAGAGGGTGTTGAGAAAAGGGAACCCTTCTACACAGTTGGAGGGAATGAAAATTAGTGCAACTGCTATGGAGAACAGTATGGAGGTTCCTTAAAAAACTAAAAATAGAGTTGCCATATGATCCAGCAATCCCATTCCTGGGCATATATCCAAAGAAAACTAATTCGAAAAGATACATGTACCCCAATGGTCACAGCAGCACTATTTACAATAGCCAAGATATGGAAGTGACCTAAATGTCCATTGACAGATGAGTAGATAAAGAAGATGTGGTACACACACACACACACACACACACACACACACACACAATGGAATATTACTCAGCCATAAAAACGAATGAAATAATGCCATCTGCAGCAATATGGATGGACATAGAGATTACCATAGTTCATAAGTGAAGTGTGTCAGACAGACAAATATATGATATTACTTATGTGTGGAATCTAAAAAAAATGATACAAATGAACTTATTTACAGAATGGAAACAGAGACTCACAGTAATAGAAAACAAATCTATGTTTACCAAAGGGGAAAGAAGGGGAGGGATAAATGAGGAGTTTGGAATCAGCAGATACGAAGTACTATATATAGGGACTTCCCTGGTGGTGCAGTCGTTAAGAATTCGCCTTCCAATGCAGGGGACACAGGTTTGAGCCTTGGTCCGGGAAGATCCTACATGCCACGGAGCAACTAAGCCCGTGCGCAACTACTGAGCCAGCGCTCTAGAGCCCATGAGCCACATGCCACAACTACTGAAGCCTGTGCTCCACAACAAGAGAGGCCACCGCAATGAGAAGCCCATGCACCGCAACCAAGAGTAGCCCTGCTCGCCACAACTAGAGAAAGCCTGAGAGCAACAATGAAGACCCAACACAGCCAAAAAATAAATAAATTTATTAAAAAAATACTATATATAGAATAGATAAATAACAAGGTCCTATTTTATAGCATAGGGAACTACATTCAATATCTTGTAATAACCTATAATGAAAAAGAATATGAAAAATGATACATATGTATAACTGAATTATTTTGCTGTACATCAGAATCTAACAAAACATTGTAAATCAATTATAACTTCAGTAAAAAAAGAAGATGCATGTGTGTATACACACACACACACACACACACATATATACACAATGGAATATTATTCAGCCATTAAAAAATAATGAATCCTGCCATTTGTAACAACACGAATGCAACTTGAGGGCATTATGCTAAGTGAAATAAGTCAGACAGAAAAAGATAAATACCATATGAACTCACTTACATGTGATACCTAAAAAAACCAAAAACAAAAACACCCTTTGAGCTCATGGATATAGAGAACAGATTGGTGGTTGCCTGAGTGGTTGGGGTAGGGGGGGAAGTGAAATGGGTGAGGGGGATCAAAAGGTACAAATTTCCAGTTATAAAGTGAATAAGTCCTGAGGGATGTAATGTACGGCATGGTGACTGTAGTTAATAATACTGTATTGCATATTTGAAAGTAGCTAGCAGAGTGGATCTTGAAAGTTCTCATCAGAAGAAAAAAAACGTTTTGTAACCATGTACGGTAACAGATGTTAACTGGTCTTATTGTGATCATTTTGCAACATATACAAATAGGAAATCATTACATTGTACACCTGAAGCTAATATAATGTTATGTAAATTACACCTCAGTTTATAAAGTTAAGCACAAAATAAGGTAACTAGTAGCCTATGTCTTGTTTTAGCAATTGCAGACCTACAAGCGATGCTGTCATCTGATAAAAGCCTTGGTGACCCGTCAACAGTCCTGCAGATAACTCAGAGCCTCATAATGTGCCCTGCGAACTGCTTCAATCAAACCAGAACAGACATGACACTGCCAGGGCTGCCACCGGACCCCCTTGTCCTGATCCTGGGCTCACCTCTGCCTTCGTGCAGGATTTTGCTAAAAGGCTTCAGCTGTTTCTCATAGAGGATGGCGGTTTGTGTGTACTGGTGCCGCAGGGCAGTCCACGTTTTTTCTAACCTTGTGATCTGGAAGAAAGAAAGGTGTTATCGTTTTGGAAAAGGCTCTTTTTAAAACTACCTTTTTGCTTAAGTTTTGGAATGGATGATAGAGGTACATGGTAAAAACTCAAAGCAGTTGAAAGGAGTGTACAGAGCAAAGCTAATCCCCACCCCGACCCTGCTCCACATTGCTCTAATGACCCGTGAGACACACACACCTTTTAGAATAAATGTGTATCATACTACACATATTTTCCTATTCATTGTCTGGAAATTAGTCCGTGTAAGTACATATAAAACAGCATAGAACGGTCTTGTTTTGTTAAACTTTTGCCTAGTGTTCCATTTATGCATAAACCATAGTTTAACTAGTTTCCTGTAGATAAGCGCTTTAAACATATTTTTCTATTACCAAATATCTGGAGGATAAATTTCCAGAAGTGGAACTACTGGGTCAAAAAATACATGTATTTTAAATTTTGATAGGATTTGCCAACTGTCCTCCACAGGGGTTATACTGATGTAAGGATGTAGAATGTGACATACAGCATTTTAATGTTACTTGTAAGTAATAAAGCCTGAGATGTGGAAAATTGCCTAGACCATACGATGCCACTACTCATTCCTTTTCATTTCTTTGGGAACAATTTAGTCAAAACCAACATATGCCACTGACTCTGACTGCCCTAGATAAATGGTCCCCCACTCACACCTTAAAACCAGCAAGCCCGTGTCTGACCTTTTCTACATGAAACAAGGAAGGAGGGAAGGGAACTAATATTTATGGAATGAGAGCCAACTCTGTCAGGTATTTGAGGAATTTCATTTAATCCTCACCATGCCCTATGAGGCAGGTATTTTGGCTTCATTTTACAGGTCAGAAAACAGAAGAGATTAGGTAACTTGCTCAAGGTTTCATAGCTGCTAAATGGCAGAGCTGAAATTCATTTCCTTGGGTTCTAAGAGCTCCCTGTGTATTCCAAGAGGAAGGTGAGAAACGATCACCATCAGCAGATTTGTTGGGAAGGAAAGGATGTGGCTGTTTTTCCTCCAGCCTCCTACCACCCCGCCCGCTCTTCTCTTCCCCCTCCCTGAAGCGTCCGCCTTTCTGAAAGGAGCCCTTGTCTCTGGGCTAGGCCCATCTCGGATGCTCTCTCTTGATACCAGAAGCTGAGAAGAGAAGGAGCAGGTTTAGATGATGACATACAGAAATGACGTGACTCTCCTCTCGGGTTTTTCCTGGGCCTGCCACTCCCCTCCCCAAGCAGGGCCCTGAACACCCTAGAGGACGCAGCCCCCTCGTTGCTGAAGTACTCCAGAAGGGAGGAGTCTGATGATGCTGTGTGGGGGGAGGCAGCCATCTATAAAGGCATGTTTAGGTGCTTTGGGGTAAGTCCCTAATTGCTGAGTTTGATGTCATGGACAGCAACCATGTTAATGCCAAAAAACACCCCCTTCACTACTCTCGGAGAAGGCTCTGGGCTGGGGGGCCTATGCATACAGCTAGCCTGTTAGCCCTCAAAATTATAGGCAGTTTTGGATAAGAGGAAATAAATATGACGTAAATTTAAAACACCCAAATGAAAAATTATAACTCCTGTTAGTATAGAAGTCAGTATATCATGAAAATATGGCTGAACTTGCTTATTTCAAATATCGCCCCTATACAGTTCCAGTGCATCTGAAGAATTTTGAAAGCTCTTGGAATATTATACTAGGAATTGACCCCTCTCACAATTTCCTGGTGAGAGCATGAGGTTTTTCACCTTCTTGTTTGAAAGGTGACCTCGCTTCCGTGCAAGGAAATTATGTTCCTAGCAGGCCCTGACTCGGCAACAGTGCCCCGGTGGCAATGGTGGATGTTCAGTGAGTACCCAGCAGGATTTCAGAGACAATCTGTGGCTGTGAAACAGCCAAGCTAAGTGAGCTGGGGTTTTGGTGTTAGGGGTTGCACATTGGGCTTGTGGGACTGTGGTCTCGTACTCGAAGTGGCCGAGCACCTAGGGCTTAACACAACGGAAGTGTGGAAGCTGACTCCTAGCAGTCAAGACAACAGGACCACTTTCCTCTGTGAGGTCCATTTGACTTCAAAGATGGGTTTTCAGTTTTCACCCTCCTCCTAAGAATAGTCTGTCAAAGCAGATAAATTCAAAATGCCCGATTTCAGAAACTCTGCTTAGGGGGTTATATAGCAGAGGGGCCAGGAATCTGAATTTTTTTAACAGCAGAGTCTGTTTTAGGTGATCTGAGGAACATACTTTGAGATAAATCACTCTAGGGATTCTTAGAGATCAGTTCCCCAAATGTCCCAGTTTGCCAGTCATTACCCCAAACTGCCCACACGTCCGGTGACCCAGACAGAAGCACTCTCTTTCTTATACAACACACCCAAGACAGACGTGATCATCCTAACTGGTCCTTCAGGAATATCTATAGTTCCTGAGGATGACTCTTCTTATCGTATATCAAAGAGAAAGTGTAGGTTGTCAGCAATTATATGCTGTTTTTAAAAACAGAGCCAAAATACTTGGGACACTGCTCTTGTTTGCCCCCTAACTAAAGCAGCTTTCACTAAGATATGATTTACCTTTTGAGGTTAATTAAAATCATCTGTGATTTGCTAAGCATGGGCTTGCAGACTACTTTGCAGAACAGTAAGGACACGCAGGCCCACAGGGCCGCACAAAGCAAGTGAGAAGTTACCTGCGGCATTTCCAAGGCCTTCATGATGGCCGAGAAAGAATAGAGGTCCCCCATGGAGTCTTTCAGCTCCACTGCCACCTGGATGATCCTATTGAGGGTGGCTGCTCTGTCCTCCAAAGTGCCCGTGCAGCCCAGAATGTCCACTGCAATACCGATGGCCATCGTGTTGTGTCTGAGAGAGAGGAAAACAGCAGTCAGGCCCAGGGCCAACAGGACTAAGAGGAAACGAAACCAAATTGGCCAGGGAAAGGACTGGCTTTCCACCATTTGCTGCTATCGCCCTGAGATGCCCTGGCAGCTCAGCCGGTTTGGTTGCTGATTTCAACAGAGAGATCACCCCCATTAGGCTGACTGCAGCAGGGCTCCGGGGGGGCCTCAGTGGGTGTCCTATGGAGAGTCAAAAAGGACAGATGCCCCAGGACGGGGCTGTTCAGCCCTGGAGCAGGGGATGTGAAGAGGGCCCTCCTGGGGTGAAGCTGCTCAACGTGCAAGGGGCTCCCTGTACCTTCCACCATGACAGGTCTGCGGAGATGCCGGGTCCCCCAACACACTGGGGAATCCCTTCCTCAGGGAAGCCCTGGGCCACCTACACTGAGCCCCCTGGACTGGGGGATGCAAGGGACAGAAAAATGAGAGAACATGCTTGATTCAGGAAGACGACATGGATGTCAGAACAAAGAAAGAAATGAGGAGCTAAGAACAGAGTGTCTGTGGCTCCGGTCAAGGGGCCAGAAAAGGAATGGAGATGTGGACAAAGACTCAACAGTGGACCAGCAGGATTTCCCTGTAAGGTCAGACCTAATAAAATTGAAATCTTGTATCTGCCAACAATCCTCCCTTTTCTCATCCTGAACTACACAGGTCAACCTCGCAGACCCAAAACAGGAAGCAGAATGGTCTTTTCTCTACAGACAATGGGACCACTATGAATGGGGTCGCAGAGAGGTCTCCTTCCTGGTGGCAGCAGCACAGCCTGTAAACCTGCCTCTCCTTCCCCCTGTGGACCAGGAGTTCCTGCCTTGGGCCAGAGTAGCCTCAGGTAAATCTCTCCAGGCGCTGGTACAGTGCTGGAGCTGAAGGCCTGATTCAAAGCAATAGTCGAAACAATAAGACTTGGCCTTTGGAATTGGGCCACCTCGTCCTGAAAGTTCACAGCTAAGGATGTTACTCCAAGACCATGCTTCTCTCTGTGCCCAGGTGTGCTGGGGTCTCTCTCACTCTTCTAGAGCAAAGAGAGGTGTGATTCATCTAGTGCTTAGCGTTACTAGTTTCTCTAATGATTGTTAAATCAGTAATGGGCTCTGCTGTCTGTGAGTGTTTGCACATGTGGGTATGCAGTGTGCTTGCTCGGAGTGTGACCTTAGGCTGTTACCTGACTGCTCCACTCCCCCATTTCCTCATCTCTAAAATGGGAACAAGGGTTGTTGGGAGAAAGACTGTGTGTGTGTGTGTAAAGATAATTAAAGTGCCTGGCACCACAGCACCCAGCAAATACTAGTTACTAAAATTGTATCTATATGTGCATCTCTCCCTCTTGGTCCCTTTTGCCTGTTGGTCTCTCTTTCCTTTTTCTTTATCTTTTTTGCTGATTTCCTGTCTTTCCTAATTAATGGATCCTAAAATAGGCTTAAAGTCTATTTTTATTATCTGTTGTACTTATTGAAGAGTTTTGTTACCCATTTGCAAACTGTTAAGGTTGAGTCAAACATTTTAGATGTTTAATAGTAAACTAACTTCCCATGTTGCCTTCAACTGATTCTTTAATTCAGTGTTTTTTCCTGTGTTTTAATGGCCCTTAATAGAAGACAGGTTCTCTACTTCTTTAAGACCTGGCACTATATCAACAGCTATTTGGGTAATTATATCCATTCATTTAACCAACATTTGCCTCAAGGCTCCTGCGTACACCACCACGAGGAAACCAGCTCAGCAAGGCGGCCCTACAGCAGAAGCTCCCAGGGTCGGCAGGGGGAGGCACTAAACGTTATACGAAGGATATCTCTGCTTGCTAGGCTTGGAATGGGTGAAGTGGTAAGTTTAAAATGAAGGGTAGTTTGTATTCAATTCTCAAACACAATAATGTCATTTGATCCTGCAGGACTGCTATAACCTTGGCCTTTATTTAGTAAACACACTGTAACGGAGAAAACAGCTCTCCAAGCCCTAGCAGGTAGATCCCACAGGTCAGCCCTGAACAGGAAACAAGCCAAGGAGCCAGACCCCAGGCAGCAATCAGGAGAAAGAGGAAACGGATGTAGACAAGAGTGGAAGTCAGAAAATAGCCCAGAGAGAAGCCTCAAGCCTGCTGAGCTCAGCCTGGGCCTAGAATCCATGCCCAACACACCTAATGACACGGATAAAATAAGGCCTGCAACTGGGGAGTTTTCAGGCTGAAATGTATCACATGAGAAACGGGGACACATGGCAGCACAGCTGTCTCTGTGGAAATGATGACCACCGGGCCCAGACCAGGAAGGAGGGAAGGTTAGTGGGAATGAGAAGCCAGGCCCCTGCAGCATGCGGAGGGAGGAGGACGCCTGGAGAGCGCGGCTAGCATCTAGAACAGTCTGAGCAGGGAAAGTAGGGAAATTCGGAAGTCGGACCTACAACTGCCCAAAGGCACTGAACAACAGGCCAACAAGCACCCACCCTGGCCTCTGATCAAAGGCAGCAGGGGCCATTTCCTGTCCTCCTGCCTCCCAGAAGTTTTCCATGTGGTACTGTCGATGTTTCCTACGGGATGCATCTGTGGCTGTGAAGCCAAGGCAGTAGCAGTATTGGAGCCATTTTATCTGCTTCATAGTCAGGTAACCTTGAAAGCAGCTGTTATCGACCCTCCCAGGCTATTTAAAATACAATGTTTACTTTCCAGGGGCTGACAGCCTAGGACTGCACTGTCCACTAGCCACATGTGGCTACTTACACTTAAAGTAGTACACCGTAAAATAAAACATTGCATCCTTCAGTTGCCACATTTCAGGTGCCCGGTAGCAACATGTGGCTAGTGGCTGCTGTAATGAGATTTCTGCCATCACAGAGAGCTGCTGTACTGGACAGCGCAGTGACCCAGAACATCATGGAAAGCCATGGGCAGGGGATGACGGCACTCGGGCCCCCGGCCCCTGAATCACCCCTGCCCTCTTCTCACGAAAAGCCAGGGCCCTGGCTGTCCACTAAAGACCACACGTGTGTCGTGGTAATTGGGAACCTGGTTGGAGAAACAGAAAACTTAAGATAACAAGATAGTCTCATACACAAAAAACGATCTTTTCTTTTGTGCTGAAAAGGCCAACTTCTATGGTAATATGAGAATCTAGTCTAGTGCTTCTTTTCTTAAAAACGTGCCTCACTATTTCTATCTTTCCAATTTCTAAATATCCGATGTTCAAGTGAGTGGGTTTCAATGGACAGCCAGGGCCCTGGCTTTTTGTGAGAAGAGGGCAGTGATGCTTCAGAGGTCGGGGGCCCGAGTTCCATCATCCCCCGACCTCTGATCCCCCATCTGTCCACCCTTCAGAGAAAACATTGTTCAGACTCTGTTCTTCCCAACTTCCCCACAAACTCCCACTTAATTCCTAAAGCAGTCTTGAACTCCGGAGACAAGGGGGCCGCAGCTCAGTGAGCCGGGCTGGAGGTGGTATGGCGTCCGTGCTCCGCCTGCCTGCAGTACTGCTCCCACCCCAGGCTGGCAGGGGCTGTGGTGAGCTGTGCTCCCAGGCAGATCGTCTGTCCGCTCCTCCACCTGCTCCTGGAGCAGGGACGGGAACGTGCTCTCTGTTTCCTGACTTCCTCTTTGCTGTCTCTTTGAGCTTCTCCAGGAATTCTCTGGCTACGGCTTCTGGGCCACCCGCCCTCAAGCGAGGCAGAACTGGGGTGGTGGGTGCCTAGCCTCTCCCAGCTCTGAAACCTGTGGCTCTGCAGCCTGTGGAGTTGAAAGTGCCATAAATGCAGAGCAGCACTGCTCACCTTTCAATGATGTCCAGGCGCAGCTGGTGGCCATAAGGCAAGGTGATGAGCTCCAGCCCTGAGTTCATGCCCATGTTCTTTCTCATCTCTTCAGAGACTTCAAGTATCCTCGCGACCTGTCAAGAACACAGGTTGAAATGAACTGGACCAGGACGTGGGCTTGCTGCAAACACGAATTTATCACATGGAAAGAAATACACTAAACTGGAACAGTGTGGATGCACTTGACTCGTTGCATTTCTTTTTAAGCAGTGGCATCTTAGGATAAAGTTTTAATATATTTGGAGGATTTTAATACACATACTGGAATGTAAAACCTGGGAGGAAAGCACCTAGATTGGTCTGCAGAATCTGCAGATTTGATGTTTCTGCCCGGTCAGAGAATGGTGCAGTTCTTCAAGCTTTTGTCTAACACAGGCTGGATCCTGCTGTGATGTTTTGCTGCCAACAGCAGGGCTGTGTGTGCGCAGAGCAAACGGATCCCCTGCAGTGGAAAAGCAGAGCTGTGTCCAAATGCTGCTCTGCTGCAGGCTCTGCCGTTCATGTTCTCACTTAACGGCAGGGCTGGCTCCTATTACCCTTAATTACACCTCTCCTGGGCTCAGGAAACGCAGTGTATGTCTGGAAACCATTAGAAACGTGTATAGCGATTTGAAACCCGAGGCCTCAAACACACCCACTTCTCGCCCACCACCCCCACCCCGCACGCCGAGAGGTCTTCCTTAAAGGAAATCTGGTTTGTTTGTCCCAGCCAGCTCTCCTCATCTCAATTCTAGTGTGTGATCACAGCTTATTGGAATCAGGTACTAGTTGACCACTTAGGGTTATTACATGCTACCTCCAAATACTACAACTGAGTTAGGCCGTCTCTAAAACGGGGCTGGCGACCCTCACAGAGCACTGATGTACTAACAGTGCAACTAGCAGATACAGTGGGTCAAACAAACACTGGACATGTGGCAGGCGTGGGACAATCCCTCTCCTTGAGCCAGTGTTGTCCTCAACTATAATTTTCCCGGGTATATGAACAGTCCAGGTGTCTTCATAACAGGCCACGAAAAACATCTGGAAGTTTAGCTGATACTATTAACCTTGACCCTTAACTTCTGTGGTTGAGCAGAGGCACTGTCAGCCCCGGGGATGAACTGTCCAGTGCAGACTCCAGAATAGGATGCAGGATTCATACTCTGCTCTCTGGGCCTCAGTTTCCCCTTCTCTAACAAAACGGCTAAGTTCACCTTTCTCAAAGACTTTGCCGAGGATCAAATGACCCTAAAACCCCAGCTATTTAAAAAGTCAAGTTGTGAATCGTTGGCCACGTGGAAGGGGGAAGAATTCTGGCCGGATCTCTGGAAAGAGATTTACACCTTGACCATGACAAGACAGCCCTGATGCACACCCCGGCCACCTGCAATCACACACATTTTGCTTGCTTGTTTAGACACCTGTCCTGTCAGAGGCTCCAAACCCAATTCATCCAATTCATGCACACTCTGTGTAACAAGAGTCAAAGGCTTGTCACTGACTCAGTTTTATTCGGGAAGCTGTTTTCCTTTCCAGTCTGTTTTCCTTCAGTGTAAACATGCAATCCCCTGGTCACTTTCCTGACGTAGTACCAGGAAATGCTGACACCTGCTTGCCCCAAGGCTGAGCTATGGAACAAGGGGGTCCTGAGGTCACAGTGCAGAGCCTGGATTAGGTCTCCTGGAAAAGCCTGGGGCCAGGCAGCTCAGAGATACAGAGGAGGGATGAACACTTGTAGAGGATTTACTATGAGCTGGACCCGGCAGTGCAGGGTGACATCAATGCCCCACGATGAGTAATTCTAGCCACCCTCTGCTCTTCTGATCTTAGCCATCCTAGCTTTGCATGATCTCTGAAGTCTGCCTGATCCTCATCCCATTGCCTCGGGAGTTGCTGCAGTGACCCAGGGGAGCCCTGAGAGGGGCCTGGCCCTGCTCTCCTCCCAGCTGCCAGGGACCTTCTCCAGAGAAATGAGATTGCCTGGCTCCACTATCCGTGTCTGTTGTCCTCCGCAGAGGACTCTGATTTGCACTGTGCTCTTACGGGCCTGTCTCCCTCACTGAACTGCAAAGTTCTTTGAAGGCAGCAACCTGGCACGAGCTCAAAAGTAGACTTAAAAACAAGAAGGAAAGACCCCAGGCCCTCCCCCAGCTGACCCCATGTGCCCTTCACCACCCACACAGGGTGAACCCTCCATAAACCAACCCCTCCCCCCACAGCTTTTGACCTCTGAGTCTCGGCACATGTGTGTTGCCTGCCACCTGGAAGATGCCTTTTGTGTTCTTCATCAGGCCAACTCCTATTCAGCCTTCAGAACTCATCTCAGACATCTCCACCCTGATTCCCTGCCCTCCCCATGTTTAAGACCCTACCTCAGAGGCCCTGCAGGTCCTGTGCTTTCCCCTGCAGAGCATTCCCCACCTGGGCTGTGGTCTGAATTTCTGTGTCACTGTCGCTCCTGCCTCTCCCACCATGACCTGGCCTGGCTTGGCCCACGGTTGGTGCTCAACCAAGGCTCAATACAGAACACTAGTGAACACTTACTTAGCTTCACTCTGGGGCAGGCACGGTATGAGGGCTTTAGTATTCACAACCACCTGGGCCGTGGCATTGTTCTCCTTTTAGAGACACCGAGAGGCAGGGGGAGGTGGCATTAGACTCAGGCAGTTCATCCCCAGAGGCCAGGCCCTTGGCCGCTGGGCCTCCCTTCTAGCTTCTGCAGAGCCCAGTGGGTGAGTGAGGCCAAGGCGGCGCCCGTTTGCAGGGTGGGAGGGGCTCAGCCCGGGGAGGGGCTCACACTGCTGGGCAGGCAGCCGCCAGGCGCTCAGGGCCATCCACCTGTCCTGACACCCCGGGCTCTGTGCACAGGTGGGAACCAGCACTTGGGCCCCAGATGCTGCCCAGCGCCTGCTCTCGGCTTCTGGTGGCCCCATCTGGTTGCATTTAGAGTCAGTAACAACAGCCTTTGTTTTGTTTCCCTCTTACAGACGCTAGTTGTGCGTGATTTGTTGGCAAAGCCCTGAAGTCAGTGGTTCAGGAAGAGAATAAGGAAATGGCAGGGGACTCTGGAGGGAGGAAGGAAGATTTAACAGCCCTGCCCTTGGGGGCTGGGAACGGGGGTCAGTCAGGGGGCTCCTGCTCAGGTCTCTGCCTCGCTGCTTGGGGGCTCTGTCCAGCCCCTCTTCCAGGGGTGCCTGAAGGCAGACAGGGGAGTGGGACCCTCACCAGGAGGACAAAATGCAAACAGAGAAACAGAACAAGAAGGAGGGCAGGCTGCACATTCCTTCAGTTGAGAACAGACTTCCAAGGCAGTGGGAAGGTTCCAAAGAAGGTTCTCCTGCAAAGAGTGGTCAGGCATCTCACCTCCTCCTAGACTACCACCAAGCCCCGCCTGAGGCCACAAGGGGGAAGGATTCATTTCCTCCTGGAAATTAGGCTGTTCTGTAAACCCGGACCCATGGTCCCACAAGGAGCTTCCTCCATGGAGAACCCAGACAGGTTCACGCCAGGCTCCTGGCCCATTGGTGTGGTTCTGCTCTCAGATCCAGGGCCCAGGATGAGAGCTACTTACTGGAACAGGAGACCTAAATCCTCTTCCTGCCCAAACAGGTTTAGCTCACATTAAAGTGAGGTAAGGTCTTAACAAGGCGAATTATCTGACCGCTTGGGGCACTGCCCAGGGACACCCAGCCAACCACAGGAACAGCCCTTGTTCTTCCAACACAGCCCCTTTCCTGGCAGCCCCCCAGACTGTTCACCCCAGAGCAGCCAGCACCTGCTTAATGTGCCTCATTAAGGAGGCCCTCTGCGCCCCTGTGAACTTCAATCAACTGAGGAACTCACTGGGGGAGTACTCCGAGATTAGATTTTCTGCCATGATTCATGACCCAGGAAATTTATTTAGGAAAACCCAATTCCTCAATAAGCCCTGATCTTTGAAGCTAATTGACTCCACTGAGCTACAAACGAAAAAGGACTTTAAATCTATCTAAGTCCTTATCTGTTGCTCAAATGAAGGGATCTGTCTCCTTATACTGAGGCATGGGCTAAGCACACCCCAGCCTTAAACACCTGCTTTCTAGAAATTTCTCTCTGAAGGATGAGGCTGTCTTGGGGCCAGCTATGGACAAAAGCCACCCATATCTAAAAGAAATGCTTCCTATCAAAAATGATGATGATGTAAACACAGATTTATGTAGTCACATGGAAAGATAGTCATGACATGTTGTTTGATGGAAGACAAAAAGAGTTTGGAATGGTATGTATAGACCTGTGCCATTTCTGTGGTAAACAAATAGATATGAATGCAATTATTATTTACATGTATCTATTTGCAGAATAAATGTTAACAACAGTGATCACCAAGAAGCTGGATTTTGTGTGATTTTTTCTTTTCTCTTAATCTGTATTGTATAATTTTTCTAAAATTGTATCTTATAATTGTATTTTATAGTTTTTCTAAATTGAGCAAGTAACTTTCAAAATGTTTATCCTAAAGACCATTTTCGTAACAATAAAACAAATATATAATGTACATATGTAGCATGTACAATGAAAATAAAAACAACCAAGGCTCTGCTACTCCAGAAACTACATTTTCATCTACAATCTACTCTTCTTTGGACTTGACTTCACCAGTTTTGATGGAGTTGAGGCTGGGGGAGAACTTGAAAATCCACACCAGCTGGGAGAAGGACACAGCAGGGGTGGGAGAGGGAAGGCACGGCCCTGGGTAGCAGCCTGCGTCCCTCTGTCTCAGGTGAATTGTACAAGCTTCCTGCCTGGGCAAGGGTTGTCCCGGCCTGTGGTCCCCACCCCTTAAATAAATCCCCACACCCAGGTTATCATCTGAGTTTTCCTGTGAGCAAAGCAGTCACAAGGTAAGGCCGAAGGAGCCCCAGACAGATCCCCCTTCCAAACATTCGGAAGTCCGACCAAACCCACCTGCCGGGCACCTACCTTGCAGTCCACGCTCAGCATGTGCTGGGCGATGACCTTGGGGTCGTTGTTGGTGAACAGTTCTTTCGCACGCTTCAGCATCGTGGTTTCCAGGGGCTTGTTCTCAGGAGGAAGGAGCTTCGACTCAAGGTCGTTGGGCTTGAAGGAGGAGGCAGTCTCCAGGAGGGGTGTCACGAATGTGCCCTCGTCCTCCTGCCCCTCGTTCCTCTGGGTCAGCAGCGGCTCCCAAGGCTTTGCCCCGTCATCGTCATCAAGGATCAAGTAGCTGGTGTCAGAGTTCCGGGCAGCCGGCCCGCCGTTCTGCTTGGTGGTCAGCAGGTCCACGTAGCTGTCCTGAGCACAGAAGTGCGGCCGGGCTGCCCCGTCGCAGCCTGCGGCCAAGGCTGGGTTCAGTTCGCAGTAGTTGGCCTCTGAGTTGAGCCAGGTGGAGGGAGACTGGGGAGCCTTGAGCATGGGCGCTTTGCAGGGCTTGGGGGGCGGTTTGGGGCATAGCTGGCTGTCTGAGCCCCTCAGCGCCCCCCCTGCCCTAGCGTCCGAGGAGACCCTCCGAACCACCGTTGGGCTCAGGGTGGGCTCGCTGCCTGTCCTGAAAACCGGTGAGTTTGGGCAGGGTCTTGTGCCCACACCTGGGGACTGAGGGGGCAGCTTACCACCTGTGGAGGATAAGAGAGGGTCAGAAAAAGCTCAGCTGTGCGAAGAACATGAAACAGACAAAACTAGAGTGACAGCTCCTGGCCCTCAATTCAGGCCCTAGGATTTCCATTTTCGCCCGTAAAAGATAAGTCAGTATGACCACCGCAGGCCCAATCTAGAGCAGTCTAGAGCAGTCTAGAGCAGTCTAGAGCATGTCAAGGGCTAAGATGGCCCCACCCCATTTCTGGGGGAATTCTAAATCCCAGCGACCACCAACAGCTGGGCAGCAATGTCATTTTATGGTCACAGAAGGTTAGTACAGTCAGAACAGGGAACTACATTGAGCTTGGAGGGCAGTGAGTAATCTAACCTTGCCCTAAGAAGCACAAGTCTTTAGCCACATAGCATAAAGGGGGGACCCGGAGTCACTCTCAAAGCCAGGGTGGATCCCAGCCAGCTTTAAGAAAGAGATAGAGACACACGGGGGAGGGAGAAAAAGACACTGAGATAACCCACATCCAAGCGGTTTACAAAGGGGCAGCAGGAAAATCACCCTGTGGTTCCCCAAGGAAGGTCAGTTACAAAAATAATGGAAAACAATCCCGTCGCCTATTAACATAATTGCTTACTTGATTTCCCCACATTCCATACCATCTCACTCTTCTGGTTGTGGCAGGAGAATGGAGAGGAAGAGGGGTCTCTACCAGGAGCCCCAGGACTGACCCACTCACCGTCTGCCCAGGGAGGAGACTAAGGGGGAGGTGCATTCGTTATGAAGACCACCAGTTAGCAACTGGGCTTAGAATCAGGAAACCTGGGTTCAAATGCTGGCTTCACCACTTACTAGACAGATGAATCTAGGTAGGTCACTTAATATCTGCGCCTCAGTTTTCTCAGCCACAAAGACAATAACCATGCCCACCTTGAAGGCTTGTTATGAGGCTTAAAAGCTTAAAAGCACCCATAAAGCGTCCAGCTCAGTGATTTGCATCTGGATATAGTTCTACAAACCCCTCATCCTACAGCCTGCAGACATGGAGTCTTCTGTCATTTCCAAATTAGGTGACCAGATGGGGCAGGGGAAACAGCCTGAAGGAAATCAGGGAAACACTGTCACCCTCCTCCTCCCAAATTCCCAAAGACCTACCAATTGGCAGGTAACTTTCCGACTGGTGGGCTTTGAGGGACAAGGCTCTTCTGTCCTGCATGTGATCCAGGCAGGCTGGCTGGCTACCACTCTTCTCTCTATTTCTAAAGCAACAGACAAGCAGGGCAGAAACATGTCATTAAATCGTAAAACCTTTAGGCAACGTCATGGAAAGTTTAAGAAAAAAAAAAAAAAAAGATTGCTCAGAATGAGAGTGTTCCCGCACAGCCTAAGAGTAAAGGAATGTCTGGTGGAGGGTGGAAATTACTGATGGCGGCGATTAGTACACGACTCTGCTGTGGGCTCCGACCCTGCGTCCCCAGGACCAATCCAGTTAGGTCCTAGGCTGCCTCCTCCGAGCCTTTCCATCCTGTTGAGCAGATCAGGGTAAGGGTTTCAAGATACTCCCAGGAAAATCTGATGAACTGGAATGTGTACTTTTAACAGAGCCTAAAATTACTTACAGACCCAGAAGGAAAGACTTGTGTAACTAACATGCATTCTCCACCAGGCCTCACAGTGCCATGGTTAGGAAGGAAGCTGTGGGGCAGTTTCCATTTCAGTGCAAATCTCAGCGTCCCCCAGATAACCTGCGGGGTTGCCCCAGGAGGCTGTCATACACGTCGAGGAGGATCCCACAGCCAGCCTCCTCGGGCCGAGTCGGGAAAAGGGACTTGGCGGGGTCACCAAGCAGCGGCTGCGAGGCACGGAGCACAGCCGCACAGGGAAAGGTGGAACGAAACGACAAGATCAGCTAGCATTCCTCTGTCCCTTGCCAATTCAGACTGGGAATTTCTCTAATTAGCACCAAAGAACAGAATTTCTCTTTTGCTAAAACAGAAAGCACTGCACCAGCCAAGTCGTAATGAACTTTAATCGGCCTCCCCCTCTCCAACGCCCCCGACAAGCTTATGTTACAGACATCGCCAAGTTCTTTCCTACCTTTGCAAGCACCAAAGAAACAAACCAAACCCCCCCAAACTTCCAGCAACAGAGAAATTCCAGCAACCCCTCAGAGATAAAGCAGGGCAGAGGGCAAATTCCAAAAGGCAATAGCTTCAGCGAGGCGATATTTAAGCAGTGATCACCGCCAGCAATCGGACTCCAGGGCCCCATCACCGGCCTGGAATGCAACCTGGCAGAGCGCACGCCTATGCCGGCGGCGGGCAGCCAACCAGCAGGCCCGACGTCAGGGAAGGTGTGGAGCCGCTGGCGCGGAGGGGCAGGGCTTTGGGGCATCTTCCGTGCTGAGCCCACGCCACCCCTACGATTAGGCATCTCTGGGCCTACAACCTGTGCCAATGGGTGACAAGGCTTAGGGAGCTCTGCTCTCAAAGCGCAATCCAAAGAGTGGCTCTGTTAGGTTTGTATCGTCGACTTAGTGACCTTCTCAGCCTTTCTTTCATTTCTTATCTTTAAAAAAAAAAATCTGTATTTTAAATCCAGGCTGCTGAGGGCTGACCAGGCGGCCTTCCTCTCCAGCACCGTTCCTGGCAGGGGTTCTGTGGGTCATCCTGGCTCTGTTCACGACACTGACTGCCTGCTCACCAGTTCAGCAGCCAACCCCTGCCCCCCTCAAAAGAAACAGAAGAGAGGCCCCCTTTTAATATTTTAAGGGATCTCACATCCGATCTTATTACCATGAAAAGGAGAATTTCTAAATGTCAGCTCTTGCCTCCTTCCCTGCAACTGCCCTGAGTCCTGCATTCTACTGCTCTCCAGAAAACAATAATTATTAGGATTATGAACACTCACCTAGCACTTTCTATGGGCTGGCACTGTTTGAAGCACTTCGCAGATCTTAAACCATTTAACCCTCAAAAGCCCCACCTTTCCAAGAAACTGAGGCCCAGAGCAGGTAAGTAGCTTGTCCAGGGTTGACCAGGTCAGGGGTGGACCAGCGTTTGAGGGCAGGCAGCAGGGTCCACCGCCAGACGCTGACTAACATCTACCAGAGCTTCCTAGTAGCACACAGCCGTCATTCGTATTACTCACAGAGTCCTGTATTTTGCTTCTGAATTTTTGCAGTCTAGAGATTACAGTTTATGACATTTCCTCCTGGCCCAGAAAGAAAACCAGCGAGTGGAATAAAATATGTTGCGCAAGCTTGGACGCCAGGGAGCCGGAGAAGGGGACCCATGTAACTGAGGGGCTGGGACCCTACCATGCCTGCCTCTTGCCTGCTTTCCTTTCCTGGCAGTTAAATAAAAGGCACAAGGCCTCCTCTCTCCATGAGAGACAGGTCCTGTATTAACACAGGGCACGCCACTCATAGTCGACAGTGGGGCACCTCAGCTCGGCCTCCACTTCTCTGAACTCTTCTCCCCGAGATCCCCCGAGGGTCAGACTGCAGCCCCCGGGCTCTTGACGTCTCCTGTCTTAGGAATCTCGTCTGTTCTGACCTAGTCAACCACCCTCTCCCTTTGGACCAAGCCCTCATCTAAGCCTCCAGGCCTAACTTCCCTCCTGAACCCCAGAACTGTCGCTGAACACTGGCCCTCAGCAAGCCCACAGTCGCATCTCAGATGGAACAACTGGTTTTTCCTCTGAAGTCCACGCCCTCCGGTCCCTCCCGCGGTATCTGACTTGGCCTTCTCCATCTTCCCCTCATGCAGGAGAGCCTGGGGAAGGCTGGTTCTGAGTCTCCTGACCCTCACCCTACCCCACCCGCACAGCCTGACCCTCCACGGCTCACTAGCTGCTATCCCTGCCCTCCCCTTCCTCACTCCTCTCGCACAGCACCGTCCCGTCCAATTCTTAGGACATCCCGTTCCCCACATTGAGTCTCTGAGGCTCCTCCAATCCCCTAGCCTGGCATTAAGGCCTCCCCGATCTGGTGGGGGTCAGTCACCTCCCTAAACCTCCCCCTGCCAGCCCCCTGCACGGACCCTGTGTTCCAGCTCCACCAGTTTCCTCGCTCCAAGTGACACTCGCCCCTTTTCTAACTCTACTCTTATGCTCAGGCTGAGCCCCCTCCCTCCCTGGGAATACGCTTCCCTTTGCAGCATCTATCCACATTTTCCCTAGCCTTCAGACTAGCCGGAATCCTTACTTCCTTCGCTGGGAGGTCTCTCCCACTCAGCCGTCCCCTTCCTCAGCAACTGCATCATTCATTTTTGGCACCAACTCAATTGGGAACTAATCACGCACTGCCTCGTGACAGTTATTCCAACGACACTTGACATTCTTCTTAACGTCGTTCATGGTTCTTCTGCTCCTGGGGGAGCACGCCTGCCTAGCTAAGCCTGGTCTCGGCCAGAGGGTCCCCCACGCTCCCAGCACCGACCCAGGAGGCCCTGACCCACCTGAGGAGGTTGCCCCTGGGCAAGCTCTGTTCTCGGGCCTGGGGGCTGCCCATGGTGAGGCTCAGCCTCTTGGCCACGTCCAGCCTTCCCTCGACGAGGCTGCCCTCCTGGGCCCGGCCGGGGGAGGTGCCGTAGTGCTCCTCCAGGCACCGCAGGGGCACCGTCCTGTTGATGGGCTGGAAGATGATGGCTCCGCTCTGCTGGGAGATGGGCCGCCGGTTGCCCACATAGCAGCGCACCAGGCCGGGGATGGAGTCGAAGCTCTCCATCTCAAACTGGTACTGCACTCGGCTGTAGGCCTCACTGAGCCGCAGGACCGTCCGGCGGATCTTGAAGTGCTGAGGGAGGTTCTTCCACTGGCAGGTCAGGACAAAGTTTCCGGGGCTGGACAGAGAATCACGAACCAGGAAGTCACCATCTCGCTGCACGAGGTTTTCTGACACCTTTGGGACAAAACGGTGAGTGAGGAGTAGGCAAGGCAAGCTTAGCTGCGCTGCTCCCCACTCCTTTGGGCCAACAGAGGACAATGCTATTATGTCTCTTCTTCCTCAGTCGGCTCTTTGTCAAATGCCAAATTCTTAGAAGACCCACTCATTCATTTAAGAGCTATTTGCTGATCACCTACTATGTGCCAAGTACTACTGTAGGCACTGCGTTTACAGCAGTGAATGAAGCCGACGAGAGTCCCCGCTGCCTCAGAGCTTCTGTTTTTAGTGGACAGCTTCTATTTTAGTGAGAACAAACAAGCAACAGGTACGGTACGTCAGATGTTGTAAAGTTAAGGAAGAAGTAAATTGGGATGAGGGCTGTCCTCTTAAATACTGTGGTTAGGAGGGTATCACGAGAAGATGATATTTATGCAGACCTGAAGGATATGAAGTGATGGAAAATAAATAAGAAAATTTGTGTCTGGTGGGTCTGATTCTCCCCCTTCCCCCAACAATTGGAGGAGGGTGTTTTTTGTCATCTACGAGTCACCCTCAGAGCCCTCTCCTAAGACGCCCCTCTCCAGGCCTGGTCGACGGGGAAGAGGGTCCACATGCAGGTGGAGTCCAGGCACTGTGGAATTGGCCCTTGAGTGTGGTTCTGGGCACACCGATTACTCTGGAGGGCCTGGAACAAAGAGGGCCAGGTCTCTCATCTCACATAGTTATTGGGAAGATTATATACCTGCATACATACTATATGCAAAGCACTAGTACAGTGCCTGGAACACAGCAGATGCTAAAAAAATCATTAGCTATAATGATGCTGATGTTTATAATAAAAGGAGAATTTATACTGTGTTGTAGTATGGTTGTTCCTGTAGCTAATCTGCCTGGGTTTGCATTCTGGCTCGTCTGTGTGACAAGTTACATGGACAAGTTACACTCAGTTTACATCATCTGTAAAACGGGGATAATATCACCTACAGAATAGCTATAAAGGTTTAAAGGACTAAAGTGTTGGCTATAACTATCATTATTATTGTCACAGTCTTTAGTTATACAATCGGGAGTGATGTATAGCTGAAAATTTACACTCATGGCAAATGGGAAACAAATTTTATGATCACGATCAGGAGAATGATGGTGGTGACAGACATCAGATTTATAAACTTTGATAAATTTTCTAGGACATGCCAACATTTGATCAGCTAGCTTAGAATAGTATGCTACCATGGTTACCTTAAAATTGCATCTTAGCCTTAAAAATGTTTTCACACAGAAATTCCATTTCTTGGAATTGAGCCTGAGGAAATAATTATAGTCATGAACACAGTAGTTATCTTCAAGGATGTTGGGGAGAGTGCCCCGTACAGAATGGAGAAAGCATACAGGGGACACAGACAATGGAGACTGGTGTAGAAGAACATTTCAGAGCAGGAGAAAATTCCTAGGAAATAGCATTAAGGGAAGAAAGTGGGCTGCAAAGTTATATGCAGCATGAGCTCATACTTGAGTTGGAAAAGTCTGGCAGGATTTATATCGAAATGTTCATAGTGGTTATCTCCAGAAGGGAGAATTACAGGTAAGAGTTTAATTTTCTTCTTTTTACTCTATTTTCTACAATCGATTTTACACTAAAAGAAGAAAAAAAACAAAGTTAGAATCAGGATTATTTCTTTGATGGTGCTGAGAAAGCTGCTACATTAAAAAAAAAAACGTTCACAACATGATGCCTTTCCCTCACCCTCAGCCACCCCTTTCCTGTCATGTTGTCCTGCGTGACTGGTCAGATCAGGTTACAATAAAAACCCAAGGGAAACTCTATACCTCGATTCTGCACTTATTCTATTTTTCAATTTCTATACTATTAAATACAAAAACATCATTCATGGCTACGACCCAAAGGACAATCACGCGAAGTCCATTCTGGCCATGAGTCTGTGGTCGCTGGTATATTCCTCTTCTTTCCCACCCCCGGGCCAGGAGCCGGGGAGGAGAGGGATGGAGAGTGAATAAGTGCCGGCCCCACTAGGGCAAAGGCGGCCCTGTTGCTATGGGTCACCCGCCCTGATGATACCCCCTCTTCACCTGAAATTAAACCACTGCCTTGAGAAGGAAGCAGGCTCCACAGGGTATGAGGCTGCAGGCAGCTGGCCAAGAGTTCAATTATCTGAACCACAGCCCGGCTTCATATTCCCTTAGGTACCAGCCTGCGCCTTGTTTACAGAACCACAGAACAGCTGCTCTCCCTTCATCCACTCACCGGCCGCCACGGGGAAACGTACTTTGGATTCCTGACCTTAGCTCTTCCCAAGGTCTCCTTAGAGACGGGCCTACGTTAAGTCACCACAGGCCACCCCGTAGTAGTGCGCTCTGGCTGAACCGGGGCTCGCTCCTGGTAGCCTCGGGCGTGTGACCCTGCGCGGGGGCGGGTACCTGTCGGGGGATGCGGCCGTGGTACCAGGCGTGGCTGCGCAAGTCCTCGCTGCTCAGCAGCAGCTCCTCTTCCAGCTCCTTCTTCAGCCTCTCCGGGGTCCTGTCCATGACGTGCCTCTCCTTGGAGAACTGCAACACAGGGTCACCAGTGATCTCCCAGCCTGCTGGGGCCACGAGCCCAGGCCAGCCGGCTGGAGACGCCGGCCTTGCGGTCGGCTGCTTTGCTAATCAAACCAGCATATGCCCAAAGCCCTGGTCAGGTAGAGGAACCTGGATAATGATTACAATTAGCTGTGAACTTTCATTTCTCTGGCTGCAGAAAGCATGTAGTAAAATTTTCACCTGCACTCGGGGACTATGATAGGAGAATCAGCCAAGCCGTTCCTTTTATCAGTCTACTCGGGTAGCAGCTGAAAACACGGGGAGCAGGGCAGGGGGCGCCAGGGAGAGATGTGCCAGGCCACCCAGAGAGCTTCCTCATTCTCCTTCAGAGCTGTCCTAACACAGAGCTGGGAAAGACAGAGCCCCAGCCGGCCCATGGTCCCAGGCCTGCAGGACACTGCTGCCCCAAGTGCAGTCCCTGGGCTGTCGTGATGGCTCTGAATTCTTTGCTACTGGCAAACTCCAGTTCAGGATCGAGTTTGCCTTTAGAAACGTTTAGAAAATTGGACAGAGTAATGTCTCTTGAATCTACTAACAGAAGTCTGAGTTTGTATTTTGTATGTGATTTTAATTTCATTTTTCTGATATTTCATTTTTTATGACAGATTGGAAAAGGAAACTTAAGTCAAAACAAAGAACTGGCTCTTCACCTCAAGTAGTTTGAGAATCACTGAATCTAGGTCACTGCACAGCGGCCGGGACAGGAGTTCTGGGTGGGTAACACTTGTTCCGGGTTTAATTTAGAACCCACGCCCACTTACAACATGTGAACTGAACTTGGACACCTGCCTGGTTCCCAGCAAAACCAGGCTCAGGGACTGTGGCTGAAGGTCATATGAGCAGGAAAAGGCTGTGTCCCTGTGTTTTCTCAACTTCCCCAGCTTGGCCTCAAAGGCCTGTAGGAATCACAAAACTATCCTCATCACACTGCCCTGCATCTTAGCAAGGAAAGAGCCCCCCAAACCTCCTCCACTCAAGAAGAAGAAAAAGACCTGGGATTTTACAGCTGGATTCTTTTTTTTTTTTTTTTTTGCGGTATGAGGGCTTCTCACTGTTGTGGCCTCTCCCGTTGCGGAGCACAGGCTCCGGACGCGCAGGCTCAGCGGCCATGGTTCACAGGTCCAGCCGCTCCGCGGCATGTGGGATCTTCCCGGACCGGGGCACGAACCTGTGTCCCCTGCATCGGCAGGCGGACTCTCAACCACTGCGCCACCAGGGAAGCCCTACAGCTGGATTCTTATCCTCAGCCCACGAGGGCACTGGCCGCAGAATGACTCCCGGGCTGTTTTCAAGGTGGGACTCTGACTTACTAATTATTTACTTCTCCCTCCACCTCTTCCCCACCACTCTTCTCACAGTGCAGGACACCCCCTCCCGAGTGTTTGACGGATGAGCTGAATTCCTATCAAAGAGATACTGACGTTGGCTGCCCCACAGCGCCCGCAGGCATTAGCACTGATGTTTGATACTGTCGGCTTCGATCATTAATTATGTACAGGTACATCTGAGGACAGTGCGCTGGGAAGACTTGAGTACAGAATGTAGATAGTCAACCAGGCCGCATTTGCTCACTGTTTATTGTCTGTCTTGCCTCCTGCTAGGTAATAAGCTTCCCAAGACCAGAAGCCCATCTGCCTTCTTCCCTGCTGCCTTCGGGCAATGCCTGAACACAAGGGTTACTCCGTACTCACTGAATGAACAAATAACCCAATGTCTAGGACTTTTCTTAGTTATGGAGGTTCTCCTGTTTCCT
Source organism: Mesoplodon densirostris (assembly GCF_025265405.1). Lineage (NCBI taxonomy): Eukaryota > Metazoa > Chordata > Mammalia > Artiodactyla > Ziphiidae > Mesoplodon > Mesoplodon densirostris. The sequence continues at coordinate 84,601,104 of NC_082662.1, forward strand.
CTCAAATTATTTGAAGCCCTGGTTTAACCGGGCGGGTTGCCACACAGCTAATGGATGACTGACATTCCTCAGTCTTTCTCTCTTATAGGGAGATGTGGCCACATGGCTAAGTTTTGGCCAAGGCAGGGTAAACTGCCATGTTGGTGGGACTTCCAAGCTGAGATGTGATGGCCGGAGCTGCAAAACCATCCTGGATAATGAGGAAGAGGCCAAACCATAGGAACAGGGGAGCAGAAGGCCTGAACGAGCCCAGGTCCCTCACAACGGTGAGGCCAACACCCCAGCCCTGGACTGCCGGCCTCCAGGTCTTCCATGTGATCTTCTAGCTTTTTTAAGCCTGTTATTTTGGATGTTCCTGTCACTGGCAGCTGAGCTAAATCCTAACCGATACTGTGACCCTGGCCTCTCTTTAGCCACCCTGACAGTCTGTACACATAGCCTAAATCCCTTGGGCCAAGTCCTGGGTCCACTTCTTCTTGGTCTGAGCTCTGAAAATGCAGCAACCAGCAGGTCCTATCCTCTGTGTAACCCTCCACTGAAACTGTGTTCGCCCAGACCCCGAAAGCTATCCCCGTACTCTCCTCGCTCCCTGATAGCCAACACCCAGGCCACGTCCCATCCTCCACCCCCTCTCGCTTTCTCAGCATCTCATAAACATCAAAGGTCTTCTGTAGCATTTTATATGGGACAATCTTTTACTTCAGGTTTTGAGATAATATTGTTTTGCACTTGTTACCAAAAATGAAAAGTCAGTTCTCGTTACTTCTGTCCTAACTCCTTAGAGGAAAGTCCACAGTTACTGTTCTCTCCCCCTGCAGACTCGGGAGCTGGGCACTCTAGGGAAGTACCTAGAGAAGAGAGAAAAGATCCGTAAGACTGACCCTCTCACATAATCTGGGACAGAAGACCAGACTTCAGAAAATATGCCCTTAAGCTCTTGTGAAAAGTTAGGGGGTTACACAGTTGTCCAGACTTGTATTTTAAACGGGGAAGAGGAGAAGGGAAAGGGAGGGAGAGGAAGGGGGGGGAGGGGGAGGGGGTGGGAGGAAGGGAGGGAGCCAGAGCCAGAGTGAGCAAGAATTGCAAAGGGCTCTTCATTTCAAGCCAGTGAGGGCTGGTTCTACTGCATTAAAAGGAGCCGAGGGGGCCGCTGGGAGCTTCTGCGTCTACAGATGATGTGGGCAATGTCTCCCAAACAACTGAAGAGGCAATTCAGAAGTCACCCACATGTGGTCACTCTCGTGATTAAATAGTGGTTATTTGGGAGAGGATGCCTTCTAGAACTTTCACTCATTGTTTTAATCACATATATTAACGCAACTTTTATTTTTCCCAGGTGCCTATTTTATGACATCTTGACCTTGCTGACTCTGATTTTGCCGCTGTAGGTAGGTACTTTGATGGGCTGTCAACCCCGTGGTTGGTGAGGGGTGACCATATAAGAAAGTAGTTTACACTGAATGGAAGTGCAGTGCTCACTGACCTTTGGACCTTATGTTCTTCAACTGCCAGAGAAAGCAAGAAAATAATTACAAATAATCGATCTCTCAAACAAATGTTATAAATGTTACTAATGACCACCTTAACGTTTTCTTCAAGCTCAAATTCTCTAACTATTTGCCCCTAAATTTGAACTTCATTCCTGGAAGATAAGTCTGATTCTTTGTTTCTCGAGCCTCTTATCTTGAGGGGAGGAGGTGGCAGCGAGGGGAAGCCAGAGATGGAATAGGGTTTCACTGCACCAGCACGGGCCCTGGCCCTCCTGAGCTCCACCACACACGGCAGCTGGAGCACAACCTCCGGAGGAAGGGCAGCTGCTAGGCTTTGGATCAAGAACATTCTGCCACAAGTCTTGCCAGGTTCATTCCAGGGACCAAATCCACCCACAGCCACCATAAGAGAAGGATGCAGGCTGGACACGTACCTTCTACTCCAAGTCTTGCCTGAGTCTGATCCATCAGAGATTTGAGAGCAGTCCTTTTTTTTGGCGGGGGGAGGGGGAGGGGGAGGAGGTGTAAGAAAATGTGCCATGTACGTAAATTAAGTAATAAGTACACCTTGAGCAGGAAAGAAAAGAAGAAAGGGAGGGAGGGGACTTCCCTGGTGGCGCAGTGGTTGAGAGTCCCCCTGCCGATGCAGGGGACACGGGTTCGGGCCCCGGTCCGGGAAGATCCCACATGCCGCGGAGCGGCTGGGCCCGTGAGCCATGGCCGCTGAGCCTGCGCGTCCGGAGCCTGTGCTCCGCAACGGGAGAGGCCACAACAGTGAGAGGCCCGCGTACCGCAAAAAACAAAAAAAAGAAAGGGAGGGAGGGAGGGATGGAGGCAGGGCTTAGTAACTACTGTGTCAGGGTTACCCACTCACATGGCTCCACTTCTAAAACTTCTTCCTGTCCTAGTCATTGGCTCTGGGGTCCGAGACGAGAGGTGGGTAAACGGATAACTACAGCAAGTGAGGGGATGGATGAGGCCCACAACTGTCCAACCGAATTGAAGTTTAGCCAGAAAATTCATAAATTACTATCATTGCTGCTTTTCATGGAAATCTGAGCCTAGCTACTACTTTCCTACTGCCAGCATTTTCCATAACCCTGATGTCAACGGATGTTATATATAGCACAGTGTTGAAGAGCTCAGGCCAGCCCGCCCCCTCCATCCATAGGCCACTGTGCCACTCACCAGCTGTGTGGCTCTGGGCAAGTGACTTTACCTCTCTGTAGAGCTCCTGGTCTGCAAAATGGGGATAATAACATATGACGACAGGTTAATAGGGAAGAGATGGATCAATATCCGTAAAGCGCTTATGACATACCGTGGCACACAGACAGTGCAAACTGTTAACTGTTTTTATAGGCCTACATCAGAACGCTATTCACCCGGTTAAATAAAATGAACAGTTTCCGTTTGAGGTGTTTAAGGTCTGATGCACAGGCATGGTGGGTGGGTCAGTATTTGGGAGGAAAGCAGTTAAGGAAAGCAGCCTGGTACTTGTTTAAGTGCCCACTGGCTACCTCAATCCTCTTCAGAAGCCTCGCTGTCCACCTGCCCCAGGCCCTCTGGTCTGGTGACATGGCCAGGACCAGTCCTAGCTTGCTGAGGCCGCCTCTGAAAATCACTCTAATCTGGAATGAACATCTCTGGAGCCCCACACCGCAGGCAAGTCTGGTCTTGACAGGCCGGAATAGCTGGAGCTCAGGAGATGGTTGGAAAACACATTCTGGAGGCACAGAGCCAGCTCCACCGACGTGCTGGGAACCTCGATTAACAAGGAAACCCACATTTCAACAGTTCTCTGAGGAAGAAAAAGCTTTTCTAGCCCAGGGAGGAATGGAGCTCAGGGTCTCCTCTTGCAACGGCTGTGTGATGTGCGATCCTGCATTTCAAATCAGGCACAACAATGGGACCCAGACTCTCCGGAGGTTTGTGTTCCTAAGTCCGGGGGATGAGGGATGCGTGCTCACCACCATCGGTGGGAAAGCCCCAGAGCCGCTGTGGGAGACCATTGAGAGGATTAGGAAAAGATGGCATCTGCATTATAACTAATATTTTATTCTCTCCCTGCATAGAAGGAAAGCTTCCCAGTTCCCACAGAATTTTAAATTGTGCTAATCACCAGGAAAGACCACATGCCCGGGCTGGGAGCTGTGGATGGAAAGGAAAAGACTGCGGAGGCACCACCTTGGGGCCAACAACAATGGTGACCAAGCAGTTTGCCAACCCTCAGGCTGCTGGCGGGTGATGACAGGCTGGGTCCCTACCCTCAGGAGGGCACATTCTCCTAGAAGCCCACACAGGGAATAGTTTAACACATCCCTGAGCTCTGGAGACAGAATGCTGGGATCTCATCCCTGCCCCTACAGCTCCCTAGCCTGGGCAAGTTACGCCACCTCTTTATCCTTTGGTTTTCCCATGTCAAAAGGGCCCCATATGGGGTGGGGGGTGGGTAGGAAGGAGAAGATGGGGTATCAGGGTTGGCCCTTGAGGATAAAACTTGAGAACAGTAAGGGTGCTTTGGGCATTTGAGCTAAGAGCAGCTGGGCCTGGTCAGATAAAGGTGCTGTTTGGGAGGAGAGGGCTAGAGCAGGCGGAGCCTCTCCCCCTAACACCCCAAGCACCCCTTTTCTCTCCCCAGGAGAGCTCCATCTTTTTCTCTAAGTATGTGGTTCAAACCTACCTCCCTGGACATTGCTGGCTGGCCTGGCTAAATCCCTGACCCAAGCTGGCCCAACCAAATTTCTTCCTGGGATCTTTCTAAGGGAACTGAGTGAAGGACACCCTACCTGCTCGTGAAAACGTCATGAGACTGGAAGAATGGAGGTTGCTTCACCTTATGTTGACCAGACTGGGCTGAGAGAATGAAATCACTGTGCAAAGAGAAGAGGAACAGGAGATGGAAGGGTCCCAGTGGCACACACAGCCCTAACCCTAGCTGATGATGTTAACTGGCAAACTCCCGATACCTCAGTTAGTTTGTGCTGGACTCCTGTCACTTGTGACCAGAGAAGTCCTGACCCAGGAAGGCAGAGATCAGACAGATCAGGCAGAGGGGCACTGTAGGCTGAGAGGTTAGACCTTCACACTCCAGACAGTGAGGGCCATTGACACCTTCTGCCCGGGAAGGCAACAGGTACAAAAAAAAAAAAAAAGATGCTTTCGGACAGATCAATCTGGCTGCGGTGAGCAGAAGGGACTGGATGGGGCTGGGGTTAGCGGCACAAGGCCAGTTCAGAGTCTTCTGAAATGTGCTGATGATGCCCAAATCCCCATCTCCAGCCTTTAGGGTTGCTGCTGTTGTAGGGATATTTACCAGAATCCACGTCAGAGCTCAGACGCCAATATGGATAAACGGAACTCATCTTTTCTGCAAAGCCTGCTCTCCTCCTCCTTTCCCAGTCCTTGGCACCTCCACTGCCCTCATTACTCAAAGTAGAACCCTCAGAATTGGCTTCCACTGATCAAGAAATTCCTGACTATACCTCTCACCAAGGCCCATTCTAATCCCTGTGGAGGTTATCATGTCCTGTTCTCCCTGAACTTTCACAATAGCCTCCTGACAATTTCCCTACCCCCATGTCTAGTGCTACAACCCACCACCTACAAAGCCACAGATCATCATATACTCAGAGACTTTAGTCAAGGGGTGCCCCAGCTGGGGCTGACATGAGATCCAGAGTCTCTTCTAGCCCCTCCTCCCCCAAAATGGGTCGGCTTCTTATGTCTGGTTTTCACTCTCCCAGGGCTCAGACCTAGCCCATAAGGGACACAGACCCCCATCGCCCTCTCCTCCCAGATCCCTGAGCTTTGAACACATTACATTCCTTGCAGCCCAGTGAGCTGATGCACCACTCTTGCTATATACTGACACCTCATACAGGGATCCAGGTCTGAATTTGCTAGGAGGCCCAGGTCACGAGAAGGCTGTGGATGCCCATGTGAGGCATTTTTGTGGGTCCCCAGAAATAAGTGGCAGAGGCTTGATGGATGGAGGAGATGGGCAAGGGTACTGCCATTATGCAGTGGGTCCATGAGTGGGGTCCATGAGTCAGCAGATTTGGGGCACTAAAGTTTTTTGGACTTTATTTAAAGGGTCCACCTGTTCCAAAGGGCTCACAGTATCCTACACATAAAACCCAAAGGCAGGCGATGTCCTTCTCCATCTGGCCCTGAGCTCCCTTTCTGAGGCACACTGACACAGGGCCCTGGTCATAGGACCTTCCACAGCTTCATGGATACACAGTCCCTTACGTCCCTCCTCCATGCCTTCTCTCGTGGTCCAGAGACAGTGACCCACCTGCAGATGCCACTGCGCAGCCTAGCTGGAGCACAGGCTGGGGGATGGGGAGAGGCCAGAGGGGAGTTGGACGAGGCAGGCAGGGCCTTGAAGACCACGCTGAATTAGTCTGATTTTATCAAAGGGGGCAGAGAATCCACTAACACACTCTACACAGTGGGGGCAATGCAGTCTGCCAGGCATGAGCTCCTTGAGGGCAGAGGCCATGGCTTACTTGCTTTGGGCTCCCAGAGCCTCGTGGCTGGCATGCAGCAGGTACCCAGTAAACACTTACTGACCGGAACCATGCTTGCCATTTCACCCTCCATGTGGCAGCTTCCTTGCCACTGGGTGGGGAGAAAAAGAAAGAGTTTGGAGGTTGGTCAAGAACAGGTGACAAAAAACAGAGTCATAGGTCAATGGAACAGAATAGAGAGCCCAGAAATGAACCTACCCTTGTGTGGGCAATTAATCTATGACCAAGAAGCAAGAATATACAATGGAGGAAAGACAACCTCTTCAGTAAATGGTGTTGGGAAGACTGGACAGCTATATGCAAAAGAATCAAACCGGACTACTTTCTCATGCCACATACAAAAATAAACTCAAATGGATTAAAGACTTACATGTGAGACCTGAAACCATAAAACTTCTAGAAGAAAACATAGGCAGTACATTCCTGGACATTGGTCTTCGTACGTATTTTTGGATATGTCTCCTCAGGCAAGGGAAACAAAGCAAAAATAAACAAATGGGACTACGTCAAACTACAAGGCTTTGCACAATGATGGAAACCATCAACAAAATGAAAAGGCTGCCTACTGAAGAGAAGATATTTGCCAACGATATACCTGATAAGGGGTTAATATCCAAAATATACAGAGAACTCACACAACTCAAGAGCAAAAGACCAAATAACCTGATTTTTAAAAACGGGCAGAGGATCTAGATAAACATTTTTCCGAAGAAGACATTCAGATGGCCAACAGGTACATGAAAAGATGCTCAACATCACAAATCATCAGGGAAATGCAACTCAAAACCACAGTGAGATATCACCTCACACCTGTCAGAATGGCTATTATTAAAAAGACAACAAATAATAAGTGTTGGTGAGGATGTGAAGAAAAGGGAATCCTCATGCACTGTTGGTGGAAATGTAAATGAGTGCAGATGCTGTGGAAAACAGTATGGAGATTCCTCGAAAAATTTAAAATAGAACTACCATGTGACCCGGCAATTCCACTCCGGGGTATTTATCTGAAGAAAACAAAAACACTGATTAGAAAAAATATATGCACCACTATGTTCACAGCAGTATTATTTACAGTAGTGAACATATGGAAGCAACCTAAGTGCCCATCAATAGATGAATGGATAAAAAAGATCTGGCATATATACACAATGGAATATTACTCAGCCATAAAAGAGAATGAAATCTTGCCATTTGACACAACATGGATGGACCTAGAGGGGGTATCATGCTAAGTGAAATAAGTCAGACAGAAAAAGACAAATACTGTATGATTTCACTTATATGTAGAATCTAAAAAACAAAACAAGGAACAAACGTAACAAAACAGAAACGGACTCACAGATACAGAGAACAAACAGGTGGTTGCCAGAAGGGAGTGGGGTTGGGGGATGAGAGAAATAGGTGAGGAAGATTAAGAGGTACAAACTTCCAGCTGCAAAATAAATGAGTCAGGGGATGAAATGTACTGTGTGGGGAATATAGTCAATAATTATGTAATATCTTTGTATGGCGACAGATGGTAACCAAACTTATGGTAATCATTATGAATGTAGAGAAGTATCAAATCACTATGTTACATAACAGGAATTAACATAGTGTTGTAGGTCAATTATACTTCAAAAACAAACAAATTCATAGAAAAAGAGATCAGATTTGTGGTTACCAGAGGTGGAGGTGGGGGAGGGGGAATTGGATGAAGGAGTCAAAAGGCACAAACTTCCAGTTATAAGATAAATAAGTCCTAGGGATGTAACGTACAACATGATCAGTATACTTAACTCTACTGCACGTTACATATGAAAGTTGTTAAGAGAGTAAATCCTAGGGTTCGCATCACAAGGAAAACAATATATTTTTTCTATTTCTCTAATTTTCTATCTACAGGAGATGATGGATGTTCACTAAACTTATTGTGATCATCATTTCATGATGTATGTAAGTCAAATCGTTATGCTGTACACTTTAAATTTAACAGTTCTGTATGTCAGTTATAACTCAATAAAACTGGAAGGAAAAAAAAAGAAAGAACAGGTGACCCTGACCACCTTTCTAGACTTCCCTTAACTTGTGTCTGTCTGCACCTGGGAGTAATAGTGCCCAATTCACAGGACTATCTGACCTGATGCACCTGGAATTAAAAAAAAAAAAAGGAACTGGCACAGTGCCTGGCACACAGTAGGTGCTCATGTGGAACAACATAGAATTTGGACCCTCTAAATATGCTTCTTAGCTAAAAAATAGAAAGTTACTTCTCTAAAGAGTTTTTTTAAAAAACGAATTATACAACCCATCAGAAAGTTTTAGAGATATTTGGTCTTTGAGAATTTATCAATAGTTCTGATGGAATAAAAAAAGCTAGAAGTTGGAGCTACCAATTTCTACTTAGGCATAGGTATGTTTATTCTATTTCAGTTCCAAGTCAGTAGTTGCTGGGGTTTCGAGTAGCACTAAATGGTTCCATCTGTGCAGGGTGACGCTGAGCACCTGTAAGAAGGCACTTTCCCTCGGCGGCATGCGTCTCAGTACTAACATGCACACGTGGTTACTCCAGCCGGCCACACGTCCACAGCACACAGGACAGAGTGGCAGCATGAGAGTGTAAGAAAGTTGTGTGTTTTGCACGAGGGCTGAGACGTCCTGGTACAGAGATGATGTGTCCTTCAGGGCCTTGGAGGCTTAGTCATCAATATGTTTTTTTGTTGAATTTTTTTAGGTTGGGATGATTTTCTAGTCATTCATTCTATGACCAAGGTTGGGAATTAACTTGCTTGAAATTAAAAAAGGAGGATGGGAATGTGTGCATGAAAAGAGGAAGGGAGGGGGCGGGGAGCAGAGAGAGTGAAGAGGGAGGGAGGGAGGGAGCAAGCTTCTGGGCTATTCTGTCCTAGTTCAGAGCGTCGGGCCACAACACCGAGAAACCTATCAGGCTCTCAAACAAAAGCTTCTCTCTTCTGCCCTGGGCCACTTTACTCAACTGAGGGAGAGGTCTACAAAAGTCCAGGCCACTCATCGGGTTGCACCAAACAACTCCACAGGTCATGTTTTTCCATAAATCTCATCCAGAAATTATGATCACAAACAAAATTGTAAGTCCGACTGCATGTAAAATTGGTCTAATTTCTCAGCAAAGACCATGTCCTCTGATGAGCCAATGGGAAAGCCCTCTGAGTCCACTGTGAACTGCCCCCAGGTGGCCAGGGCAATGCCAGAGTCCGGAAAGACCCCTCATCTCAGATCCACTGAACTCCAGCAAGACATGTGGTGACGTGACAGCTGAGCCATCTCGAACCCTAACGAATGCTGTCAACACATGAAGAAGTGGGGCTCCTCCACCCTGGGGAAAGCACACTTTTGGTCACCATTACAGGAGTATTCTGAAGCCTCACCAAGCCTCTTGGCATCTAGGGTTGCCTTACAAGTAAACCTGTCTAAAAATGAGATTCTTTGGAGATTTCAGAAACTCAGACCCTTTGAAACACTGCCTTGTGCTGAATTTTAAGCAGTGGACCAGTTTATGACCAAATTCCAAAGTATATCAAGGGCTTTCAGAGATCCAAGTGGTATTTTTACCGTCGAAAACCTGCATAAACTGATCACGAAGCCACAGAATGAATAAATCCCAATTACTTCTGCCACTCTTAACCCTGCCTACGGGCTGAAAAACAAAAATCCACTTCTCCGTCGGTTTCAGGCCCAACAATTTCTAGTACAAACCTTCAACTGTTTTAATCTGAGGTAGAATAGAATGAAAGGGGATGGATGGCATTTGTGGGAATCCTAAGGCCTTGAAATGAAACTATTCGTATATTGGGTTCTGAGCCACCTTTGACTGACACTCGCTGGCTTTATGGCTTGCCTAAAAATATCTTATTACAATCCAAAGATAAGTGAAGAAAGGCTTGAATTTACTAATCCAACTTTTCCCACTGGGGTGCTAGGCTAGACAAATATAGCTTCTCATGCTAATAACTGTGATTAAAGTCGAAGTCTTTACCTAAGTAAAGAATTAATTTTGTAACTAAAAGTCCAAAGAGAAAAAATGTCAAATTCAAATTTTATATCTCATATCTGGTAGACAAAAGCAAATGGTGGCATGGGCAGTTGGGCATTTCAGCCTGGCCCAGCGCAGTTGGGGGTGGCCACACAGTGGCCTGGCCATTGGCTCCGGGATGTGTACAACAGAGGGACATTATATCTAAGGAGGGGCCCTTCATAAACAGCCATTGAAAATTTGTATACCACAGCCGCCTGGCAGGTGGCAATAGAGCGTCTTGAGGAAAGGGTGCCTAATTCTAATTCACACAAGGTACTCTGTGGGCTAGCAGGGAAAGGCCCTGAGCTGTCCCGGAGGCTCTCTGCCTGTTAGCTGTTGGGCTCTTGACAAATGGGGACCTCTGGTCTCACTTGGGCCCCTTGCCTCTGAGCCTGCTCCTTTCAATCCTGAGATTAAAGCTCAGTGATGCAGTCTTTGGAGGCAGCTTCCTAACCCACACAGTACTTCACCCTGTTGGCCAAAGTTCTGCAGAAACAATAAGGTAGTTAGTTTTTTTTTTTTTTTTTTAATTTTTGGCTGCGTCTGGTCTCAGTTGCGGCACGCAGGATCTTTCGTTGTGGCTCACGGGCTCCAGAGCACACAGGCTCAGTGGTTACGGTGGCCGGACTTAGTTGCCCTGCGGCGTGTGGGTTCTTAAGTTCCCCGACCAGGGATCAAACCCATGTCCCCTGCGTTGGAAGGAGGATGCTTAACCACTGGACCACCAGGGAAGTCCCAGGTAGTCAGTTTTAAATCAAGAGCTTGATAGTCACTGGAACAGTGTGCCTTTGATTAAACTCAAGGACTTACCAAGTGCCTGCTGTGCCACTCGGCCTCCTAGGCTAGACCTGAGGGGAGATGCAGACATGAGTAAGAAATACTCCATGGCCTGACATGGGCTACAGAACCTCTTTGAGGAGACGAGACATCTGAAGGGAAGGTACAGTAATAAATCACAAGTTGTTTTGCTGAAGTTCTCAGTGTTTATCTTATTTCAGGTCAGTGAGGGCCTTCGGCTCCTTCTGAGAAAGGACTCAGTAGCAAAGAGATTTCGTAAAATCTCAATAAGTTTCAGCATTCTGAAACACTTCAATTAATTTGATGCTAACGTTTAAGTTCCTTGAAGATATAAATTTCTCTTTTCTAAATCCTAGAAAGAATCTCATCTTCAGCAAAGATTCTACAGATGGGTTTTGATGCCATTTAATCATTTTATAATTAAACCTGAGTAATTTATCACACTTGACATCAGATTCTCACTCCAGTGCCATTAAAAACTGATTTGCAATTTGCTGTTAAATTAAGATGCTTCATTTTTTTACTTTGTGTGGTTTTCCTTTTCACAGACAAATGATGACACGGGGGCCGTCAGACACTAGCACAGATAGGAAAATGCCATCAAACCCCCCAGAGAGCCCAAGTCCAAGAGATTTCATTTTATTCATTATCAAACCTTATCAAATGCTTAGCAAAAGAGGCTCAGAAACCATGAATAAGAAACATGATGAGGATATCTGTGGAACTCCGCACTTATCAAGGTTCTGTGAAATTTGCATTAAAATTCTGCTTTCCATATGTGTAAATGAAAAAAGACTAATTTTAATTTGTGCAGACTGGAGCCTTAAAGCAGCGTACTCTCTAAGCAGGCAGCAGTAACTTAATCCTCCATTCCAAACTAATTACATTAGAATCATTCTGATTGGGACCCACAGCTCCCTTTGATGTTAAACTCCTGTTGCCTTTCATCCACTATCATTCTCTGGGCAAGATCTTCCCCACACCCTCCCATCCTGCTAGATCATGAAGCTATTGCTTTTGAAGTTCAATTTTATTTTGATGAAACACCAAGGGACTGAAAATTATTTTTCACTGAAGGAGACTGATTTCGGGCTGAAAACTGCAGGAAGAATTCTAAGTGTGACAGAATGTAGCACATCCAACACCAAGAATAGCATTTTTCCTTCACAAAAGTTACTCACATGTGAAAGAACTTGCTGAATGCACTCATTACACCATAAGCTCTCCTCCCCTCCCCCGCCTCCCCTGGCCCCAGTGGGTTTGTCCATCATGTTTCTTACCCTTTTGACAAAGCATTACCCAGGGGCTCACTCAGTGCTCAGCTCCAAGGGGGGGTCTCACCTTTCTCTGGTAATAGATAAACTGAAACACTATAAGATTTTCAACAAGCCATTTGTTAACATCCTGCCCTGCTGAAAGCTATGGCGGGTACCCTCTCCTCTAGATCAAATGTAGGTGATGACTTCCTGAAGCAGACATCCAAATCACCCCCATGAGGCAGCCCTGTATTCTGATTCTTCCCAGTGAGAAGTTGGATGTGCCACACTTACGATGAAGGCTGAAGGTCACAGGTTGCACTTAATCCTTTATTGGGTCAGTGAAATGAAGGGCTTCAAATAAAAGCCAAGCACCCGTTCGACCGATGAAAACCTCCTCTAAACTGCTTTGCTTCCTTTAACCATGTCCTCAAGTGACTTCCAATAACACTTCTCTCTCTCACACACACAAGCTAAATAAGACAACGCAAGTGAAATATTAATCGCTCCGTCTGGCAGTGAGATTCCATTCAGTAAGAGTAGTGTTTTGTTAACATCTACGGCGAATGAAAAAACAGAGACTGCCCTGGCTAAGGCAGACCCAGGATAAGGGTTTGAAGACCAGCCGACCAAAGTTCAAAACACAAAGAGAGCCAAGCCAGAAATCTTTACCATTGGTAATTCAAGCTTGTTAATTCAACATCTTAATTCAAGTTATGAGTGACTTGGAACACAGCTGTTCACCAAAATGGATGCCCTATTTGCTCTTCAGTAAGAATATCAGAAAATAAAAATCAACTTAATTCAAATACTATCCTTTCCAAAAACAAAAAAACCAAAAACCCACCCAAAACCCCAATTCTATCCTTTCCTTATTTCACCTCAAATGCATGAGGCATTACTGAATAAACAAAATGTATTGTGATTGAAAGACACTAGGAGATGTAACTGGAAGGAAAAACGAGATATGCCAAACACGTGGAGGAAAATCCAAAGATTCAGAAAGCCTTTCAGTGTGCGGGTGGAATAAATGACTTTCCAAATTCTCTTTTTGCAAAATAGTACATGACTAACAACTGTCTCAGAAAGTGCACTATATATCAGAGCTAAGTACGGAGCAGGTTTTCAGTAAAACTAAATGACTCATTTCAAAATGGGTTTTGGCCAAGCATCGACTTCACTGCTTCCAATATACACCTCACACACATGCCACTTTAAAGGTATATATTTCTCCCAGAGGAGTTCAAAGTTCTTGACACCCACATAACTCATCTAACAAGTTTTTTTTAAAAAACACACAAACACCATGCTAGATGTCATGGACAGGATCAGGGAAGCAGCAGCTGGACTTAGAGGGACAAGATACCTAATACAACACAACTCAGATCTCATGAATCATATGATGTCCCTGGAATTAAATAAGTAGCAAGAATATTTATATCTCACAAGAGAAAACATGACCAAGGCCCTGAATTTTCGTGACTTGCTCAGACTTATGCAGTAAAGGATTGCCTGAAAACTAGAATCCAAGTCTCCCAAAGTACATAAAGAACCAGACATGTTTACAGGAAAGATCTGGGGAACATGAGGGCTGTGTTGACATATATGAAGGTTTGGGATGTTCTCGTCCCAAGATGGCAGGTCACGTATTCTTGGTTCAACTCCCTAGAGAAACGAATCCAGACTCCCTCCTGTCTTATTCCTAGGTGTCTACACATACCAACCAATTTGGCCTCAAATAGACATGGTCATAATATGGAGGGGAAAAACATGTATCCGAAGGGTTATTATATCCATTTAACTTAAGAATAAGGTGGACATTGCAAGGCACAGATTTTGACTCAATACTAGGAGGAACTTTCTAGCAATTTAGAGTTTTCAAGCGTGGGAATGTATTGCCTTTAGGGTACAGTACACCTCCCATCTCTAGAAATGTCAAAAAGAAGGGTAATGAAATGACCTCCTATGAAGATTTAGGGCCAGATGACCAGTTAGGAAGTTACTGCAGAATTTTAAGCAGTAATAGATAATGAGGCCCGAAGTAGTACAGTACTGGTGGGAGAGACAGGAGGAAGGGGTGGATGAGAGAAGAGTTTAGGAGTAAAATCATGAAGACTTATAATTGATTAGACATGGAAGATGATTAGGGGGAAAAGACACGGGAGCTCCTGGAAGATGACTGAGCCATCAACTTCCAGTACAGAAGCATGAACGGGGAGCAAGTTTATGGAAGAAGATGTAGAGCCTGAGGTACCTGTGGGCCATCCGGATGGAGTGGCTCACCAGGCCATGGGATCCAGGTGCTACAGAGAAGGGCTTGAGAATCCTCAGTGTAGAGGGGGTATGTTGTCTCAAATGCCACCTAAGAGATGGGTTATAGAGGGAATATGAGAAGAGGGCTAGAAGACACTGGCTTTTTTAAGAGGCAGGCTAGAAAGAGAAGCTGAAGACAGGTGTCTTAGTCCATTTAAGCTCCTATAAGAAAAATACGATAGACTGGGTGGCTTAAACAACAAACATTTATTTCTCACAGTTTCTGGAGGCTGGGAAGTCTAAGATCAAGGCACCGGCAGATTCAGTGTCTATTGAGAGCTTGCTTTCTAGTTTATAGATGGCCATGTTCTTGCCATGTCCTCACATGGTGGAAGGGATAAGAGAGCTCTCTGGGATCCCCTTTATAAGGGCACTAATTCCATTCACCAGGGCTCCACCCTCATGACCTAATCACCTCCCAAAGGGCCTACCTGCTAACATCATCGCATTCGAGGTTAGGATTTCAACATGAATTTTGGGGGGACATAAACATTCAGTCTATAACAACACAGCAGGATGGGTCAGGAAGGATCTAGGAGAAACAAGTAGAGTTCAGTGTCCTAGAGGTTGAGAGGAGACTTCCAGGAAAGGATGGCCAACAGTGCCAAGTGCAGCAGAGAGTTCTAATAGCATCAGAATTGGATGGCAGCCACAGGACTTTGCGAGGACAGGTCGCTGATCAGGTCAAGGGGACTGAGTGGCCAATGGGAAGTGAGGAAGCAGAGACTGTGTTAACCAGCTTTGGGGATGGAGGAAGCCAGGGACCAGGAAGGAAGACATGGATATGATGATTATTTTTAGAATGGGGAAGACTGAAGCATGTCTAAGCTAAGAGGAAAGTGCTGGTAGAGAGGGACAACCTGAAGGTGCCTGAGGAGTCTTTGGGGAGGAGGGTGGTCATGGGCACAGGTGGCAGGGCTGGCCTTGGTCAGGGAGAGGGACATTTCATCCTCAGAGGCTGCAGGAAGGAAGAGAGGGTCATGGATACGGACACAGGTAGAGCTGTAGCTTGTGGGGGCAGGGGCGGGGATGGAAAAGCATCGGGCCTGATGGTCTGAACTGCTGCTGTGGAGTACGAAACAGGATCTTATTATGAGTGTTAAAAACAGGCTTAAAGAGAAGGTGGAGAGAGGAAAATACGAGTGAGCTGAGCAAGGACAAGCAGAGCGGACGGGAGGCTTCAAGGACGTTGGCACGAGTGAGGGGAGATGCTGGTGACGCTCCTCAAACGCATCCTGCACACAAGGGGCCGACCCCAAACCCTCCCCCACTCCCATCCAAACTGTGTGCTGGTGGCTCCCCGCCGCCCTGCGCCATCTGTGCGCCGACCACCTCTCTGATCTCAGCTCCCTCTGCTCCTCAACTTCAGTCTGAAGTCCCGTGTGTGATGCCCTTTTTCTCCCCAGGGCCTCCTTTAGGAGTTGCCCAGTGTTACCTGCTCGGGGAAGTTCCCTGACCCAGAACTGGGTTAATACCTCTGCCCAGCACCTCGCATTGTGCTGTGTGTTCTCCCTGCCTTTGCACCACCACGTGGTACCTCGGAGAGAGCTGCCTGCGTGTCCCTCTCCCCAGCCGGATACGGAATTGCTCCCTTAGGACAAAAACTTTCACTCTGTCTCCCCAGCACCCATAGGCCCTTGATACACATGCTGGGCATGGGGGTGGGGGTGGGAGCGGGGAATGAGTAGCTGAATTCTGAGTGGGAGATTGGCTCGTTGGTCCCTCAAATCCCATCTTACTACAATTAAAGAATCTAGGATTCTAGCTTGCTGGTTCTCTCTGTACACCTGCTTTTGTAAAAGCACACACGTATTAGAGTGGACACTGGGGAGAGTTCTCCATACAAACTATAAGACTGATCATTGCTCTTTCATAAGATAGAAAAATAGGCCATGACATTCTCGTGGCCAGAGCCAGATTCCAGTAGTAGCTCCCGGGGCTATGGACATGCACTGAAAATCCAGATGAGCACAGAGATGCTGCAGTGACGTCCAACCCTGGGAGGCACTGCTCTCCACCTCTCCCCCACCAGGACAGCCTGAGTCCCCTCTGCTGCCCTGGGGACGTCCAAAATGTGCATCAGGTAAAAGGCCTCAGCTCTGTCTCTGAAGGCATCTTTAAACGCAGCGACAGAGGTTAGGGTCCTCCGCGTACTGCCGCCCTCTCACGCGTGGGTGTGTGATGACCGCTGTGGTGCACGCACCCCGACGACTCACCAGCATCCCTTCCAGTGTTTGGCACAGCTCCATCTCTCTGCGGTCCTGGAGGTGCTGACCCGCTAACAGAATTTTCCCAGGATCCCAGTCTCGTTTCTGCTTCCCACCCACGACTCTCCAACAAAAACAAGGTCTCGGCCAGGATCCAAGCTCCGGGGTCTGTGGTGAAGGGGGCACTGGGATCCAGCCCCTGTCAGGCACGTCCTTCCCCTGATGCTGAAACCAGATCCCCGTGGCCCCCAGATGCCAATGGAATGCATGTAGGTTTCTTTTAAAAAGCTGTGCTAGGCCTATTTTTTTTTTTTTTTTTTTTTTTTTTGGAGAGCAGGAGAAATAAGTGAGCAACTACTAACTGCCACAAGGAGGGGCTGAGTCACTTCGAAAGACATTTCCCCAGTGGCTTTTTCCACCTTGCGCAGCTTGTGCTGGCAATGCATCAGCCCCATGACAAAGACAACTTAAGCCACTGTCAACACCAGGGTATATCACCAGTAACCAAGCCGTCACAACAGCAGACAGACCAAGGGATGGGCCACAGGGCAAATGAGCAGGACTTTCACTCTATTACATGACACTCCAACACAGAAAGGTAGATTCCAATGAAAACAAGTTCTGAGGACCCAACCCTCCAGGGATGGGCAGATGAGACACCTCAGGCTACAAGGTGCATTCAGAGAGGCTCCAAATACTTTTTCCAGGGGCAAAGGGAAATGATTTAAAGCAAAACGAAACACAACAATAGCAACCGCACGATATAAGCTCTTCCCACTATAGGGCACTTTGTGGCTGCAAAGACAGTCACACCTCTGTACGAGAATGTATATGCTTACAATCCACTGCCTTCTAACAACGACTTCTCGTTGACAAGACCAGTGCCGCTGGACTTAGTGACTGGTTAGCCAAGACTTACTGATTCATTTATCCACCAACTCCCTACTCCAACCTCCTTGTTGGCGTTCTTTCAGAAAGATGGCTCTTCTGCACTTGCAAGGTAACTCCAGTCTCTTTGGTTCCCCTGAAGTTTCCTGACACAATCACACCCACCTTCATCAGCAGTAGCCACTGATAAGGCAGCAAGTTTCCGCTCCGGTTGCCCTGCCCACACACAAGGAGAATCAGGGACTCGAGGGGCCAGAGAAGTGGGCGTTTGTCCCCATGGCCAGTTCCAGAAATGGGACCTATTGTGCTTCTCCTAAATTCCTTCTGCAGCTCTCTGGGCACCAGAAGGTGGCCCTGCCACTGCTGCAGGAAGGCGACCTAGTCTGTGAAAACCAGTCCTGCGTCCTCCCTGAAGTCTTTCCTAAAAGCTGAGGATCGCACTATGCTTTCCCAACTGAATTGTTAACTGAAGTATTTAGTAGAGACAGAATCATCTTGTCAATGTCCACTGGTCTTACTATGGTATCGGAGAAAGGACACTTGGCTTGAGGCCACAAAATCTGATTTCTACTCCTGGTTCGCCACTAAATGATTCTGGAGCAGGGAACTTCTCTGAGCCTCGGCTTCTCCTCTGTGGAAAGGGGTAAACTACTGTCCTGCCTGATTTCAGCTTGTCTTGAGACCCCACGGAGACAACTTGTGAAGGAACCTCAAACATTGGAAAGCCTTTTGCAAATGTAACGAAATGACACTATGGACTAATGGTCTTGTGGGAAGTCCTTCAAAGGCAGGAACCTGCCTCAGCTGTCATTAAATCAACCCCCCAACACACACACCTAACAAAGTTCTTATACACAGAAAGGCTATGACATTCGCCATTCAGGGATTTTCAAACTTGAATGTGCTCCACTAATGTCGTGGATCTGGAATATCTTCATGACAGACTCTTTTCCATTGGGTGTAAGCAAAATGTCCTTTCCTTTTCTTACTTGAGATCCAGAGGTCTTTTGTGAAATGAGTGCCTTGTGTGAACCCTTCTGGGATGTTAAAGTCATGACCCTTGACATGGTCTCAACTCGTGAGGACCAGCAATGACTGCATATCCTTGACCTCCTCTCCATTCTCGGCCTCCCAATTAATTCTTTTCCAGGGCCTTTGTATTCAAGTCCACACAAGGCCCTTAAACACATACTAAATTCTGCAGAATCTCTGCAAATGAGATCTTATTCCCTGAAAGCGCCTGTGTGATTGGTCCCCTATGTAATGAAGGAGCTTTTATATTTTTAGTTTTCTTCCCATACAACAAACACTATTAATAAGATTGTACTTTCTCCAGAGATGATATGGATTAGACCAAATGGAAAGTTACCATGGCTACCACAGTGTTATTTTTGGTATGAGAAATTCATGCCAAGGGAAGTAGCATCCATGGTCAAGAATTGGAGCTTTATTTCCGCTTTGCTATCAGGCAATCAATCCCAATTTAATTTTGAAACTCTAATTGCAACGGAAACCAATTATGAGCAGCAAGACCTGAAACCCCTAATTAAAGTGGGAGTCAATAAAGTGATGCAGCGTTATCACTGGGTCAACACTGGCAGGATGAGGGATTTGAGCACAGGTACATTTTCTTTCCCAGGTAACTATCTAAGCAAAACAAGACCGGGAAACACATCCCAAGAGTCAGAGGGAAAGCCTGAGCTGGGTTGGAAGACTTCGGGTTCTGGTGAGTGAGAAGGTCAGGTCCTCTCTCTGTGCTATGAAGATGCAACATACTAGGGTGGGATAGGAAGCCCAGGTGGGAAGGAGGGTGTTTCCACCGACAGTCAACCACCAAGAGAGGCCGTGGTGGGGAGGCCGAAGGATGGTTAGTTCAGACCAACCCCATGTGTTACTGTGGCCTTTCTGTGCAGGCCCTGGAGAAAATAACTGCAGAGGCGCAGTGGTCTCCAAACAGAATCTCATCCCTCAGACCCAGATATTTATGGGCTGTTTCCTCAGATACCAAATGGTGAGTTGCACTTTTCTGAATTAGCAGAAGTTGGCTTATGGGAGGACTTCTATTAGAGTGTAAATCTACTGCCAGTCCCTGCAGTGCATGATTCCCTTCGGGACCTCCCCGTCTATCTCCGACAGCTTTAAAATACTGTTAATGGCATGACTTCATCTGCCCCACTCTAGAACGATCCATATTTAGGCCAGAAACCACATGGTCCTCACGTCACCCCACTGGGCTCCAGGTTAGAAAGGGGCTCTTAAATCAGGGAGGAGACACTCTTAACCTATGATTACTCACTCTCCTCCAAATTCCTTGACAAAGAGACAAAAATGAACTTGGCTGAATGGTTAGAAAGCTATTCTGAACACTTCGAAAGGGCAGTAAAATTAGAAGAAGCCTCTCCTCTTCACATTCACTGTCTATTTTTCTACAAAGGGCTCTTTCTCCCTGTAACAGGATTTCCTATGAAATTTTCCTGTTGTAGCTTTTTCAGTGGCACCGAATAAGTCAGTCCCTTAGGAGAGGGAGCTCTGCTGTCAGGGTGGGAAGAATTCCTTGAGAGCTTTCTGATTCCTATTTCCCATGAATAAATGAGGTCCTTAGTCATGCTGGGGCCGACAGGATTTTTCCAAGGCAGACAAGCCCCCAGATCAGTGACAGCCTATACTAAATGGAATTCTTAGTTGTTGTCACAGGTGGGCAACAGAACAGAGGCTTCATCTTGAATTAGTCAAATGAGGTTCTTTGAATATTTTCATCAAAATAAATCGTGTATTGACATATTACCTTTGGTATTGATGTCTTGTAACAAAGGTTAAGAATGGGGGCATTCTTTAAATTAAAAAAAAGAAAAGACAGTTCTGAATACGGAAACGGTTTGGAACATGACTGCAATTTGAAAGGAGATTATTTGGTGGTTTTTGTACTTATATACATTACTGACATAATGGAGCAGCAGGGTAAGTGGAGAGAGGGGCTCAGCCTTCATTACAAACAAGGGGAGAGAGAGAGAGAGAGAGAGAGAGAGAGAGAGAGAGAGAGAGAAAAGAAAAATAGTATTGAGCTACCTTGGTATAAAATTTCAGCCCAAGGAAACTGAAAGTCTCTTGAAAAACAGAGCTTCATCCTAAAGCACAGACAAGGAGCTCCCTTCTTCTGTGTGGCCCGATTCTGCTTCCAGAGGAGACACACCACTAGGGGCTTATGAAGATCCATACGTCAAAGTCAGCACCTCTGTTTTTACAGCCAGCGGGCTGCAAACTTTTCTAGTGCTTTCAAGGCCCCCCAGAGAATTTTAGATGTACCTTATCTCACACCTACCTTTACTCCAAGGAAAGACTTGCGGTGATAGAAGCAGCACAGAGCAGCCGAGAGGGCGTGGAAAGCATTGCATTCCTTAGGCATCTTTCAGTCTTCAGTCCCTGGACCACACACTTTCTTTAGGGTTAAAGGAGAGGGGGCTTGAGGCGTGAGAGCTCCAGTCCCGCTGCAGCAGCTGTGCTGCTCTGGCCCGCGGGCCGCAGGGGAGTGAGTGGCTCCTTCTCCCCAGCCAGGCTGGGACTTTCCCTCTCCGCTGAAGCCAATACGATCCACTCGCTCGATTCTGGCAGGCGGGTGTCCAGCCTGCCATGCACACAGTGCCAGAAATCCTCATGTGACCAGACTCATTTTCTGATGAAATTCTAACCTCTTTTAGAAGAGGCTTTGGGCTTTAGCTGTCCCCTCAATTTAGAGACCCAGCAGAAATCATTATCCCCCCAGCCAACCTTTCCTCCCCAGGGCTGAAGTCACCAGGCAATCTGCTCCTAGAGGCTTTGTCTGTTTGCTTGTCACCCCAGCACCTAGGAGTTCAAGAAGCACACATCACACCACCTTGTGATGAGACAGAGGCTCCTTTGAGGAAAGGACCCAAAGGCGAACTGGGTGTGACTTTCCCCTAGGAGCAATCCTAGAAGTCCCGAGAAACCTGGCCAGGATCACCATCCCACTCTCTCAGCCACCCCCAGAACTGTTTATTTTTAATTAGGATGCTCCTGGCAGCCAGTTTGCAGCTGATAACGTTGGCATAGCCATCACTATTGGCAAAGCACTGTTGCCTTTAGGTGTTTAATTAGCAAGTCTGTCAGCTAACAGCCTGAGCAGCCTGTACCCTCCCCACCTGGCTGTGCAGCCTCTTGGGAGGATGGGGGACAGGCTATGCACCCTCTTTTGACCCAACTGTTTGTCCCACTCTCCTCCTTCACTTTGTTTGTTTGTTTGTTTGTTTACGGTACACGGGCCTCTCACTGTTGTGGCCTCTCCCCTTGCGGAGCACAGGCTCTGGACGCGCAGGCTCAGCGGCCATGGCTCACCGGCCCAGCCGCTCTGCGGCATGTGGGATCTTCCCAGACCGGGGCACGAACCCGTGTCCCCTGCATTGGCAGGCGGACTCTCAACCACTGCGCCACTAGGTAAGCCCCTCCTCCTTCACTTTAAACACTTCACTGTAATTGCCCATCCTGCCTAACCCAGATCCAGCACGCGAACTTCATGTCCAACACCACCAAGCACCACCAAGCGATTCTCCAGTGCTAAGAGGCCTTTACCCCTACCAAGAGCCTCCCGACACCTTAGGGGAAAGGAATTGCTTTTCTTCTTTCATTCCAGTCAGGGTGGATTCTCAACAATTCTGGGTTTTTTTATTTTTATTTTTAATCAAACCCAGGTTTCTGCCTGTAGCGCTTCCTCTCCTACCGTTCCAAATATTAACTTTCTGTGGCTTCGGCCACTCAAAAATGGAATGTGTCCTGAAGCTTTCTAAAACTTCACACAGGCAGAAACTTGTAATGAGGAAGAAACAGAACCTATTCAGTCCAGAAAGGAACAACACCAGATGAGGCATGAGGGAGGTATGAGAAATATCCAACAGGATTAGTGTCAAATCCTCAGGAGGCCTCGGCCTTTGGACTAGGTCAAGTCAGCCTGTAAAAATAGAGAACTGTTTGTTCAATGCCTGGTGTGTGGCTTCTGTGCTTAAATGAGGGCTCTGGAGAGCGACAGATCTCACACTCACCTCAAGGGGCCGAGGCTCGGCCTAATAAACACCTCTAACGTGGGGATGGAGCTACAAAGGGCCTGTCATCACAGGAACAACCAGGGGGGCTGACTTCCTTTCTGCTTCCTCAACTGGCTCCCCACCCCCCATGATCCTGGGACCCAGATGTGCAGCCCTGGGTCCTGGGAAGTCTACCTGAGACCTTGGAAGCAAGCACCAAGGGTGGTAGTATTCATGGGGTTTTTGAGCTAGAGGGGCCCTTGGAGATGGTCCAGTTGGTGGGTCAATACTGTCTCCCAAGGTCCATGAACTGGACCCATGAGGAAGCATTTTCTCTGTTTGCCCTCATTTTCATTAGATGGGGTTCAAAGAGTAAGTCCACATGAGCAGCCAGGGCCCATGGCCCCAGCAGTTTTGTGGGGGTGACTCATCAATCAGGCCAATAGCCACCAGGTAAGGGGCCCAGTTTGCACCTGCTGTTCCCCTTTGACAGGAAGTGACAAGCTCTGTCAGAATAAGAAACTCCCAGGACTTCCCTGGTGGCGCAGTGGTTAAGAATCCGCCTGCCAATGCAGGGGACACAGGTTCGAGCCCTGGTCCAGGAAGATCCCACATGCTATGGAGCAGCTGAGCCCATGCACCACAACTACTGAGCCTGCGCTCTAGAGCCTGAGAGCTACAACTACTGAGCCCATGCACCACAACTACTGAGCCTGCGCTCTAGAGCCTGAGAGCTACAACTACTGAGCCCGCGTGCCACAACTACTGAAGCCCGTGTGCCTAGAGCCTGTGCTCCGCAACAAGAGAAGCCACCGCAATGAGAAGCCTGCGCACGGCAACAAAGAGTAGCCCCCAACCGCCGCAACTGGAGAGAAAAGCCCCCGTGCAGCAGCGAAGACCCAACGCAGCCAATATATAAATAAATAAGAAGAAACTCCCCAAGAGGCTAGCATCCCCGGCTCAGAAAAAGGGAGGGAAGCAGCTCCTTAAGTGCTGCACAGAAATTCAGTGAGATTAGTCAGCCAAAGCCTCTGAATTTTAATACCCTACCCACAGAAAGACTGAATGAAGTGCATTCTTGAAAGAAAATAAACTTAAAAAAACTCAGACATGTAAATTACATAGAATTACGTAGTCAAGTGCTCCAGGGCCAGGGTAAAAGCAAAACAAAAGACAGGTCACCGCAGAATCACAGCTCTTGTCACCTGAGGCTTTCCCTGTTTACTCTAAAAGATGTCTCCATAATGCACGAAGAATTGGTTCTGTCAGGATTAAACAGTGAGCTAATCTTATTAGGTAACTGTTTCCTAAGCACTTTTTATTTTTTTGTTCCACACAAAAAATAATTTCTAAAGCAGCACTCAAAGGTTTTAATCAATTTTCCCCTGAAATGGCCAAGGAGAGAGACTAAAATAACATGTTGTTATTGCCACTAAAGATGATAGTTGCATGAATTCGTAAAGTGCCCTTCACTGACTTATGTTTTTTGATGTCTCCCATCCACACCGATCCTCCCCATTCTCCCCACAATGATGATTCTATTCGAGTTACAAAGAAACAGAGGACCAGAACGGCGTGTCATGCAGCAGAGGACAGACAAAGGACCAGGGACTCCAGCCTGTGTTTTTGCCAGAACCTGGTATCTGATCACCAAATATGAGATTTTTTAATGTCATATAATTAAACCGGTTACTGACACAGTCCCATGAAAAAGGGTTGTGACCTGGGGTAGGTGGCCATTGTCTGATGATTTGGTACATGTGATCTAGGACCAGTCAAATTTTGTATTCAGGGCTTTCTAAACACCTTGCTCTTCTGGGGAGAGGGGTCAGCATCTCTAATGCAACCCCAGGGACTGATGGAGGCGGGGTGGCCCGGAGCAAGCAGCACAGAGCTCTGGGAAAGCGCTGTGCTCTCCAGCGCCCCCTCTGGCCTCCTGGGAGGCTCACTCCTCTGAACCAAGAAATACACCTGTGAGAAAAGCCAAGGCTGCGCAGCCAGATGAACCCTTGAAGAAAATCCTCATGACCTCCCGTCAAATGTTGCCCACCCTGTCTGGGAATAGGGTTAAAGCAGACCAGAGGAAGGCCCCTGCACAAGCATTGCCATCAATGCCATTTTTTCCTTGGGCAGCCTTAATACTAACCTGCCCTATTTAGTAACCATGGAAACAGGGGGTGCCTGCCAGTCATATTCCACAGACAACTGCTTCTTGTCAGCAGCAGCCCTTGGGCTGGGAGGGGCTGAGAGGCGTACCGAGTCTCTTTCCCAAAGTGCCACAGTCCGCACTAGAAGATCAGCCTCCCCGTGAGGCAGACCCTCTCTCCAACACGGCATGGGGTGGGGACGAGGTCTCTGAGGAGGAAGATGTGCCTACCAGGTACCTGCTTTTCCCTGTTTCAGGGCAACCGAGAAAATAAGGCTGCCCACACCTCCACTCCCCTTCCCAGGGCCAGCCCAGAATCAAGGCATCAAGCCTCAAACAACACCGAGGTGCTCTCGGTCACTGTCAAGCAGCCCTGCAGACAGTGACACTGCCCAAGGCGGGCGGCAGGCTTTGATCGGAGGGCACTGATCCAAGGCCACAAGGCCCAGCTGGTCTCTGCCCACAGGGGACACACTCGGAACATCAGTCAAGAGACCAGCACAAGTCTACATGGTCAAAACAGCTCCACTGGGCTTCCCTGGTGGCGCAGTGGTTGAGAGTCCGCCTGCTGATGCAGAGGACATGGGTTCGTGCCCCGGTCCGGGAAGATCCCACATGCCGCGGAGCGGCTGGGCCCGTGAGCCATGGCCGCTGAGCCTGCGCGTCCGGAGCCTGTGCCCCGCAACGGGAGAGGCCACAACAGTGAGAGGCCCGCGTACTGCAAAAAAACAAAAACAAACAAACAAACAAAAAAACAGCTCCACCTATGGGGCAACTGCTGAGACTCCTCACCTCCTAGAAAGGTCCATCCTTCCTGGCTTTTTGCCTCCACTAAACCCCAGTGACCTGGCTCTCGGTGAACAAAGACAGCTTTAAGGAGTTAGGGAGTGAGACGTTCCTCCTGGTGCCCTAGAAGCAGGAAGATTAACCCAGACTGGCCCAATCCTAAGGATCCGAGGCCACCTTCCGCAGGCCCTGCTCCCTGAAGAGCGTCCCGCCTGGGGAGCCCTGGGCTGGAAAGGGGCACTTTTATCAGCAGCCCTGCTTCCCTGGTACCAGCTTGTCTGCGTGATTCTGATCACAGTCACCAGCAGGTGAGGTGTTAGGGGAGGAGGTCGGGCATCTGAGCACCTGCCCTCCCGAAAAAGCCACAGGGCTCGAGGAGAAGGGCTGGGAAACCGCTGAGGGAGGAGGACGCTGTCAGGAAAGAGGTCACCTCCTCCTCACGCGAGACTCAGCAGCTTCACAAGCCGCCAAAGACAGTTCAACACATTTTCCTATATGCAAACACAATTTATTTCCTGCTCCAAAAGGGAATGCAAACTGGACGCGGCGGGAGGAGGGCAGGAAGTGCCGGCTGAGCTCTTAGGGCTGGGTTGTGTGTCGCTGGCGAACACAGAGGGTGCATTTACGAGCGTTTGCTGTACGCCCCCTCCTCTCGCTCTGACGGTTCCCCCAGATTCCTCAAAGGGATGAAAGAGTACGGCTGTTAAATGGTCTCTATCCGGAAGCGGTATTGATCTGCTGAGCACATAAAGAGAGACCAAGGACAGTATTCACAAACAGACTGCTCCCTACCGAGCCTTCCATCCCCTCCACAAATTTGTTCCTCTAACCGGCTATTAAAATTGTATAACTGACAACATGAAGCAAAATTAGGTGAGCACCCAGCCCTGACTGCTTTCTCGCACTGTCGCATGCAATCCCGTCCCATACATCCCTCCACCACCACCGCCACCCATTTCCTGATATCACCCCAGAAATCCTATATTATGCAAGCTCAATTTTCTATTTTTAGCATTAAGGCCAAATTAAAAGAACATGCACAGGGCGTAATTCCAGCCTCTCAAACAGCAGACTCAGACTTTCTGGCGGCCTCAGCCTTCTTTGAGAGTCTGTGAAAACCACGGACCCTCCTCTCAGAACAAAAGGCACATATTGCAAAGTTTTACATATAATTTCAGGGGATTCCTTGTCTCCTGAAGCCCAGCCTTACACCCGTGGGAGTCTTACTCATCCAAGATGATCCGCCACCCACCTCCCAAGCTTCCTTCCATTCTACATCTGCTGTGCAGGCGACACACCCAGAGCACTCATTTGTTCTCCTGTCATTGTAGCGCCTAGGCTTTCTTTGCTGTACGCTTTTCTCTTTCCCCTTCCAGCAACTAATAGTGACAGCAAAAGCCCCTCAGAGGCCCCTCCCATGCGGAGCGCCACAGAGATGGCCTGAGGGGCATCCACGAAGCCAGAATGTGCTCACCAACCAGATCCAGCCGCGTGGGCTCCCATCTCGGCTGCCATGGGCTCGCCCCTCTCACAAGCACTTCTGCAAAATGACATCTGCCAAAACTGAGCTGTGAGACACATCTGCACGTTTCAAGTGCTGCTGGGAGGTGGCAGGGTAGAGGGAGAGCCAGGGTGGGTTCAAGTCTTCATTGTACCACTAGCAAGCTGGGTGACCTTGGGAAATTTCTTAACCTCTCTGAGCCCGTTTCCTCCTCCAACTTACTGGGTTTTTGTGAGGATCAACAGAGATAACACATAAAGAGCCTGGCAACACAGAGTCTAGGCACTCAGCAAATGTGAGCCTCCCTTCCCCCCTTCCCCTCCAAAGGAAGGGACCACAAAACCTGTTTCTCTGGTCCATTCCTCCTACAGGGCACATGCCCAGCTGCACCCTAAATCTCACCCAAAGGGCAGGCTATGGGACCCACGTCCTGCAAGGAGAGTGTGGACAGCACTGCCCTGAGCCACTGACCGACCCCAACTGGTACTGAGGTGACTCCTGAGCCTTGAAAGCCAGGGAACAATGCGGAGGAGTTTAAGAGGTTTCTTTAGCCTTAAAATATTTTTTAGCCTTCAGATTTTAAGACTGCGTATTAAAATTGGTTTGAATCACACTTGCTCAGATACCTAAGATGATTTTCTGCTGCAGACTCTCTGTCATTTGGGGAGTTAACAGGCAGCATGTGAGTCCACAGCATCTGCCCACTTGGCCCTCACCCAAGGGGACTCTTGGGTCCACCTGCAACTACCAAGCTCTCCATGTCCCACCACTGTCCCAGCTAGTCTGACTAGGGATCCCGTGGCCCCTCCTTTCCCATTGTCCCCACATCAAGTGACTGCAGAGCTGGGCTTCAGCCTATGTCCCACCTGGATGCCCTGCCTGATGCTCCTCCAACCTTTCCCCCTGCCCCCTGCCTGGCTCTCCAGGTTCTTGCCCTGGGACTATATCTTCCACATATGTCTAGAGTCCACAGAAGGGCCACCTCCCATGTGCCTGACTCCTTCATATTTCACCAGTCCATATTACTGGATACTCTGATGCCAACCATTTCTACAGTTAGAACTGTGCCTGGGATAGCCCTTGGACGTGCCTGCCTCGCCCAGCTACCTTCTCTGGGTCATCTGTGATTCTGCTTTCTGCCTGCACCTCCTGCTCTCCAGCCCCTAATGGCAGGGATCGCCAGAGTTACAGTGCATTCTTCCAAGGCCACCACACACCCACCTCCCACCCAGAAAGGGTACCAAAGTTCTGAATGAATGAAACAGACTGTGAGGGATGCCTGAGGAGGCAGGGACCCTCGGACAGAGGGCAGGGGAGGCACCAGGTAAGAGGTGGGGCCAGGACTACCCCGACTCATCCCAGCCTTGAAAGCTGGCCAAGTGAAAGAGAAAATGATCTTAATTAATCCCTTCTCTGTTTTCAAGCAAATTCCAGCCACCTGAATACAATACTTCAGTGGGAAAATATCATTTTTTCATGGTCATAAACTGATAATGGGTATCATCTGAGAGACATACCAGATAATTATGCATCCTGCCCAAAGAGCTATGAGAACCAATCAGTCTAGGCCAGGAGTTCTTAACCTCTGGTGGGATGGGGCTTCCATGAACCACTGGAAATTGTATACAAACTGCTGTATGAGTGCTGTTCATTGAGGTGAGGGGTCCATGGCTTTTACCCAAGAGTCATGTGACCTAACAATCCCCAGTGATCCAGAAAGACTTTCAGTGGCTCCTAAAGATGTAGCTTCTGAGGGTCTTAACTTGATCTTTTTTCTAGTGGAGAGAGAATTGCAGAGGATACCCTGGTCACCACAGACATGGGCAAAGACAGATAGCTCCCCCTTCCCTTAGTCACCTTGGACACATTCAAGTCTTGGCAGGGCTGGGGCTGGTAAGAGGAGGAGATAGAGAGCTTTGAGGCAAGCAGTGCCACTTTCCTTTCTGCTGTTGGAGTAGCTTTAAACACCTGCGAGAGGAGGAGAACCCTTTCCCCCAGCTGGCAGAAGGGCCTGTCTGCATGCAACGCTTAGTAAATTCAGACTAGCTACCAGTGAGACCCTCAGCATCCCCTCCCCAACCACAGACTCCAGGGATGCGGTCCCTCCCATTAGACTGCAGCAGTCACAGACATCGTTCCAGCTCTCAGCCGGGCTCCTCAAAGGAGCCTTCACCACCCCATGTGCAAGGTCCCCAAGAGCCAGCATTTATACAGAGGACTTTTACCATAGTGTCTATTTAATACTCATGCTAGGAGACACGTATTATTATCTCTATTTCACATATGAGATCAAAACAGTTCTTAGAGTTAATAATTAAAACGACTATGAATCAGAATGGCTGGCTCTATCGCATGTGATCATGGAAGCATGGATACCACCTGGTTGCCTAGAGTACCTTATCTTGTGCAAATCCAGAAGGCAGAATTATAGTTGCTGCAACAACCCTCTCCCTCCGACCGAGTGACAGATATTTTTGGCAACATAGACAGCTGGTCTCCTCTGAAATATCCCCGGTCAGAAGTTCTCATCATTACTGATGGGAAAGGGCAGGACATGTACAGATGGATACTGAGGCCAGAATCTGAGAAAAGCCAGGAGGCAGCAAAGCCCCATCACACAACTGAAAAATGGAGGGCTAAGGGACAGACAGTCTCTGTCGTATATGGAGATGTCAGCTGGGCCCATTTCTCTACAGGAAAAGGCCAAATCAGAGGGTGAGCTGCACGGGAAGGACTGTACTGATTACCAGCTCCTTTCTTCACTTCCTAAGGCAGTCAGCTGCTACGCACAATGCCACCTCAGAAGTGACATCCAGGCAGTCAGCATTCATGCGGATAATAGGTTCCTTCTGTCAGTGGCTCAAAGGACAGTACAATCCCTGGCCTTACATGTACACCCGGAGGAGTGGGAAGGCAGGGGAAGGAAGGGAGAGTTACCAGGGAGAGCAGCAAGAACTCACCTGGATCATTCTTGAGGATCAACACACCTGCCTCAGGGTTAGGCCACTTGTGACAACAGATGCAGGAATTTTTCCAAAGTCAAACTATAAATCACAGGGGAATTCACAGCCCCTCTGCACCACCTCCCCACCTCCCACCTATAATTTCTCTGTAACAGTAGGGGAATCTGGGAATCTGCCTCCCAATTAAACTGGGAGGCAATGGATATCCAGCATATAAATAAACCAGGAGGGAGATAAGCTAGAGAAAGGTGAGTATATGACTTGAAAAGAACAAAACAAAAATATCTCTGTAAAACCTAGCAAGCATATGCCAACATTTGCCAGCATTTTATATATGTACCCTGAGTAGACAGAGACAATTAGAAACATAGCCTAATAGATTCTCATCCTAAAAATTCAGGGGGAAAAATGATGTAAATAGCAGACAGTGGTTATTACATTTAAAACCTTTACCCCAGGGCATGTGTATTCATGCTTGTAATGGTTGTGAAAGCCAGTCAGAATACTGAACACCTAATGGTCCAGGAGTGTACATGTGACCTAAGTTAGACCAATCAGAGTCCTTCCTTGGGATTTTTCAAACCAGAGCAGAGGTAGAGGTCCCCTTTTCCCTTTGGACCATAAGCTTTAAGATTATAAGCTTAGAATAGCCAACAGCCATGTGCCCCCAACTACATGGAGAAGTTGATCTGAGAGAATGCAGTCAACATGCTGAGAGAAGCAGATGCAAGGGCTGAGAGTCCAGACGTGTTTTCCTTCCTGAGAACAGTCATCGACCCAGGCCACTCTGCCCCTGCCCTTCCCAGTGATAAATTTCCTAGCTCGCATCATCAGTTTGAGAGTTTACAGGTTCACCTTATCATTGTGAGATTAGGTAAACACTTGAGAGTGAACTATAACACACTGTGTTGGGCTCTGCTAGAGTTCACCTGTATAAGACACGATCCCTAAATCTGGAAGTGCTAAAAAGGAGCCAACATAAACTGATGCTACATGAAAACACGTATGATACATGCCCATTAATAACAGGGTGATACACTCATGTTGCAGGGATGGGTGGATATTAATAGTGTTTCACAGCCTACTCCAAGGACACTCCATTATAGAACTGAGTTGTCTTGAGTTCTCAAGGATAAAGCAGACATGAATTTGCCTGTAGGAAAAGGGAGAGGGATTCATAGAGTTAGAATGTTCTGTGCCACTGAGTATAGGTGTAAGTTTTGCTCCCACAACCAGCATCCCGCCCAGGCTACGGGAAACTACTAATAAATGGCTCTCTCAATCCTGCTTATAAAGGCAACAGCAGCATCTTGTGTTCCTGGAGAACATTTCCAAAGGCTATTCTGTTTTGTAGAAAGCCAGAGGACCTGATTCAGAGGCAAAGGCTCAGACATTCCCTTACAAAGGAGAACTTTACCAGGTACGATGGATTACCTGGGAGGGCAACTCTCATGACTCCTAGATCAAAAGAAAGGAAATTTGCATCACTTCCAAATTATATTTACATCTTCCCAAATTTGTTCCCTATGTAGTCCTTAGGTGGGCACGGCCTGGATGGAGCCACGGATCCCTGGTTCTCAGCCTGTGTGGCCCTATGGGGCATCCTTCACCCATTGCTCTTGTTCTATTCATCCCAGTGAGGAGCCCCAGCCCCAAACCTGTCTTCCAGCATCCAGCTACTGAAGCACTAATTAAAATGATGTGTCCTTGTCTGGTGGCCTCAGGACCCAGGCCTCAGTCATCATCTTCACTCCAATGCCCAGTACAATGCCAGAACATTTGAAGATAGCACAGGGATTCTCAATCTCGATCCACAAACACCTTAGAAGATGCACCGTAAGTGTGTGTGCATATTTGTAGAGACAGGTTTCTTATTCATCATATTTGCAAAAAGATAGGGGACCACCCCCTAGATAGTTAAGAACCACAGAAGCATGAGACATGAATTGCCACATGGGGGTTGTTTTCCTCACTGGTGAACCCACCTTGCCATCCCTGTGGCTGGATTAGGGCTGGTTCCCACTTCATCACTTAGAAGCACTTTACTCTTTTAAACTGTGACCTACCCGGGTTCCCAAACGGGAAGAGGCTCCCAAGACACAGTAATTCCCAACTCCCGCCACCTACTCTGAGTGAGCAACCATAGAATGCTCTGCAAACTGGGAGAGAAGAGGATATGGCACTGTTCTGCTTAGGCTCCTGCCAGTAAAGACCATGGGAAGACAGAGAGGAGGAGACTGGACCATGATGGACACAACTGGACCACACAGCTCCTTTTAAAAAGTACCCACCTGGGCCTCCGAAAAATAAGGATCCAATTGGAGACTGGTGGCCACAGGAAACAGTCCATCAGCTTTATCATTTCTTCTGTACAAAAAGCTCTTTTGAGAGTGTGAATGGGGGCTTTATGTAGTAAGTTCTCATCCACGAGCTAATAAATATGTGAAATAGCCTCTCAGACCAGGTTCTTACAGCCTGGACACTGAGGTCATTCAAGGAACAATTAGATGCCATCTGGAGAGAGCTGGAACTCCAAGGGCCAAGTGGCATGCTCTGGTTCCCAGGGTCTGACACATCCTTATCTTCACTGACAGAAAGGATGAATAGAGTCAGCTAGCTAATCCATGCTGGGAGCAGAGAATGGGCAAATACACAGCAATTAACAAAAGCTTAAGGATCAGGGGAATGTTCGAGTTCAGCCTGCCCCAAGGAAATATACCCCTTGACTGCATTCACACATCCAAGCTGAGCATCTTTGCTATAAACCAGGCATTGACCTCACCAAGCTCTGGGCTTTCATAGTTTTAACATAAAGCAATTAGAGCAGAACAGCAACTGCTGTGGCCCAGCTCTTTACAGTATATAATGAGCAAGGACTTGATCGCGTGAAATAGAGTTAGTATTTACTGAGGCTTTACAATCCACTCAATTGTAAAGAACAGGCAGACAACTGTGAACCCTTATTTCTGAGATAGACCCTCAATTTTTTCTTATTTTTAAATGAAAATTGATGTCTCTTCTCTATTAATAATCAGTATTTTAAATGTAAATGCTATTGTTGAGCAAGCTGGGTTTTTTCTTAGCTAGAGAAAAAATATGTATTTAGATAAACAGACAGTGATTATTTGTATTAGTGTTTCTGCAGCTTTATAACAGCTCTTTAGTAGCAGGAGACCCTCTAGGACGGCAGTGCTCAGTGTGGTCTGCGGGCCCACGGGAGCCTTTCAGGGAGTCTGTGAGTTTAACAGTATTTTCGTAATAATACTGAGACCTTTTTTTGCCTTTTTTACTGGGTTGACATTTATGCTGACAGAGCAAAAGCAATGATGGGTAAAACTACTGGGACTGTAGCAGCAAGCAAGGGGGAGGCACCAAACTGGAAAAGTAGTCACTGCATTTCTTGACCACCATGTTTTTTAAATTTATTTTTTAAATATTAAAAATATGTATTTCTTTAAAAAATAGCCAGTTCCACTTAAGAAGTCCTTGATGAAGCAGTAGGAATTACAATAGTCTCCCCTTATCTGCAGGCAGTATGTTTCAAGACCCCCAGTGGATGCCTGAAACCACAGATAGTACCAAACCATATAAATTCTATGCTTTTTCCTATACATACATACCTATGATGAAGTTTAATTTATAAATTAGGTACAGTAAGAGAATATCTGAATGGCCAACATCACTACTCTTGTGCTTTGGGGCCATTATTAAGTAAAATAAGGGTTACTTGAACAAGCACTGCAATACCTTGAGAGTCAATCTGATAAAAGATGGCTACCAAGTGACTAATGGATGGGATACATTGGACAAAGGGATGATTCATGGGTTAGGCAGGAAGGAGATTTCATCAGGCTACTCAGAATGGCACACGATTTAAAACTTACAAATTGTCAGAAAAAGAAAACACACTCATTAGAAAAGATACATGCACCCCAATGTTCATAGCCATGTGACTTACAATTGCCAAGATAGAAACAGCCTAAGTATCCATCAACGGATGGATGGATAAAGAAGATACACACACACACACACACACACACACACACACACAGGAATACTACTCAGCCATAAAAAAGAATGACATTTTGCCACTTGCAACAACATGGATGGACCTGGAGGGCATTATGCTAAGTGAAGTAAGTCAGAGAGAGAAAGACAAACACTGTATGATATATGTGGAATCTAAAAAATACAACGAACTAGTGAATGTGACAGTAAAGTAGACTCACAGATATGGAGAACAAACTAGTGGTTACCAGTGGGGAGAGGGAAGAGGGGAGGGGCAATATAGGGGGAGGAGATTAAGAGGTACAAACCATTAGATATAAAATAAGCTATAAGGATCTATTGTACAACACAGGGAATATAGCCAATATTTTATAATAACTATTTATGGAGCATAACTTTTAAAAATTGTGAATCACTATATTGGACACCTGTAAGTTATATAAATTGTACATCAACTATACTTGAGTAAAAAAATATTGGACCACCACATAAAATAAAACTTATGAATTGTTCATATCTGGAATTTTCAGACCATGGTTGACTGTGGGTGACTGAAGCTGCGGATCAGGGGGACTACTGTATTCACTTTATTACATCCTGGCCCTTGAGTCCATGTCTCGAAATTTCTGTGTGGTGAGACGGGAAGCAGACATACTGTACTTCTCCTGCACACCCAGCACAGTGGTTGTCTTGAGTGAAAGCAATTGTGCCATTAAGCTGTAGGCTGCACTAGCTGCTTTTTCATGGAACGTCATTTTTATTTCAAAGAATGTCTGACAAACAATGGTTATTCAGACATGAGTATTTATTTGGCAGACATTTTCTAAAAAATGAACAAAGTGAGCCTGTCACTTCAAGGAAAACAACTGACAGTGTTTATTGCCAATGCTAAAACTTGAGCTTTCAACTGAAAATGAGAATTTTGAGAAACGTGTATTTACCACCATGAGTGGTAAATACTTTAATGATTTTTTTCATGAGTGACGATAATAATGAATGTGAGTTTTGGGTATTGTATAGTGAAATATGTTAACATTTGGAAGATCTGCATATCTCAGCAAAGTAGTATTTTTCAAATGACCAATGCACGATGGTACAAAATCATGCATGGGTAAGATCCATTCACATTGCCAGATAGACCAATGGATTTTAAGGAAATAGAGTAAAAAAAAAAAAAAAGTTCATTGATATGATTTCAGATTCCACACTGAAATTAACCTTTATGGAACTACAACTTTTCAAGTTTTAGTATAATAACAAAGAAGAATATCTCTAGTGATCTGAAAAGGCTATTAAAATACTATTCTTAGGGGATGAGGAGTGGGCAAAATGGGTGAAGGGGGTCAAAAGGTACAAATTTCCAGTTATAAAGTGAATAAGTGCTGGGGATGTAATATACAGCATGGTGACTATAGTTAATAATACTATACTGCATATTTGAAAGTAGCTAGCAAAGTGGATCTTGAAAGTTCTCATCAGAAAAAAATTTTTTTGTAACTATGTATGGGGACGGATGTTAACTGGTCTTATTGTGATCATTTTGCAACATATACAAATATCAAATCATTACATTGTACACCTGAAACTAATATAATGTTATGTCAATCATACCTCAATAAAGAGAAGACTATTCCTCCCCCCTTTTTTTTTTTTTTGCTGTATGTGGGCCTCTCCCGTTGCGGAGCACAGGCTCCGGATGCGCAGGCTCAGCGGCCATGGCTCACGGGCCCAACCGCTCCGCGGCACGTGGGATCCTCCCAGACCGGGGCACGAACCCGTGTCCCCTGCATCGGCAGGCGGACTCTCAACCGCTGCGCCACCAGGGAAGCCCTTCCTCCCTTTTTGAATTACATTACCTGTGCAAGACCAGATTTTCTTTAGACTTCAACCAAAATTATGTAACACAACAGATTGAAGGCTAAAGCAGATATGAGAATCAAGCTTGTTCTATTAGACTAAACACTAAAGAGATTTGCAAAAATGTAAACCAATGCCATTCTTCTCACTAAATATTGTTTTGGAAAATGATTATTTTTTATAAAATATGCTATTTATAATCACATAATGGGTTTAATATTGTTATTTTAAATGAATTAAATAAACATTAAAAATTCCTACATTTTAATTTCTCATACAATAAACCAATAGCTAAAACCCACATAGCAAAAGCTCTTTGGGGTCCTCAATAATTTGTAACAATTGAAAATGGGTCTTGAGACCAAAGAGTTTAAGAACTTAGGCTCTCATATATCTAACCTACCTGTTTTACATAATTTTGATTAAGCCATAAGTTTTCAGCATCAAATCTATGGAGTAGACTAAGGTATATAAATAGAGGAGTATCTATTTTTATAAGTAACTATCATAAAAGCACTAATGATTATCAGAGGAAATTTGGAAACAGAGAGAAATGTGAAAAATAAAACAAAACTCCTTAATTGCCAGGAAGTTAAGTTTGACTTATTACCCAACACTCAATCATTCTACTCATACGTGTTTATCTTACAGAAATTCTCGCACAAATGCACACCAAGCCTTCTCAGTGAGGCAATGCCACCCTTCCAGTACTGAGCTTCACGCCTCTTTTCTCCCACCCACATCCAGCCCCTCAGGAAATCCCGAGGCTCTGCCTTCATATTATATGTCAAGAATCCCCCTTCTTCACCACCCCTTCTGCCATCACAGATCCAAATCATCACCATCTCTCACCTGGACGGTCACCACGGCCTCCCATCTGATCTCCCTGCTCCTACCCTTGTCCCTCACAGTCTGCCAGCAACATACAGGCCAAAGTGATCCTGAGATGGCTCCCCATCTCACTCTGTAGAAGTTAACATCTTTACTGGGACATCCAGGCCCTGTGCAACCTGCCTCATCCCCCTTCCTCATTCTCTCACATCAGCTCTCACCACTCTCCTCAAGGCCACCCCCTCTGGCCCCACTGGCCTCACAGCTATTCCTCAGAGGAAGAGGTGAGCTCTGGCTTTCACGGCCTTGCCCTTGCTACATCCTCTCCCCATCAGACACCACTCTTTTTTTTTTTCCTTTTTTTTTTTGCCATGAGACTTACGGGATCTTAGCTCCCCAACCAGGGACTGAACCTGGGCCCTTGGCAGTGAGAGTGTACAGTCCTAACCATTGGACCGCCAGGGAATTCCCCAGACACCACTCTTGACTTGCCCCTCCAGTAGAAAGTTGCCCTCTGGGTGAGGCCTTCCCTGGCCACCCTACTTAAATTCAATGTCCCCTTAAACTCCAACATTTCATAATTCCTTCCCCTGATGAATTTTTTTCAGCTGAGCACTTATTGCTACCGAACATGGTGTACTCGGTTGTCTTCTTTGTCTTCTCACTCTTCCACCTCACAATATAAGATCCATAGAGGCAGGGACATTGCTTTGTTCACTGCTGTATCCTCAGGCCCTCGAACAGTGACCGGCTGATGGCAGATACTCAATAAACATTTGTTAAATGACTATGCCATATATAACAAATATGACTATATTTGTTAAATAACTGCAAAACTGTTTTTAACAAGAACCCAAATGTCAGCAGGAAATTGGTTAAATATAATTGTATTTCATACAATGGATTACTGGATAACCATTCAAAAGAAGGAGGTAGGGCTTCCCTGGTGGCGCAGTGGTTGAGAGTCCGCCTGCCGATGCAGGGGACACGGGTTCGTGCCCCGGTCCGGGAAGATCCTACATGCCGCAGAGAGGCCACAACAGTGAGAGGCCCACACGCCGCAAAAAAAAAAAAAAAAAAAAAAAAAGGAGGTAGACCCATATGTTTAACAGGGAATGATGTCCAATGAAAAAAGGAAGTTGCAAAGCAATATGTAGTTATACACAATTTTGGGAAATCAATCAAATTGTTCCCCAGCTCAGCATTCTTGCTCTCTTTAACAGTTTGACCATCTCAGAATTTTCTAGGAACACTTGAAGTTTCCTCACCCTTCCCATTCAATAAATATGAGAGTCCCTACTCTTCCCAGAAGACTCCACCTGCTGTTCTCTCCTGCCGCAGTCAGCCTGGGCACACACTTTCCCGCAGGCTGGGGTCTCCCCATCAGTCTCTAACATGTTGATATCTGTCTTCTGCCTCACCAAATACCAGCTTCCTTCCTGTCAAGTCATCATTTTTTTCAGCTGTCAAGTCACAATTCAAATATAATTTTTTCCAAGAAAACTTCTTGGTAGTGACATGTGAAACTTCAGATCGATGCCAACCCCCCCTCAAAATCTACATACAGTATTGCAGCATCTTAGAGCTGTTAGTCCAAAAACGTTAGACAATTAATTCTAATAATAAAATGCCTTGACAATTTTAATCTGTCTTATATGGAGCTAATGAAAATGACTTGCCTTCTTACATAATTTAAACACAGACCTTAGTTCTGAGGTTGTAAATATAATGCTACGGCACACTATTACATTTAATATTAAAAGCTCCCAGAACACACAGAAACTGTCGCACAGCCAAACGCTGTGCTGTTGTGTCATTCAATTACCACTAGAGGGCAGAGCTTAACAGCAAACGATTCCAATGCTGAAGAGCCTGGCCTCTCTTTTGCGGGTTGATGAGTTAGTTACCGGGACCTCATAGTTGATAATAACAACATCCCTGAACTGAGGATTGAGAGATCGGAGTCACAGAGGTTGCCAGAACCACACTTTTTAAAAGTGTATACCTCTGGGCTTCCCTGGTGGCGCAGTGGTTGAGAGTCCACCTGCCGATGCAGGGGACATGGGTTCGTGCCCCGGTCCGGGAAGATCCCACATGCCACAGAGCGGCTGGGCCCGTGAGCCACGGCCGCTGAGCCTGCGCGTCCGAAGCCTGTGCTCCGCAACGGGAGAGGCCACAACAGTGAGAGGCCCACGTACCGCAAAAAAAAATACATTAAAATAAATAAATAAATAAATAAATAAAAGATAAAATAGAAACATATTCTCTCACAGTTCGGGAGGCTACGAGTCCAAAATCAAGGTGTCGCAGGACCACACTCTCTCCGAAGGCTCTAAGGTGGGACCCTTCCTTGCCCCTTCCTAGCTTGTGGTGGTGAACACTGGCAATCCTCCGTGTTCCTAGGCCTGTGCACACATCAACCCCAATCGTTGTCATCACATGGCATGCTCCCTGTGCGTCCAAATTTCTCTCTTCTTATAAGATACCAGTCATTGGATTAGGCCTACCCTAACCCAGCATGACCTCGTCTTAATTTGATCACATGTGCAAAGAACTTATTTCCAAATACGGTCACATTCACAGGTACTGGGGGTTATAGGACATCAACACATCTTTTGGGGAACACAGTTCAACCCACAACAGCATCCAAGCACCCTCTTCAAACCACTCAGCTGTTCTACCTCGAAAGAACCTTCCAGGCTTGAGGGAAAGGCAAAGACCCGGCAGCAGCAGGAAAAACCAGCATGGAAAAGTTTGTGAGCAAGGTGGATGGCAGGACATGAGGTTAGAGGTGAACAGGCCACAAGAGGATGGCTGTGAAGTCCAGTTATAAAGCTGAGTCTGGTCAGAAGCCATAGCTTCAATCCTTGCTTACATGTTAGCTCTCCAGTCTCTTCACCAACTCTCCTACTGTTTGGGATCTCAGAGGAGTCCTCTTCCTCCAGCCAAGGATGAAAGCTGCAGCACAGAACATGAATGTGAACCTGCCGTTATTCCACTCACAGGCCATGCCAGGCTCCCTCAAGCACCTCCAGAGGGCAGCTCCAGGCTCTGACCTTGATTCAAACCATCAAGTTCAGAAGCCTAGGGGGAATTCACTTCTGACTTGGGACACTGAGAAAACACATCTCAGGCTGTACTGGCAGAGCAATATCTGGCCTGAGGAGTTATCCAGACAAGCCCCAGGCAAGAGCAGTCAGGACTCAAGCTATTTCCGTACACCCGTTCACCCAGAAGAGCTGAAGATGCTAACGCGACAGGAGAGATGCTGCTGCTCAGAGCAGACGGGTCTACCTGATGAGATGCTGAGGTGTGTCCAGATCATGCAGTGTTGCAACAGCATTGTCTCTGTGATTGTGCAAGATCATACAACTTGCACAAGGACTCACTGCTGTGTCATCAGGCAAGGTCAAGGTGATGTCGATGACCCACGGCTGCATCATGGAAGAGTTAGCATGGAAAGATGGGACTTTTTGTGGAAAGCCTACTACATATTTGTTCGGAGGAAAAACAAGGACAGTGTACGTGCATTCAGTCTAGAGCAGGGGCCTACAAACCTTTTCTGTAAAGGGACAGATAGTAAATAGTTCAGGCTCTGCCACCTGTTCTGTCACAACTACTCAACTCCATCATTATAGTCAGAAAGTGGCAATACATCAATGAATGGATGTGGCTGTGTTTCAATAAAACTTTACGCACATTGAAATTTGAATTTTACAACTTTCACATTCTTCTTTTGATTTTTTAAAAACCCACTTAAAAACATAATATCCATTTTCAGCTTGTGGGCCTACAATAGACAGCAGGCCACATTTGGTCCCAGGCTGTAGTTTGCCAACTGCCCCCCCCACACCCCTCCCCCAGGCTAATGATATCCCCAGCTGCTCATGAACTAACTTAATGTCATTGTGGTAACAAGGTCTCCAACTGGAAATCTCCTTTCCTCCCCTAAAATCCTTACTGGCTTTTGGCAAGCTGCCAGGCACTGTGTGAACTCTGGAATTGCCCGTGGCTTCCTCTCTGTCACCACCTCCATTTAAGTCCTGCCAGGAACTGTCAACACACCTTACAGAACAGCTCTTAATTCTATCTCTAAAAGGCCTCCAGCACCTGCCCTGACTTTCCATTCCCACTGCCACTATCTTAGGTTAGGCTCTTGATGACACTTTCCTCCTACCCAGCCTGACTCCACTGAACAATTACTAACACAGAGAATCTGCCCAAAACATCTGTCAAATGAACAAAGGCAGCAAAATATCCACAAGCTCAGCACTTTCTCCATCTGATCGGCAGTCTGATGTGGCCCATCTCACAACCAAAAATTTCCCCTAGTAAGGTGGCAGTACTTAAGGACTAAAATATGCTTTTTTAAAAGTCAGGCTCAGCTGAGGTATAATCTGCCAACAGTAAAAGGCACCCTTTTCTGTACAGTTCTGTGAGCTTTGAAACGACCCCAATCAAGGTATTCCAATCATTCCCCCAAAGTTCCCTCATTCCCTTTTGCAGCTGACCTCTCTCTCTACTCCTTTCAACCACTGATTTGTTGTCTGTACTATAAGGTTTTATCTGCATCCAACAGTCCAATTCCTTCTTATGGCTGAAGAGGATGTTATTGTGTGGGTCTGCAGTTTATCTGCTCACCAGTCCAAGGACACTTGAGCTGTTTCCAGTTTTTGTCAATGACAAATAATGTCACCATCAACATTCACATACAGATTTCAAAATGGACATACGTTTTCATGATGAGGTTTTACTTTGTATAAATGGCCATATTTTCACAGACCTGCAGGATAGGATTCCATCGAATGAAGGCCTGTCCTCCATCCCTATTCTTCTGCCTTCTCACCCTGCCTCAGCAATCTTTTACAAATGCAGTGACATTAAGCCTCCCAAGAATATCTGCAGAGAACTTTTTGGGGTGGGGTGGGAGGAGCTGGATGGGAGCTGTCTTCGTTGCTCCCAGGGTGAGCCCCAAGGCTGCTCCCCACTCACGGCGGGCGGTGTTTGGGCTTCTCATCCACAGGGGGCGGTGCTGGCTCTCCGGGTGTGCAAGCTCAGGCAAAAACCTGCAGAGCCAGCCATCGGGCCATTATCTGCTCCATGTAACGCGTTAAAATCTCACGGAATGCACAGCGCACCATTGTTTTGGTAAGTCCCTTTCATGGCTTTGTGAGCTGGCTAATTCAGAGCAGACTGGCCTGTTTTCCCCGCTGGAAGAAAAAGTCTCTCCTCAAAGACGGCTATTTAACCGTGACCATGGCTGCAGCCATCTTGAGCACAAAGGGGCGGGGCGGGGGGGGGGGGCAGTGGGCTACAGCCCCCGCCGCCCCCGCCCCCAGCGTGGCTCCCACAACCCGGGCACTTATTCTTGGCGCTGGAATTCGCATAATGACTCCTCTTTTAATCTGCTGGGTGACCTCATGTAGCCCCGGCCGACTGCAGGAAACGGCCTTGCTGAGATCTGAGCCTTGGGCAGTCTGTCAAGTCTGTAAGACCCTCTTAGAAAGAGCATTTTCGGAGTGTTAACCCCATAAGGACCGATCTCCAGGTGGCTCTGGGCTCCTGAGCTGCCGGTGTGCACCCCAGAGGAAGGAGAAGTCCAAGGGCGCTGGTCGCCTCTCGAGATACCGCTCCAGTCCCATCCCTTCTCCTAACCCGCAAAGCAAGCTCAGAAACCGCAAATCATCTTAGAAAAGCTCGCCAAGTGGTTCCAGCAAGAGTCGACCAGGGCTGACGACAAAAGAAAGGGTATTCGTTCACTAGGGAGCTCACGGGAACAAAAGGCTGCATTCAGTCCTGACACTTGCTAACTGCAGAGCCTGGAGAGCGGGCTTTGTCCGAAGGCACCGTGCTGTTCACAGCCTGGCCTTGCCTACACCTTGCTTAATTTGAAAAAACAGGCTTCCCAATGTCTTCTCTACTTTGCTATTGCTATATTTATTTTTCAATTTGTCTTTCTTAAGGACAGTTTATTTTAAAATGAAAAAATCTATAATAAACATTTCTTCTAAAAGAAAAATCACAAAACCGTAATAAACATTTCTTCTTAAAAAAAAAAAAAAACACCCAGCTCTGCTGTAGCTAATCACCTCCTCCTCTAAAAAATATACTTTTAAGCCACTCTAAGAGACTCTATTAATATAACTGTAAGGCTGTGTGTGAAGAAGCTAGAAAGAATTTGAATCTTCAGTCTAAAAGGAAGATAGGTATAAAGGGGAAGAAGAAAGGAAATAATATAAATTTACAAAGTTTAGTGAGTATGGGGTGGGGGAGGGCAACTCCCGAAGGTTAAAGAAGTAGCCCCAGGAAAAGATGAAAAGAATAATAAAGAGTGAAAATGAAAGTAGGTTTCAAGGTTCAAAAGGTGTTGCAAAAGTTAAAGCACAGGGATCATAATAGCAAATGTAGGAGTGTTGGAGGTAAATCTCCAATCTTTTGAGGTAATATGATGGGTGGGCACTTATTATCTGCCACATCCTTGGTCTCAATGTCTGAGACACAATATAAAATGCCACCCTTGTTCCAATCAATGTGGCAATTTTATTATCAAGAGTGAAAGATTAATTAAGAACCCCTTACCACCTGCAAAAACCCTTCCACTCCAGCTTATCACAGGCAGAGGGGATCCTAGAAGTCTTAAACTAGAAGGGACATGGGCCCATCCCCTGGTTTTCTGGTTGTGGGGAAGATGGAACCGATCTCAAATCATCTTGGCCTGCGGTGGCTTGATGCAGGATTTTGGTTCCCCGACCAGAGACTGAAGTCAGGTGCTGGCAGGGGGAGTGCTGAATCCTAGCCGCTAGACCATCAGGGACAGTGGCCAGTGACAAGGCCCTGGCCCATCAGCTTTGTAGAAATGAATTCCCACAAAGAGACAGAAAGTAGTGAGATAAGTAAAGTGTTTATTAGGAGGAAAAAGGATACATGTGAATAGACTCATACAGGCAGACTCAGAGGCAGAGTCATGCCCTCGTGGTAGTTTGAATCACTTTTACGAGGCATTTCTTCCAGGTTTCCTTTGGCCAATCATCTTGCTTTGCCTGGTTCTGAGTCTGTATTTGGTTTATCTCAGGGTCTTCCCCTGTGTGTGTGCGTGCGCATCTCTTAGCCAAGATGGATTCTAGCAAAGAGACCTATGTGGGTAGGTTGACATCACCTACTATGGCGTGGTGGCCCCTCCATTTTTTTTTTTTTTTTTTTTTTTTTTGCAGTACGCGGGCCTCTCACTGTTGTGGCCTCTCCCGTTGCGGAGCGCAGGCTCCGGATGCGCAGGCTCAGCGGCCACGGCTCACGGGCCCAGCCGCTCCGCGGCATGTGGGATCTTCCCAGACCGGGGCACGAACCCGTGTCCCCTGCATCGGCAGGGGGACTCTCAACCACTGCGCCACCAGGGAAGCCCGGCCCCTCCATTTTTGACCTCCAAGGAATCTTTCTGCACCTGTGTAGTGGGGAAGGTCTCCTTGACTTCGAGGATGAGGAATATGGGTCTCTTTATCCCTTATCTGGGCAGGGCTCAGCTTCTCCTCCCTCCTGTCTCCCCAGAAGGGGACAAACTCCAGCTGCTCAGCCTGGGGCCCACCTATCTCCTGCCTCAGAACCCACAGAGAGAAGATGGTAAGTCCAAGGTCATGCTGCTAATTAGACCAGAGCATGGACCAGGCTCCCCTCCCTGGAGAGTCTTAGGGGCTGTGTAACTTGGAGTCTCCTATTGGAATGCTATCTGGGAAGGATAACACACTGAGCTATTACCATGTATTCACATTTTAGTACAATTATTTTTATCAAATGTTCTAAGCAGCTACCTGACACAGGTCTAAGAAATTAGACACAGAGTAAATACATTTTAAAGGCAGTAAAAATATGGCAAAAACTAAATGGGGGGCAGTAAGCAGGTAAAGCAGCCCAGAAGATAAACTCTACTGAACAATTTTGCCTAGGGCTATTTCCTCTGCTTTAAAAAAAAAAAAA
This sequence comes from Mesoplodon densirostris, assembly GCF_025265405.1. Classification (NCBI taxonomy): domain Eukaryota; kingdom Metazoa; phylum Chordata; class Mammalia; order Artiodactyla; family Ziphiidae; genus Mesoplodon; species Mesoplodon densirostris. The sequence continues at coordinate 84,645,717 of NC_082662.1, forward strand.
AAAAAAAGTTGGTTTTTATCTAGGGTAAAGTATGTTAGGTACGCAGAGGAAAATTCCAGAGCTGTACACTACTAACCAAAGTCACTACCTTAAGAGCAGAAGAAAGGTGCAGCTGCTTGGAGGTTTCTGCTTTCCAGTCTGGAAGAAGTGGTCTTGTTCAGATATAGTGAAAGAGAAACAATTATATTTGATTACAGAAAAGGATCTCGTGACTATACAAAAGTTAAACTCAGACCTTCAAGATGATCATGTTTTAAGCTACTGGATCGGTGGGAGTGGGGAATGTGGAGAGAGGAGGGGGCTAGGGACACAAGGAAAGGTAGAAAAAGAAGAAAAAGAAAAAAAAAGAAAACTCCCCTCTCTAACAGTCAGAATTAAAGAGACAGAACCAGTGGAGAATAAGATTCCAAAATCCCTGGAGGTTCTTTGGATCTACTCAAATTTTCTTATCACATCCAAGCAGGGGATTCATCACTTAGGGTAACCAGGTGCCACTGGGAGGCTCCAGCAGGAGGTAAGCCTGCTGAAGAAATGAAAGAACTACCAAACAGCCCTAGGGCTTCCCCGCCAAGCACTTTTCCCTCCAGAGTCCTTACACAGAGGCGCTCCTCGTAACCTAGCAACCACCTGCCGGGTCCCCTTTCACGCTGCCTTACTGAAGTGCAGCAATGCCAACTGTGGGAAGTGCTAGGAGGACACAGAGTACAAACTGGACACGACTGAACTGTGGAGTCACTCCCTATCCAGCTCTCTCCTGCCACGACACAGCAGCCCCATCACCCCATGAAGTATGGGTCAGCTCCAGTGCTTCCTCTCGCCCAGACACGAGGAACCAGGGGTGGTCCCAGACCTCGCTCTTAATCAGAGCACTGGGAAAACCAGGTGAAGACGGTTAGAAAGTCTCCATGGTAAGGGAGACTTGGGAAGGCGGCTCCTAAAAGGATGAGAACGACTGTCAGTTGGCCCCAACTGGGTGCTTCTACTGCCAAGATGAGACCCAGCCAGAGATCTGCTTGCTCCCCATCCCCCGCCCCCATTCTGAGGTCACTACGAACTGCTAAAACTCTGACTCTACCAGAAAGGGCCCTACCGTATGCAACATACTTTACATAGAATCTCTACTTTTCTCCGTGCCCGAGAAAGGGGATGATAGGGAAGAAACAGCTCAAAGTCAGAGGGCCAAACTGCATCCACTTTATCTGCACCTCTCACCTCCCTCAATCATCTTCAGCCACCCTCCAGGCTCTAGGCACCAGCTGGCACAGATACACGAGGGCTTGGAGCCATGGGCTGGTCAGCAGGGCTCAAGAGGGTAGCTAAGTCTGAAATGCTAGGACGGGCCTGCGCTGGCCCAAGACAACTGACACGTGGATCCATTGAGACCTTGAGGCCCAAGGCCTCTTTGAGTGTGTTTTCAGAGCTTTAGTGCCCATGGAGGCAAATGAAAATACCCTACCTTCACTCAGCAAATCCCCAAGCCATTCCTCCAAACCAAGGGCAAAGTAAGAAAAAAAAAAAAAATACGATGCATCAAGGAGGGACGTAGAGATTTCATCTCTAAATCTCTGACCAGATTCAGATGAGGATGGGAGCAAAGAGTAACCTTCAGAACTCCTCAGCAAGTCCTTGAAGGGGGTACTCCTTGAGCCACCAAGAGCAGTTCTATCACTGCCAGGGAAGGCAGGGGGAGCCCAGCTAGATGGAAGCACCGAAAACCTCACACCTCTTCTCAGTCAACACGACAACTCACAATGACCAATATTAATGAATGAGATGCAATAGCTTAGATAATACTAAGTAAGTAAGTTCTTCCCAAAGCCTCTGCTTAGGTTTAGAATTCATCATTGGATTATCTTAAAAAGCTGGGACTTTAGTAAAAGAAAAAACTGAGTTACGGAGTAAGGGGAGAGGGTGAGCACAGCTTGAGCGAGCCTGCAGTGGGAGATAGCCAGTTTCTGGAACATGGCATGCAGTGAGTTCTAAAGGACAGCTGTGATTTACACACTGCAGAAGTCTAGGGCACATTTTTTATGTTATGGTCAAGTCAAATCATAGTTTATGTGGATGGTGTCCCCAAATTCCTTGCAGTGTACAACCTGCACAAAAGCATATGTGATGCATCCAGGAGGGAAGCAGACACATCATTTATAAAGCCCTGACCAGAGTCTGACACAGCAGCCCTGCTGGCTTAGGATTACACATTTGCTGCAGTCAAGCTACAGCTCAGACATAGTGGGGGTAGAAGAGAGGGGAAAAATGAAATCCACCTCCATTCCAACAAACTTTATTATGACTGCCTCAAGTGGCCATGTGGTTCTACTAGAGTTTTCTCCTCTAGGAGAAGCTTTAGACCTTCCATTCTCTGGTCTAAAGGGAAGAAATGCCAAAACCCTGGGGCAGGCACAGTCACAGGCACACAAAAAGCAACAGGCCTAAATACTCCGAAACCAGGATGCGGGAATAATAAAGACGAAATGTGGCTCCTAGGAGGCAAGCACCTTAAGTCCTAACTTGTGCCATGATTTCTCCTAAAATTTAATGATATATTTTGTTATGAGAAATCAGAGTTCTCTTTTCTGTTGTAGGTGCCAGCCGTAATTACAGTTCTCGAAAATAAAATAAAATAAAATAAAACAAACATACACACCTGAAAAATGGGGGGGGGGTGCAGAAGGAAGAAGTGAAAAGCATCATTTCTTTCTGCTCAGAAGATTGTTTAGAAGCGTTGAGTATTTAGACGCACTGAATGTCAGCCCCACTGGAAGGTAAAGTATTACACAGCTCATGGTCCCAGATTAGCCACTGAACAAGAGGGTGGCTGCTGAAATGGAAAGGATGGCTCAGAAAGCCTCAGGGAGCCTTCAGTCCTCCACTGAAGGTAAACACGGCTTCACAACTCCTGTCTGCCATTCCAAAACCCAAAAACTCTGAAAACTGACAATTTTAAAGAATTCATTTGGGAGCAGAACAAACCCAACCTCATTTGGTGGCAAAATGTGACCTGAACTACGTAAAATCATTTGTAGTCTATTTATCCCACTTCATGTGAACATTCTCACATTTCCCTGCTGAAATAATGGGCTTGATTATGGGATGCTGACCCTAGCTCCTTTTGGGGGTGTTATATATATGTACCATATTACCTTTCTAAAAAATTCTGAATTTTTAAAACACATCTAGCCCCCAGGGTTTCAGATAAGGGGAAGAGTTTGTAAACTTATAATAGGGTGACATAAGACCCCTACAAAGATTACTAAAAGCCCAAAACAGTCAAATTATGTCCTGGTGGTTTCAATCTAACCAGCTTCCTACACAAGCCAGACGGTGACATTATCTGGCAACACTGTGTTAGAAATGGGAAATCTATTACCACAGTGTGCCTACCACATGTTAAATCCTGGTTTCCTACCTTCACATATTCCAGAGTTGGGTCCAGAAGATGCTGATCCCTGAAAAGAGAAAATATAAATATGAGAACAATTGGGAACAATGCAATCTTACCCTGGGTAAAATGTATCCAACATTATTTCACCCTATTCATTCACATTATTAAGATGGGCCCACCTCCCAGGCAATACCCACAGCAGGCAGATAAGGAAGTTAGAACAGACACAGATTTCTTTCCCGGGTGTCTCCTCGGGGTGGAGGACGTATAGGATACCACCATGACCTCAGTCTAGAAGCTCCACATATTTTCCTGTCAAATTCAAGCTCCAAAAGTTAGACTATTCATATGTGGTAATTCTAGATTCACTCTGAGCATAAAAATTAGCCTAACAGGGCTTCCCTGGTGGCACAGTGGTTGAGAGTCCGCCTGCCGATGCAGGGGACACGGGTTCGTGCCCCGGTCCGGGAAGATCCCACATGCCGCAGAGCGGTTGGGCCCGTGAGCCATGGCCACTGAGCCTGTGCTCCGGAGCCTGTGCTCCGCAAGGGGAGAGGCCACAGCAGTGAGAGGCCCGCATACCACAAAAAAAAAAAAAAAAAAAAAAATTAGCCTAACAGTCCGAAGCAAAGAGCTGTGAGAGATACGAGTAAAGCAGGGCTGGATGCCCAAACCTGCAGCACTTTGGCCCAGGCAACTGTGTCACACCCACTTTGACAGAAAACGGAGGCTCAGGTGGGCAGATCGGCTGCTCAAGGTCACCCAGCACCCGGGTGAGTGAGTTTTGAACCCAGCTCTGCTTCTAAATCACCTTTCTCTTTTGCTGTCAAGCTGAGCAATTGTCAAGCTGAGCAATTCATCCTAAGTTTCTTTGGTGCCCCACTGTTTTTTCTCTCCCCATTTAATGTCTGCTCATGTCTATCATAATACTGTTAGGATTAACCAGACAATTAAAAGTAAACAGCAGTGGTGTCACTGAGGAGGCTGACTTATTATAGTGGAAGAGGATCTAAGGCAAAGGAGAAGAGGGGGAGACATGAGAGTTGATGTTTCCAGCACCGGCAGAGTTACAGCAAAGTGCCCCCCTCAACAGACTATGTGAAAAGACAGCTGCCTTCAGAGACTTAAACTTCACAAAATCAACACATCACCCTGCAGAGACGGGACCATTTTTTAAAGGACAGAATGGCTCTGAAGCCCATAGGAGTAGTCTTCTTAAGGGGGGGCGGGGTGTCAGTATATCTACAAAGAGGACACATCCTTCAGAAGGCGGGGGATCACTACCGGCAAGCAGCTGCCTCTGGAAGGGTGAGCTCAACCCCAGACCCTCTGGGGCTTGGATGCTTCCCTCTGTGGAGAGACCCCGGGAGACTGCAGCCCTTCTCCCCTGAACAGGGGCAGCAAGACCCCTGCTGGGACACAAGGAGTCAATCCCACAGCTCAGGGGCACACCATCTTGTTGTGAAATGGATCCAACCCCCAAAGCTATTCCTGGAGTGGTCTGTCCACTTAGGGCTGCACACAGGGCACACGCACAGAGGCAGGCTGGCTTCGGAGATGCTCCTCTTGGATGTGCAAACAGATTAGGTTCTGAAATGAGTCCCTTTGTAAGGCCAAAGTATCTGAAAAGGGCTTAAGCTCAAAGTCCCTGGTGCATTTCCATCAAAGAGGGGTATAAATCAGTCTTTCAGAGCCTGAAAACCAGGCATACTCTTTGCCTCCAAGCTTGTGTGTGTTAATCAGGCATCTTTTCCCAAAGCAGCCGAGTCCGTCTGCTGTGCTGGGTCACCACCTCCTCTGCTGCAGTCTGGACCTTGCATTGATGTCATCAGGCTTTGCGACCATGGGACCACCCGGCTAGTGACTAAAAACTTTGTCGGCAGGGCTTTGGTCATACTCCCCTTTAAATTCTAAAACTCCTGGTTTTCTACTGAATTAACATTTTAGGCTTATAGGCATCCGGTCTTATGCTAATCATCTGGCCCAGTGGTCTGGCCCTGGGAGTGCAGAAAGATGTTAGAACCACTGAAATGCTGTTTCTCATCTTCTTCAAGTTTCTATTTTTATGTATGTTCTAAAATGTACATTATATATATTCGTACACATATGTCTTAATGCATGGATAAACAGTGTAGGTGTGTACTGTTTAAACCAATGATTTGGTCTCAGGATCTCTTTACACTCTAAATAATTGAGGACTCTGAAAAATTTTGTTCATGTGGGTTATATCTACTGATTACTGATATTAGAAATTAAATCTGAGAAACTTGCAAAATATTAATTCATATTTTTAAAGTAAACCCATTATATGTTTAAATAAATAACACTAATGAAAAACAGATATGTTTTTCATAGCAAAAATTTAGTGAGAAGAGTGACATTGTCTTACATTTTTGCAAATCTTTTAAACGTCTGGCTTACTAGAAGACAGGTACATCCTCACATCTAGTTCTGCATTCAATATGTCGTGATATGTCTTAGTTGAAATAAATGAAGAAAATCCACATTTACAGTTAAGTAATTGGAAAGGGAGGGATATTTTAACAGACTTGCATATAATTATGGATGTTCTACTTTGATAACATACCAAAACTTGACAAGTAGTAGTTTCTTAAAGGTTAGCTGTGATGTGGAATCTGAAACCATATCTCTTACTCTTTTGCCTCTGTCCTGCACTTTGAATGGACGTTTTGTTCATGTGTGATTCCATAACCACTATTCTGGGAAACACTGGTTCACTGAGTTATGCAGATCTTCCAAATTTTGACCCATTTCATTATCATGTAAAAAAAGAATCACATTGGTTAATACCATCACTGATCTCATCAGAAGTTACTAGGTATTGGGAATTGCCAAGCTTATGGTAGAGGATACAAGTCTTCTAACTTGAAAGCTTGAATTTTTCCATTGGCAACTAACACTGTCAAATATTTTCCCTGAGCTTCATTTCATTCATTTTGGGGAACATATCCGCCAAATACCAAGACCACACAGTCATGATCGGCAATTTTAACTCTTTTTTTAGGTGCTCAAAGGTCATTCTTTTAGTAAATTCTTTTTAGAATTTTGTCCAGGATCTGCTCTTCTCACCAGATTTAGCTGTAAAAATCCTTTTCCTTTTACCTACTGAAAGCTGAAACGTTCCTCTCTCCCTTTCTCTAGAGATGTACCTGAAAACTCTGAGCTAGTTCTCTCAGGATAGACCCCTCAAACTCTCTTGGGGAGGGTGTGGGACAACCAACACGAGTCCTGTGTTATGAGTGGCTCCTGAAGCAGCCCCAGCAGCAGCAGGGTCGCCACTCAGAGATGGGGTCACCTCGAGGCAGGGTGGCCCATGTGAGACAGGCGGGGACCTGGGACCCATTACTGCAGTGCTTGCACCTGGACAAATATCTCCTGGAGCAACGGAATATAAAGAAACTATAAGGAACTAAAGATAACTGCACACATGCACGGTTGGGGCAAATTATGAACAAGATACAAAAAGGCCAAAACCCAGCTGCCACTTCTCAGGTGCCAGGAGCAAAAGCAGGGTACTGCGCATGATCCCTGCACACAGCGCCACCAAGAGGATGGGCAGACCACCTAATCCACTCTGGCCCGACCCACCAATATGCACCTGCGCTCACCCCCACCCCGTTTAAGGGACCAGCTCTCCCCCACTGAGGGAGCGAGCAAGGGTACCTGTTACTTGTTTTCACTCCCTCATGCTGCAGCACGAGTCCCAATAAAGCCTTGCCTGAATTTCTTGTCTGGCCTTTCATCAACTTCTACTGATTAAAGAGTCCAGGGACCCAAGTCAGTAACGTACCTGCTCTCCCCACCACCCTGCTCTCCTGCCCAGAGACCCCGACACCTGGGAGCCTGGGGTGTTCTCCCAAGTGTCTCCCCAGCCTTGGATGAACTCCCGTGTTCCTATGGTGCTCCTCCACCACATACACTTCTTTTGGCAAAAGAGAAGGAAAACAAGAGCTGCTGGTTAGGGATAAAACTGAAGTCCCCTCTTGACCCCGCCCCCAAATGAACTCTGCTAAGGGAGCCTTGCTCATTCTGTTCCCAGAGCAGAGGGGGATCCAAGTTCTAGTTCAGTGCACCAAGGGGTGCCCTAGTGGATCCTTGTATTCTTCTACTCGTTTCTTTTTTTTTTTTTTTTTCTTCCGGTACGCGGGCCTCTCACTGTTGTGGCCTCTCCCTTGCGGAGCACAGGCTCCGGACGCGCAGGCTCAGCGGCCATGGCTCACGGGCCCAGCCACTCCGCGGCATGTGGGATCCTCCCGGACCAGGGCACGAACCCACGTCCCCTGCATCAGCAGGCGGACTCTCAACCAGGGAAGCCCCTACTCGTCCTTTTTAGAGAGACAAGAGAGGGAAGACAAGGAGGGTATGATAAAACTGAGTGAGTGTGTTATAAATCCAAAAGCTTTAAAAATCATTGCCTTGAACCAAATTAAAATTATATTTAAATGCATTAGTGCTGTGTCTCCTTTCTCAGCCAGCCTAACCCTAGCCCTAACCCATCTAACCAGAAAGAAGACATGAGCTGGAAAACATAGCAGTTGGCCCTGTAGCCCCAGCCTCTAATTTGAAATAGAATACCCTATTATTCATACAAGACTGTGCCACAAACACTCCTTAAACCATATCTTTATATTCCCCAAAAGAGATCACTAGAAAACAAACACAGAAACTTGGCAATGTAAATGAAAAGCTTTTTTAATCTTTTTTTTGCTTATGTCAATTATGAATCCCCACCCCTGTGAATCCGTGATGTTGTATGCATCTCTCTTTACAACTGGAGAGTCTGGCAGGCACCGTGGCCCCACTGTCAGGCAGGCTGCCCCGCTGAGCACCATCCACAGACCGCAGGAAAGCAGCAGGATGAAACTGGACTCTCCTGTTATTTTGTTCTTAGGTTTATTAAGTTTTAAATAACATCACTGTGTTTACTCTGGTTAAATCATTCTTTCCAGCATCCCACTTTCTTAAGTTCATACTGAGGGATGTTTAGCTGGGAGTCACAGACATGTTATACATATTTACTATTTTAGTTTGTTTCTCATCGGTAGCCAGGTTAATAATATCCTCCCTCTTAAAAGGACACTTGATGTATAAGTGTTTGCTATTTTGAGTGAAGAGGTTTTCTGCCTTGAATACACAAACAAAATTTCACTAACATAGATCTTTTCTGAGCAGTTCGAATACAGATGGAGATGGAAGTGCCCTATGTCTGTCTTAAATTAGAGAATGTTTTAAGTGAATGGATGTTTCCTTATTTAAATATTATAGACTAACAATGGCTAATGGTGTTGCCACACAAATGTCCCTTTGGATAAAACATAAAATGGAATTGCTTATAATAACATGATTATTTCATACAATGGAGGGATGTGAGAAACTAGATCCAGCTATTCCAGACTGAGGCTCCCCTTAAACTCCACGCACAACAGTGATGTGCAGAGCTGGCACACTTCCTCTGTGCAGGTGGCATGGTGTTTCCATGCATGTTCACTGTGTGTATGTTTATTTATTTATATATGGTCTCTCCCTCTACAAGGTGAGCAACCCAAGAGTAGTGATGTGTCTGCTTCATGCCCAGTATGTCCCACAGTTCTTGCATTCATCCCACAAACATTATCAAGCATCTACAATATGCTATGCAGTTGGCCAGACAACAGAAATACAAGAACCAAAGACAAAGGCCCTGCATTTAGAGAGGTTGCAGGCAAGTGGGGAACACAGATCAACTGATCCAGCACAATTCAAGGTAGTGAGAGGGTGTCAGTGGGAGGTTTGAGGCCTGAGTAGGGACTTGTCCCAATGAAGAAGCTGTGGGGTAGGTGGTGATGAGACATGCCATGGCAATGAGAGAAGCACGTGACAATATGGTACATCTGAGGAACCACAGCGTTGCGGAGTTAATTCCCCGCTGGCCCAGGCCACCATCATCTCTCCCCTGGACCCCTGCATTACCCTCCCCAATTCTACTCCATCTCCACAATCTCCACGATAGCAGCCAGAGTGATCTTTACTCAGACCACTCCCCTGCTCAAAATCCTCTAACAGCTCCCATCCAGTCAGAACAAAACCCTGAGGTCCCCACCGTGGCCTTCAATGCCCTGGTTGGCGTGACCCCAGCCAGCTCTCCAACCTCATTGTGTTAGGCAGAATTTCAAAGATGCCCCCTCCCAAGGTTCCTGTCCCTTGGTGAGTCAGTCAAACACCAATCTAGGTACTGCTGTGAAGGGATTTTGCAGATGTTATTAACATCGCAAGTCAGCTGACATTAAGGCAATTATCTGAGGGGAACTGACTTGAAGAGGGAGGGGGATTTGACATGAGGGACCCTGTTGCCAGTGTGATGTTATGAGAGGGTCTGTGACGAGGCCCAAGACACAGAACCTCCAGGAGATGGGAGCTGCCCCTGGCAGATGGCCAGGAGATGGAGACCTCAGTCCTACAACTGCAAGGAACTGAATTCTGCCGACGACCTGAATGAGCATGGAAGCAGATTCTCCCCCAGAGCCTCAGGTGAGAATGCAGCCGCTGACATCTTGAGTGAGACCCTGAGCTGAGAACCCAGTTGAGCCATGAGGGACTTCTGCTCTACAGAAACTGTGAGGTAACAAACAGGTGTTAAGTCACCAAGTTTGTGGTGTTGTTACTCAGCAAAAATACACTAATATGCTTGTCTATTCCATCCAAGCCCTACTGACTTTTCTTTCTGTTGCTCAAACACATCAAGCCGGCTCCTGCTGCTGTGGCTTGGCATTTACTGTTCCTTTGCTTGGAATAGTCTCCCCAGATATACTCAAAGGCTCACTCCTCACAGCTCTCAGGTCTCTCTCAAAGATCGCTCCCTTAACCATCCTATCTAAATGAGCACCACCACCCTCTATCCCCTTTTCTGGCCTCATCTTTTCCCATATTATCTGATATTATATGAAATGTTTATTTGCTCATGGTCTGTCTGTTCCCCAGAATATAATCCTGCAAGAGTGGGGCTTTCTCTGCTTTGTGTACCTTGGTGTCCCCAGTACTTTGCACATAGCAGTTGCTCAGAAACCACTTGCTGAATTAATGAAGAAAAGAACAACTAACGGAAGCACAGGGCTGGGGGAAGCAGCAGGACTGGTGGGGATTGGGAGACCAGGATGAAGAAGAGGCAGAGCCAGACCACAAGGGGCTTGGACGCCACGTAAACACGTTTGGACTTTATCTTGAAAGCAGTGGGATTTGTTCAAGGCTCTTAAGCTGGAGAATAACCAGAGATTTGTGTTTTAGAAAATTCCCCCTGCAGCAGTGTGGAAAACAGATTAGTGGAGTCAGGAAGACTAAAGGAAAGGATACTAAAGGGGTCTGGGTAAGAGACAACGAGGCCTGGATTAGAGCGATAGAGGGAGTGGGGGGATGGTGTACAGACTTGAGAGACTTAGAACTGTGAATAGATAGACCTTGGTAAATGGCAGGATTTGGTGGGTGAAAGGGAAGAAAGAGGTAAGGACATTCACTGAGTTCTTTCTAAGGGAACTGGGTAGATGGTGCCTAGCCCTTGGCAGGGACTCCATACATTTGTTAAGAATCAATTAGCAAACACCTCTGCCTCAAGCACCATACTGTACTAACTAGACTACCAGGTTCTGAATTAATAAGAATTTACCTCATTACCATCCATTTTCCACAGTTAGCAGCCCGCACGATTGCTGCCATTTAGCTACTGAATGTCTCAAATAAGTTTTCCTTTCTTCTCGACAGATAAATAAGTTACTTTCAGGAGAGTCTTTCACATCCCTCAAATTATGAACACATAAATCTTTCCCTTAAAGTATGATGAAATATAACATTTAAGGGATCCCTTCACACCAGCAAAAATAGTTAACTCATGAAGGAAAGCCAGAGAACAGCAAAGCAAAGTAGCTGTGCAGAAGCTAGGCAAGAGTGCCCAATTTTATATAACCCTTTGGTCTTCTCCATCACCACCACCTCAGTTGCCACTGCTTGCTTATGTCTTTTCCGCAGGACTGTAAGCTCCATGAGGTCAGCAGCTACCTCTGTCTTGCTCACCAATGTGAACAAGCACGTACAAAAGTATGTACAAAAGTATTTGTCACACAGCAGCCAATTAATAAATAAACAAGGATAAAAATGCACAAATGAAAATATAAACCACAATTAATCACTCTTATATCTATATAATCCAAATAAGGCCTCAGAAAATTAGAAATTTCTATGATGGGACCTCTCTTTGCTAAATTTGGTAGACCAGATATTCTCAAAATTAAATGATAATCAAATTACAGATGTATTTCCAAATACATGTTGAAGTCACAAGAAAGGGAAAGTCTCAGGAAACACAGACACATACAAAACAGATACAGAAACAGAACAAATCAAGGACACAACACGTGAACAACAGCAACAAAAAGGTAAGGAGGGAAGCAGGGAGGCTAAGCCCTGGGTTCATAAGAGTGAGCAGCTAACCCCAAAGCCCCACATGATGCCCACCTGAACCATCAGAACGGGACTACACCACCCACTACAGAAGGAATGTGCTAAACACGACACAACATGAAACAATAAACAAGCTCTAGCAAAGGGAACCAAGGAGAGCTACTGTCTCCACCACAGATTCTGATGGAAAAAAATAATAATCGTCTCCCCTAAGAATCTGTAACCACAAGTAGGCCTTTGGGATTCATATTTATATGACCTGCTTTGACAGAGAATCCAAAACTGAAAAAAAATTAAAGTGTCTGGGTTGGTGGCACCATTAGTAAGGAAACAATGTAAATCCTTTCTGGAGGAAAACTAGATCTGCAACAGAAAGCTACTCAGGATATCCACAAGTTTGGTTAAATACAAAAATTCCCTTTCAGAAATAACCATATACATGAGAAAACAAGCCCCAATGACTGAAAGTTAGCAGAAATGACAATAGATTGAGATCCCCAAAGACTTCAGATATTGGAATTTCAGATATAAGCTATAAAATAATGATGTACGATAAATTTTTTTAAAAGATGGAATAAAAAAGTGACCTAAGAAGAAACAAGCAGACATAAAAATAATCTAGAAATAAAAAGCTAATTGATCAAAATATCTAGATATAAAGAAACATAAAGATAACCTTCTAAATAACTTAGACATGACTGGAGAAAATTTATGAATTAAAACAAATATATAAAGAGATTATACAAAACACAGCTCAGAGAGAAAAGGTGAAGAATAATATAAAAGAGACATTGAAGGTAGAATGAGAAGGCTTAATTTAGCAGAACTCTAGAAGGAGAGAATTGAGAGAAAGGCAAAAAGCAATAGTCAAAGAAATAATGATGGGAAATCTTCAAAATTAATGAAAGATACTAAGTATCAGATTCAGGCATCCCATGAGTCCTAAGCAGTGTAAACAAAAATAAACACATTGTAATGAAACTACAGACCACCCAAAACAAAGAGGAGATCTTAAAAGCAGCAGAAGAGCAAAGAAAGGCTTCCCTGAGATCGAAGACAATTAGACTGACAGCAGATTTTCATCAGTCAAAAGGGAAAGTGAGGAGCACAAAATTTTTTGCCCAGCAAACTACCTAGAACAAGGGTGAATAAAGACAATTTGAGACAAATGAAAATAGAAAATACCCTTCAGGAAGCAGGAAAAGGAGGCCAGAAGGAAAGCTTAAGATCTAAAACTGAATGATGCACGAAGAACTGGTAAACACGTAGGCAACTCTAAACCAGCACTGATAGTGCAAAATAAGACAAATATCTAATGACAGTATGGTGGTTCTTCAAAAAATTAAAAGTAGAATTACTACATGATCCAGCAATTTGCCTTCTGAACATATATCCCCAAAAACAGAAAGCAAGATTTTGAAGATATTTGTGCACACATGTTCATAGCAGCATTATTCACAGAAGCCAAAAGGTGGAAGTAATCCAAGTGTCCATCAGTAGATAAATGGATAAACAAGATGTGGTATATACACAATGTGGTATATATACCATGGAATATTATTTGGCCTTAAAAAGGAAGAAAATTCTGACACATGCTACAATATGGAAGAACCCTGAGGACATTATGCTAAGTGAAATAAGCCAGTCATAAAAAGTCAAATAACTGTATGATTTCACTTACGTAAGATACCCAGAATAGTCAAAATCATAGAGACAGAAAGTATAATGGTGGTTGCCAGGGGCGGGGGAAGAGAGAATGGGGAGTTGTTGTTTAATGGGTGCAGAGTTTCAGGTCTGTCACACAGAGCGAAGTAAGTCAGAAAAAGAAAAGGAAATATATTAATGCATATAAGTGGAATCTTGAAAAATGGTACAGATGAACCTATTTGCTGGGCAGGAATAGAGACGCAGATGCAGAGAACAGACGTGGGGACATGGGGTGAAGAGGAGGGTGAATTAGGAGGATGAATTAGGAGATTAGGTTTGACATAAATACACTACCATGTGCAAAATAGATAGATGGCTAGTGGGAACCTGCTGTATAGCACAGGGAGCTGAGCTCGGTGCTCTGTGATGACCTAGATGGGTGGGATGGGAGGGTGGGAGGGAGGTCCAAGAGGGAGGGCATATATGTATACATATAGCTGATACACTTCATTGTACAGCAGAAACTAACGCAACATTGTAAAGCAATTATACTCCAATAAAAATAAATAAAATAGGACTTCCCTGGTGGCTCAGTGCTTGAGAATCGGCCTGCCAATGCAGGGGACACAGGTTCGAGCCCTGGTCCAGGAAGATCCCACATGCCGTGGAGCAACTAGGCCCGTGCGCCACAACTACTGAGCCTGTGCTCTAAAGCCCGCGAGCCACAACTCCTGAGCCCACGTGCCACAACTACTGAGCCCATGTGCCACAACTACTGAGGCTGCGAGCCACAACTACTGAGCCCATGTGCCACAACTACTGAGGCTGCGAGCCACAACTACTGAAGCCTGTGCGCCTAGAACCTGTGCTCCGCAACAAGAGAAGCCACTGCAATGAGAAGCCCGTGCACCACAACAAAGAGTAGCCCCCGCTCGCAGCAACTAGAGAAAGCCCGTGTGCAGTAACAAAGACCCAACACAGCCAAAAATAAATAAATGAATAAATTTATTTAAAAATAAATAAATAAATAAATAAATAAAATAAAGATGAAAAGAGTTCTGGAGACTGGTTGTGCAACAATGTGAATGTACTTAACATTACTGAACTGTGCACTTAAAAATGGCTAAGATGGTAAATTTTATGGTACGTGTATTTTACCACAATTTAAAAAGACAAACTAAAACACAAGGCAACATTGACGTATAAGCCAAATAGAAGGTACCCAAAGCTTATGTTCTAAGTCCTGCATTGCTCAGGAAAAAGGAGAGGTATTGTTTCACTCTATTATGTTGTTTAAAGTCATATAAAACTATTTTTAAATAACCACTAAGTGAATAGGAATAGAGTATTTTTTAAAAGACAATTTAAAATAAGGGAATTAAAAAACCCCATAGGTTAAAAAAAATGTACAAACAGTACAGACATACAGAATAAGAGGCAGCTATAAACCCAAATGTATCACCAAACATGGTAACTGTGGACCAGATTAAACTCACAAGACAGATTTTCAGAATGTAGGATATAGTACCTGTAGGATACAGTTAAAGTGGTATTTTGGAGGAAACGTAGAGACTTAAATGCTTACTTTTAGAAAAGACTGAAATTAAGTAAGTGTCCAGCTTAAGAGAACAGAACAAACATTTAAAAAAGACTAAAGATAAAAAGAGCAGAAATTAAATTTTAAAAAAAATGATACAGTAAGGGAGCAACAAACGAAGCCCGGTTCTTCAGAAGCCTAGTAAAATAAACCTCTGACAGATATAATCCAGGGGGAAAATGAGAGAAGGCACAAAACAATAGAGAAATGAAGTGGGAGCATAATCATAGATAACAAGAGAGCCCTGTAAGAGAATACTATGAACATCTTATGCCAATAAATTTGAAAGCTTAGGAAAAACAAATTCCTGGAAAAATAATACTAACATAGACTCAAACAGAAAATCTGAAGAGTCCTATAATGATTAAAAACTTGAATCAGTTGTTCAATATCTACAGACCTGGATGGTTTTTCTAACCAGGAAGTTCTGCCAAACTTTGGAACTTATTACTTTGAAAATGAGAGACTTGAAAAAAAGGATACTATAACTTTGATATCAAAAGCACACCAGGTCAATAAAAGAAAGAAAAGGTAGCCTAGGCTAATCTCACACATGAATAGATATGGAAAAAATCCTAAACAAAATATTGACAAACCTAATCCAAGAATATACAAAAATACATCATAATCAAACTGGGTTGACTCCAGGAATATAGGGTCAGTTTAACATGAGAAAATCTATTCACCACATTAACATTAAAGGATTAAAGGAGAAAAATCATTTTGGGCTTCTAACTGATGGAGGGGGAAGGATTTTTAAAAATATCATCCTCTTTTCATGATCTCAGCAGGGAAAAAGCTAACTTCACAAACTAGAAATAAAAAAGGACAAGTGTACCTATGAAAAACCTCATTCTTAATGGTGAAGTATGAGAATCATTGATAAAGTCAATCAATCAATCAGAAACAAGACAAGGATGTCCACAATTACTGCTTCTGCGCACCACTGTCCTGGAGGTCCTAGTCAGTGCAGTTACATAAACAAAAGAAATAAAAGGTGTAAGAATTGGAAAAGGGAGAACAAAACTGTCATGATTCACAAATGATGACTGTAGAACACACAGAGAATCTACGCAAAGCTGCTAAGTAGAACAGGGTTCCTGGATATGAAAGCACTGTGCAAAAATCTTCAACTTAAAACTTAACTCAGGTCAGGGACTAGAAGGCTTATGTGTCTGGGATGTAGTTCTTGCTTATGGGTGTTCATTCATCACAAATGAACTCATTCCTAGAACATTTAACTGAAACGCAGCACAAAAAGACTTAAGATGGGTGTGACCAGCAGGCTGTCTCTTTGTTTACATGTACTAGTAGGGCCAAGGAAGACCAAAACTGCAGCCTAGGGGTCTGCTGGTTCATCTTTTTTTTTTTTTTTTTTGCGGTATGTGGGCCTCTCACTGTTGTGGCCTCTCCCGTTGCGGAGCACAGGCTCCGGACGCACAGGCCCAGCCATTCTGTGGCATGTGGGATCTTCCCAGACCGGGGCACGAACCCGTTTCCCCTGCATCGGCAGGCGGACTCTCAACCACTGCGCCACCAGGGAAGCCCTGGTTCACCATTTTTAACCAACCCATGTACCAGGGCACATCAACGATCAGGAAGGGTGAACCCAACGACCAGGAGAAAGTTCGCCCTTCATTGGCAACCTCGCCCTCTTTGCATGTGGATATGGCCTTGGCACCTAGAGCTGTCAGTCACCCTTTGTTCTCCAGCATGAAGCTCAATTAACAACTCAACATCTTGAGGAGATGTGGGGATGGAGCGACGGGGCAAGGAAGAGACAGCAACAGGCTTTAAATCTACTAAGATTTTGCTTCCACCGGACGATATTCCTGACTAGACCACATGTTCTTTTAGGTAAGATTAACACGTGGGAGACTCTAGCATTCTCATTTTAAATTTTATTAGATGATATCTGGGGTTCGAAGGCCTTGCCCATCTCACCAGCCTCATCTCCTCACCTTGCTCCTTTCATTCCAACAAATCCAAACTATTTGGAATTCCCTGAACCAAGAAGCCTAGAGTCCCCATCGTCTTCCTATTCATTCCCATCTTCTCTGACCACTCTTTTCCCTGCTTTCCTCCCTCCCCAGCACCAACCCACAGAATTAATACATCTCCTCAGCACTTATTTTCTATGCATTATGAAACCTATTATAACAAATAATTATAATTCAATATGGCATGTGTACTCCTGTCTATCTCCCTTACGGGACTATGATCTCACTGAGAATAGGGACCATATTTTATTTTATTCACCTCTATCCCCAGAGCATAGTTGCTCAATCAATGTTGGTTTGAATGAATGAACAAGTATGAGTGTGTGTGTGTGCGCACACACAGAAGATCTAGAATCTAACCCCTCCCATCCACCACACTCCATGGGTTCACCAAGGGAAGAATAACACTGGAGAGAGAGACAGAAGAAACAAGAGAGAAATGTTGTTCTTGGACTGATGGGCCTCCACATGAAGGAGATAAGTTAGCCACAGGCCTGTGACTAAGCCATGATGGCCTCACAGAACTCCCTCAGCAATGGAAGGTCACTGCTGTCAGGGCAGCGCCTGGCTCCCCAGCCCCACTGAGACTAGATGTTTTCAAAGTGGTCTTGAGAGGCTAGCTGCTTCAGCTGAAAATGAATCTCTCTGGACACATTTGAAATGCCAGGGAGGAGGTTAATCAGGGAGATAACCAAGAGGACAGAGAGTATACTACAGGGCCATTTCCAGCTGTTTATGGGAAAATGAAGAAATACATGGTTAAAACAGGGTTGGCCTGGTGGGTAGAGATATGATATCACTTGGAAAAATATGAGCTAGTGTGTAGTTAGATGGACAGTTTCTCTGCTGATACTGGAAATCACATTAAAGTCTCAATAGTTACTTTCTCACTCTAGGTGGGGGTATATTATGTGCATTGCTTTGAAGATTAAAAAAGGGATGTAGCCTGTCAACATTTAAATCAAGTCTACTTCGATTAAAAAAAAAAAAAAGCCGCCCAAGGGGGAAAAAAAGAGAAATCACCCCAAAAAGCCAATTCTGGAATTAATTATAAAATATAATAAAATATGCATATGATTGTGCCTTTGAAAAAGGGATGTAGCTTTTTTCTTGAATTTTATTTATTTATTTTTTATACAGCAGGTTCTTATTAGTGATCTTTTTTATACATATTAGTGTATACATGTCAATCCCAATCTCCTAATTCATCACACCACCACCTGCCACCTGCCACTTCCCCCCGTGGTGTCCATACATTTGTTCTCTACATCTGTAACTCTATTTCTGCCTTGCAAACCGGTTCATCTGTACCATTCTTCTAGATTCCACATATATGTGTTAATATACGATATTTGTTTTTCTCTTTCTGACTTACTGCACTCTGTATGACGGTCTTTAGGTCCATCCACATCTCTACAAATGACCCAATTTCGTTCCTTTTTATGGCTGAGTAATATTCCACTGTATACATGTACCACATCTTCTTTATCCATTTGTCTGTCGATGGGCATTTAGGTTGTTTCCATGACCTGGCTATTGTAAATAGTGCTGCAATGAACATTGGGGTGCATGTGTCTTTTTGAATTATGTTTTTTTCTAGGTATATGCCCAGTAGTGGGATTGCTGGGTCATATGGTAATTCTATTTTTAGTTTTTTAAGGAACCTCCATACTGTTCTTCATAGTGGCTGTATCAATTTACATTTCCACCAACAGTGCAAGAGGGTTCCCTTTTCTGGGATGTAGCTTTAAAAACAGAGAACTATAACATTTCTAGATGTGCACTTAAGAGAATATATTTTGTTTCATCACCTTGCAAAGTAAATATGAGATTTACTCTCCCACATCTCAAGACATATTTTTTATTTGTTAAAGGAGGCTCCCTAGCAGTTGACAGGATTAAGGTTGGTGCTTATTTTCTATTCTCCTCCCAGGGTTAACACATGGCATGAGGAGTTCCTTTTCACTAATACAAAGAACCTAAGGGGTATTCCTTAATGATTAAGCCAACAGATCTGCTTTAGAGCAGATGAGTGGTCTAGACAGAAGCTCACTGCTCTGTAGTGGGGGAATTCACCTTCCATTTCTGTTGCTTAGACCTAAAAAACATTCACTAGATGGGATCTGCATAGCCAAGTGTGACCACTTCCCTTGGTCTGATTATTAAACTTCAATTAATGCTTCTAAAATCACATTAGCTTTTTTGACAACCATAATATGCTGCTGACTCATTCTGAGGCTGCAGTTACCTAAATCCTGAAATATTTTTTCACATCTGGCTATTAAGCCGAACCCCTTACTTTTACTTTGTTTTTTGGACTCTAGTGCAAGTCTTTGTCTCTCCCCATAGCCCTTCTAGGTAGGTTTGGTCTGTTGTTTCAAAACGCCAAGATCTTTTTTGGATCTTACTTCTGTCACTTTGACATTAGTTATTTCTCCAAGATTCATACCATCCACCAATGTGATCTTTATGTCAGTACCACTGTCTAAAAGATATTTTAAAGTTGGCTAGAAAGGGGCTACGGACACAGCCCACAGCGTGCTTTCTGTACCATCATCTGGCCCGAATCTCTCTCACCCTAAGGATATCACCGATGACTGACATTTGCATACACACTTTCTCAACATTCCTCTAATCTACCAACAAAGTAACTCCAGGAAGGAAAGTTAATCTAGTCTGACTTGCTTTTGGCAAAGCCCTGCTAATTACTAATGGCTGTTGCTTCCTTCACCAAGTATTCAAAAATCATTGTCCTAATAATCCTTTTTAGAATATTTCCTGAGAAGGATGTCAATCTTACCATTTTATAGATTCATTTTATCTCCCTAGTTCCGTTTTTGAAATTTAAATACTTATCTATCTGCATCTTTCCTGTCGCTCTTGGTGATGCCAACATTTCTCCAACGTTGTGTGCTGGTTTGATGGTCTCAGCCTCAAGCTCCCTCTGTCTTCTTGGGCCTTGGGGCTTCACCTCATTTGGGGGCATCACAGCCTCTTGTCATGGCCTCATCTACTCTCTTCCTTCACCTCTATCCTACCCTTTCCAATCAGAGAAGTCATTTCCATGGCAGAAAAACTGCAAGCCACACAGAAGCTCAGCAGTTTGGTTTCTCTCACATCCCGCCCTCTTTGGTTTTATTATTCCAAACATAATTTTTGAAAGCCCTTTTTGTTACCTGTAGCATTTTTCACAATCCTCTGCTCACGCCGCACTCTGGTCCTTTCACAGCCCAGAAGCCACCCTCTGATATGGGCCTCGGTTGCACGGCCCAACCTTTCCTAAGTCTGGGGCCAAGGCCAGAACAGCACAGAGGAAGTGGCGGCCCAGACGAGGCATGCCCTGAGGGAAGGGTTACCTAGAAAGCACAGCCTGCAATCACCTGGTCAAGGAGAAAAAGTAACACGATACCTGGAAAGATGTTAGGGTCAGAGGTCAAGAAAAGCCGAATTGCTTATCAAGCTAGTGGAGTGATACAGAAGGCTAGCTACACTGTGGATGGGAAGTTAGGTCAGCAGCAAAGAGAGAGAACAGGTGCAGGTAAGCTCAAATGGTTCCAAACCCACATTCCCTTCTCCCTGGGCCATGAGCTCCTCAACTGGACAAAAGCCCTGGACTGTCTTTGAATCTCTAGCATAAAGCCTGTCACACAGATGCTCACCATACTTGTGAATGAATTCATCAGATCAGCCCTGGCTCATCAGACCACACTGGGGGGATCCTGTAAATGGATCAGTCCAGGCTGGAGACAGTTCTTCCTACACATCCTTAAACAAGAGAGCTCCCTGGATGGTCACATACCTTTTCCTCCTTTGAACTGTGGGCAGCATGTTGTTGTCACTTGTCCTGAAATGCGTTTCCCTTTCAGAGCCTCAGACCATGAGATCCTTTTTATTATTTCCCTCAACCTGGGGAATCTTTCCTCCTACAGCCCAGGGTAGACTGTGGATGAGGACACGATTCTCTCCCTGGCTACCAGAGATCCCAAGGCCTGGTTGCTTCTCAGACTCCTGCTTCTTTCACTTCAGCAGCCAGTTCCTGCTTCTATGAGTCAGTTTCTATCTCATCTGAAAATACAGCCATGCCTGATGAATGTGTTCATGACATATTCTAAAAGAATGGCAATTAAACCGCCTCCTCAGGCAGATTCCCTAATCATGTTAAAACAGCACCATTTAAATATCCTACGTATTACACTGTGGTGAGTCTCTACAGGAATCCAAGGCTAATACAAAATGGTACTGGTTGATGAAGATTTGACGCGGTCATGGGTTAACTTGTGCTCGGCAGAATTCTAGGACAGCATTAAGTTAAAAGCCACTGTTGAAATCTTAACTTGGCGGCAGTCAGTCAAACTGAATAGAGTAACAACAAGAAAAGCCGTATCAAGGCCACTATGTCTCTTGGCAGGCACAGAGGGTCTGGAATCAGTGAATCATCAGGCTTCGGGTTGGCTAAGCCCAAACACAGCACTTTTGATAAAAGCAGATGCTTTGTTTGGCTGGTATCTATCTGCCCTTCCTCCACTCCCACCCGCCCCATCCACCCTGCCCCCAACCATTCCTCATCCCCTTCTAAAGGAGTGTGTTTGTAAAGGTTTCTTCTCAACTAACTCAAAGGCAGAATACAAGTGCTATGGTTTTGAGCGAATGTCCTCAGAGCCCCTGCAAGGAAAGGTTTCACTCAACCAAACATATACAGGAACATACACCCTAGGCCCATTTTCCAGGGCAGGCACCTTGGAAAAGCAGCCCTCACCCCTCAGGCACAAGCCTGAATGCCAACCACAGTCATCCATGTACCTCCTCTGCCCACAGAGCTGTCAGGGAACGTGTAGACCCGTCCGGGAAGGAACTGCGGGCTTAATCACCTTGCTGCTGACACAGGCCCACAGGGAGGGCGGCCCCAGGGACATGTCTGCTTTAATCAAATCAAAAACGTTTTTTAAAAAGAATCAAGTAATGAAAAATGTGCTTTGTTTTATTACATGCTTAAAAGATTAGATATTTTCCTATTGAATTTTGTCTCTCATCTTAAAAAAACTCCACCTTCCTTTGAACACCAACCCCGTGCGACTCCCACCTCATTTCTCTGCTCCCCACCAAACGCTCAGCCTCCTCTGCTGGCTCCCCAGAACAGTCTGTGCCAGGATTCCTCAGGGCCGGGTCCTAGGGGCCTTTCCCTTTATGCTTTACACAGCTCTCTCCTTTGCCTATGGCATCCATTTCCGGCTTTAATATCATTTCTATGCAGACTCCTAACTTTATAACTTTTAGCCCAGACCTCTCTCCACAGCTCCAGGCTCATAATACCAACTGGTATTATAATTAACACCTCCACTCAGACACACACACACATCTCAGACTTAGCACACGCAAAACAGACGTCTCGATTCTCTGCAATCTACCGTCACCTCCTCCTCCCAGGAAAAAGCCGCCCAACAACCAAACGAAGCCCTGCTCTCTCCAATCTTCTCCGTCTCCGTAAATGGTCCCCACCCCCACCCCCAGCTACCCGAGCCATACTTGACTGCCCCTCTCCGTCATCCCAGTCCACCTAACCCTCGGTACGTCCGGTAGATTCTACCTACAAAACAGATCTTGAAACCACCCACCTTCATCTCCTCCACTGTTGTCCCAGAGCAGACCCCACTGCTTCCCGTAGTGCTGCAATCGCCTCCTGCCCTCCCTCCAGCTCCTCTTCCATCAATCACTTCTCCACTGAATCTTCTAAAACTGTATCAGACCATGCTATTCCCTCACTTAAAACCCTTTAAAGGCTTCCCTTGGCCCTATGGAGAAGATCTAAACTCCTAGACCGGTACCGTCCAATAGAAATACAATGTGAAAACATGTAATTTAAACTTTTCTAGTCGCCAGTTGAAAAGAAATAGAAGAACCTATTTTTAATAATCTTTTAACCTAATATTTCAAAATTATCAATACATAGTAACATAAAAATATTAATGAAGTATTTTACATTCTCTTTTTATATTAAATCTTCAAATGTTCCCTCCCGCAGAGAGCCATTCCCTCCTCCCAGTCCAAGGAACTCAGGGCTCTCTGATGTGACCTTCCTTGCACCTCCTCATTCTGCAGTTATGCATCTGTTGATGCATTTGTCTGCATGCCCCCTAAACTGGGCACTCCCTAAGGACAGGGCCCACATCTATTTTATTCTCCACTGGGTACCTGGTACCTAGCACAATACCTGGCACTAACTAAGCTCAATAAATATTCATCAAAGAGTAAACAGTGAAGACACTGACATTAAGTACTACAATCAGACAATCAGACCAGGGCTGGGCCAGTCCACCAAAGGGAGGCTCTGTTCTGTGTCTTAGCACAATGGTGTGATCTTTCTGTGCACCCGATGTTTCTGTGCACCTGTAAGCATGAGCGGTGGCCAAGATGCACTGCTGTAGGGCAGCTCAGAGCAGACCCAGGTAGAGGGATTCCAGCCAGACTCGTCAACACGTGGGAAACTTTCTCCCCCATTAGCCGCAGGCATGGAACGTGGTCTCAGGTTACACACGAGGATTAAGAGCCTCCCAGGAGGAAGGAAGGGCGGAAACCAACAACTGAGCCCCTGCTTCATGCCGGGTCCTGGGCTACGTGCCCTCACTTGGGATTGTATTTGACCGCCCAAGCCACCCTTTGAGGACGTGGAGATTCAGAAAGGTGAAGGAACTTACATAAGGTCACAAAGCTACCAGTCTGGTTGCTGGAATCAGCATCAAGGTCGCTAGCAGCTTTCTTTGATGTCCAGGGCTAAATCAACGTCCCAGCAAAAGTACCAATGGCCTTCAGGGTCAGGCGTCACACAGCAGAGTTGGCAGGAGAAGAATAAACAGCTATGATCAGGTGGAAGCTGAGAGCAAGGACGTGACCTGCTCCACCCAGACCCCCAGATGGCGGTACCAGGCTCAAGAGTGAAAGTCGGAGTGCTGACATTCAGTGGAGCCTTCATGTTTAGTGACCAGTGAATCTTCACAGCACTCCTCAGAGGGGATTATTTTCACCCTCATTGTATAGTTTAGAACTTGCCCTAGTTCACATACCTAGTAGTGGATAAACAGGCATCTGAACTGAGACCTCTCAGTTATGTGACTCGTGTTCTCACCTCTTACCTCTTACTATGTTTGCAAGTGATTCTGGAACCACGGACAGTCCGCTGCATAAAGGCTGGGTCAACATGGAAGGTTTCTCAGCCTTCTGTAATTTGTCAGTAACAGCACAATCTGTAAACAGGAATACCCTCAGCGCTTGTGTTTGGGGCCTCAAAGGAGAGAGAGCTTGAAATTCTGCATGCAATCCTGCAGCTAGTCTCTTAGAGACAGACTGGGTGGTGACAGCATTACAAAGCTGTGAACAGCAGGGTGGCCATGGCCTGAGGGCTTATCACTCCTGTGGCTCCAGTCCAGGCCCCAGGAAGGCATCTCCTTCCAATCAACGAGAGTAACTACAACTTCTCCAGCTCCCATCTCTGGCCAGGCTGGGATGGCTCCCAAATCCACATGTGATAAAAACATGAGTAGTCTGTAACTGCATAGCATCTTCTGTTTACAATATGCTTTAACCTATACTGAGGGGCGTGAAAAACACACAGTTTGTGACTCTCAGAAGACTGAAAAAACCTGACTTTTCTCAAACAGCATGCAGGGGGCCAGAAAAAAAAAGGATTTAAAGCAAGTCAGTTGGGGTGGGGTGTGACGGGTTGGGGGAAAGAGAAGATATTGAACAGCTCCACTCAACAAGGACAGCTTTGTGTAATTCCCTGATCATTCTCTTGGGTGCGGTTTGCAATCAGTTAAAAAAAATGTCCTTTCGTTTTTCCCAGAACAGCTGAGAATGCACAGACCCCAGCCTTTAGGGCTGAAATCATCCCTGCGAGTAGAGGATTTAGGACTACTGTCAGGCAGCTGGTGGACCTGCAGGCATTTCCTATTCTCTGGGCTCCCCCAACCCTGGGCCGGTACAAGATGCCCAGCAGGGCTGAGCTCACCTCTGACCCAGCTGCTCCTGGCCTCAGCACACCAGGGGCCACCGGAGGCTGGACGTGCACCATTCCTCGGAATTCACTAACCCATCCACAACAGCTGCGCTCAAACACCAAGGGGCATTTCAAAATGTTAGTAAAACTCAACTTGAAAATTTAAAAATAAAAATTCAATGCATGGGCTATTACTTTCTGGAGACATTCTTGGCTGTTAAGCCACGGTCATTCTGCTAACTCAATAAATGTACCTTCTATTAAATAGAATCTATTAGTCTATTAAATAATTTTTTTTCAACTCTAAACCCAACTTTTCCTCTGTGCACAAAAAGCTTCCAATTTGCAGACAGTAGACATGCCCATGTATAAATAATGTGCAGATGTTTGTGTGTGGACCTTCACACTGCAGATCCTTCTGATTACCTTTGAGCTAAAGGGTGATTTATTTGCATGTCTGGGGGAACATCTTGCTTTGCTAAGGAGAAAGCAATAGTTATAGAACTTCGTGGTTCTGAAGAGGAACACATGAAACAATTTTTCATATGGGGGCACCAACACAGCCCAGAGTTAGGTCTTTAAAACAGTGTTTAGAGAAGGGTCTGCACAGATCCTGTGCCTTACGCTTTTTCTTTAACTTTGAAGAGCTGACACCGTGACATGGTAGGTTACTTACTGCCTAGGAAAGGATACCGGATTTTAACTTGGGATAATTCTGCAGACTTTCTGGCCCCCATCAGTTAAAACACTTGTGACTAGTCAGTCAGCTCCACTCATGCAAATTAATGAAACACCACATTGTCCAGCCACATGCTCCCACAGCACAAGGGGCAGAAGGCTCTCAGCAGCTGTTCCCAGGAATGCGTGCCTCCACGTACCCACAGGCAGGAAAAGGACCCACAGTGGACTCCAAGTGCTGATCCTTCAGCTATCCTGGCAACACAGACCTCTCACAACAGGAACTGGTCCCCTCTCAGCCCAAGGAAGGTCCCAGATTGAAATAAAAATTCATCCTTGGGCTTCCCTGGTGGCGCAGTG
This sequence comes from Mesoplodon densirostris, assembly GCF_025265405.1. NCBI lineage: Eukaryota > Metazoa > Chordata > Mammalia > Artiodactyla > Ziphiidae > Mesoplodon > Mesoplodon densirostris. The sequence continues at coordinate 84,671,822 of NC_082662.1, forward strand.
GTTGAGAGTCCGCCTGCCGATGCAGGGGACACGGGTTCGTGCCCTGGTCCGGGAAGATCCCACATGCCGCGGAGCGGCTGGGCCCGTGAGCCATGGCCGCTGAGCCTGGGCATCCGGAGCCTGTTTTCCGCAACGGGAGAGGCCACAACAGTGAGAGGCCCGTGTACAGGAAAAAAAAAAAAAAAAAAAAAAAAAAAAAAAAAATTTCATCCTTGAAGATAGATGAATCAAAGGGACACCAGCCAAACAATGCTAATGTCAAGAGGAAATCCCGTCTGCAGACCTCTCAGAGAAGCCTTGCTCTGCTTGCAGAACAAAGGCTCCTTCTGTGACATCAAGCAGCACGTTGAAGAGCGCCGGGCTTCTTGCTTTGGCTACCTTTCAAAACCACAAGTACATCCAAGGGCAGCCAAGACAACAACAAAGCCAAGAGATATACAGGTCTCAGAATGAGGAGACCAACTCCCCTTCCAGGCCTGCCTTCTGCCTGCTCTTGGCAGCCAAGGCTCTATCCTCCTCAAGGGGGTGTGTCTGAGATGCTGCAGTCAGACCCCGGGGACTGAAGCTTTCCATGCAAGAATATAGCTCAGAGGATGCCCACGGCAGGACCAGCCTTCTTGGGAGGTTCTAGAGTGCAGTGTCTGGGGAAGTCCCTACAGTAGTTTCCGGGTCCTAATCCCAGCTCAGTTACCCACTAGGGTCTAATCTTAGGTGCTTCAATATCCCTGAACCATTTTCTCAACTGTAATGATGACAACATGCTGCTGCTCCTAACGATGAAATCTGCTGTCCCTCACACAGGTTATGATGTTCAAACAAGACAATTAATGAACATATCCTTTAAGATATTTTAAAACTATAAAATGTTAAGAGGTAATAATTCATGTGGATATGACATATGTTTATATGACAGCTTAATAATGCAAATTTTTAGGTCAAAGGGGAGACTTCCTCTGCTTTGCCTGGGGCCTCCCACAGGTTGGGTATTCAATTAATATTCAATCATAATAAAGGTGACTTTTTAATGACTAACAAGGCAAACATGTTTGTTGGGAAAACAGCGAACTTGCAACTTAGAATATTTCACAAGACAAGGAGGTGCCATCTGAAGGGCTTCCCTCTCAGTGTAGGTGGGTCCACATGAAGAGTGGGTGGGGCCCTCCAAGATGGCTCCACCATCATCATGCCAACACCAAATGTGATGGAATGGAAGGCTTGCAGACTTGACATCTGGGCAAGTCACTCTTAGCTGAAGTTAACCCCTGAATGCACTATGAAAAGAAACAAGTAAGGCCAAAAGAGTTTACCTGAAACAAGCCCCCCAAAAAAAAGAAAAAAAGAAAAAGAAAGAAAAAACCAATAATCTTGGGAATTCCCTGGTGGCACAGTGGTTAAGAATCCGCCTGCCAATGCAGGGGACATGGGTTCGAGTCCTGGTCTGGGAAGGTCCCACATGCCATGGAGCAACTAAGCCCGTGTGCCACAACTACTGAGCCCATGTGCCACAACTACTGAAGCCATCACACCTAGAGCCTGTGTTCTGCAATGAGAAGCCACCACAATGGGAAGCCCACGCACCGCAACGAAGAGTAGCCCCCGCTTGCCGCGACTAGAGAAAGCCCGTGCACAGCAACGAAGACCCAACGCATCCAAAAATGAATGAATGAATGAATTTTTTAAAAAATCAATAGTGTTGTTAAAGACCTAACTAGTCTTAGGTCCCTAGACTCAGGGATCCAAAATTCTTAACTTTAAAACACATACGGCTCCCAGCTTCCAGTGGTGAGTGAGCTCGGGTGGTGGGTGGTTGGTGTTTTCACAGCTCCACTGGGCTGTCAGAGCTGAGTTAGGAATAGAAATGCTGTTTCTCTCTCACAGTAGTTCTGTCCAGCACCTTAGTCACACTCTCCGCTCTAGAGCCTCAGGTTCTCATTCATATATCTTGTCCCCTGTTTTTCACATTCACAAATGTTACTTGTTGACACTGTGGATTGTTCCAAAGAATAAGTGAGGCAGCTCATAATCTTATTAGGAATACTTAAAAGGATTAAAAAAAAAAAGAATACATGGTACTTTGAACTCCTCAAAACTGGGAACACCTCAGGATATTTTTTAAATGTGCCAGGTAAATAAAACACATTAACAAGACTGCGGAGCAGGGGAAGAAGACTTTATGATCCTTTGACACAGAGCCACTCACCTTCTCACTCAGCCTCATTTTGAAGGATGTGCATTTGTTACTCTGCACTGACCTTCAACAATAAGATATTTTAAGTTAAGGAAAAAAGATGTGAATTTGGACGAACATAATTCTGAATCAGAAACAAACCTAAACCAGCAGTGCTTGTTAAGTCTTCCACAGCCTGGACTTGAAACTCATGACTTGTGTCCACCTCCGATAAGATCTTTTACTGAGGTCTGATCTACGTCCAAGTCAGTTTTCAAATTAAAAAGCTTTGAACTGCTGGCAGGTTGACAGCTTGGGCCTTGGGTGTTTATCGAGAACATCCTCAAGCTAGAAAAGGTGGCTCCGTTACCACCCTCGGCCCCTGGGAGTTTCCCCTGGTAAGAGCAGACACGCAGCCTAGACCTTAGAACTTCAGGGAATGAGTTTGTGAACCGTCTCAATGTGGTACGTCATGGATACCTAGCTCAATATAGAGTTTAACTTAACGAATAAAAAGTGGCGGGCTTCCCTGGTGGCGCAGTGGTTGAGAGTCCGCCTGCCGATGCAGGGGACACAGGTTCGTGCCCCGGTCCGGGAGGATCCCACATGCCACGGAGTGGCTGGGCCCGTGAGCCATGGCCACTGAGCCTGCGCGTCCGGAGCCTGTGCTCCACATCGGGAGAGGCCACAACAGTGAGAGGCCCGCGAACCGCAAAAAAAAAAAAAAGTGGCCACAGGAAGCCAGGTAACATCTGGTTCTGACCCCACATAGTGCAGCCTGGCATTTGTCCTTGATTTTGGCTAGCCAGAAGTTATGTTTCTTTGCTACCTTATAACCTTCCTAAGACGGAGCAGTGATGGCTCTGCTTCTGCATCCCAGAGGGTTAGGTGCCAGTGATGCGACATTAACATTACCATTGTACAGGCATGCACCTCCACATGCACCTGTCATCAGCAGGCCACCTGGCGAGACTCCACAGAGCAGAACCTTCTGACCCCCAGAACACGCTGGGGAACATTGTGGTTTGATGTCAGAAACCTTGCAGACTCTCCAGTGCTTTCTCCAGAGAATATCTGGGCCTCCACTTATTTTCTTCTTGTAATACTGCAATTACACAACTAAAAATAATTCTGAACTCTTGCCTGCCTGGCTCTTTCCCAACATGTGTACTATTCGCCTCTCAACGTGCTACACTCCAGCTGCAGGTCACTCCAGCTTGTTGTGGGTTTTTCAAACATGCCAAACTTGTTCCCACCCCCGGTTCCTTGCACTTGTTCTCCCTAGGCCCAGAGAGCCTTCCACTAGTTCTTCTCCTCAGAGACCTGTCCACCCTATAAAAAAAAGATGCAACCCCAATAAATCTCTGGTGTATCACTCTAGTTCCTCTACATCACTGACTATAATCTGCAATTGTCTTGTTTACTTACTTGTATTTATTATCTGGGTCCCTCACTACAATGTTAGCTCTGGAAGGACACTGTTTCTGATGTTCCATTGTTATCCTGTTAGTTTATGTATTTCCCCACCCTGTAAGAGGGCAATGATTTGACAGTTAGAATGTCTACTATGTCAGACCAGCACTTCAGCTAAGATACACAGAGGAAATCGGCAGAATTTTCCTGGGGAAGCAAGGGTGCTTATAAAATCAATGTACTCTAATTAACACAGGTACTCAATATATAGGCATGGAACAAATAAATGAGCTAGGATCAAAATGGCTTTCCTTGTTACAGGGTAGGACAAAAAGAGAGACACCAGGAGATACAGCAGAAGAAACCATCCCCCGCTTTACCCGATAGCATCACAGGTTGCTGGTCTGCCTCAACAGGAAAAGGGGTGCAGAGTTTCTAAACCAGCTCTAACAAGCAGGGTCCCAACCAGGCCCATTATAGATGCAGAGAAGAAGCCTTTACAACAATGAGGCTTATTTAGCCAGGTCCCTGGTGGATAGAAGGAGAAATCAATTCTTGTTCTAAAGTATCCTGAAGCTGACCCGATGATACATCCACACATAATTTTATTTCAGCATGTTGACAACTAAATACAGGTATCCGTGCTTTTCGAAAGTCTGCTTTACATCACTTAGCTTTTAGGAAAAGACCTACGTTAGTACCTGATTTCAGTAATCAAAAGAAATCTGAAGAGGATTTTTGCTTTTGTGAAAAAAGGTGAAAAGTGAAAACAGTATTCAGTGTCTGTTTTCAGGAAGCTGTTACAGATGCAGTGTGCACACAGCGCAGCAGCAAGAGTGGCACCACCAAGCTCCTTCTCTGGAACTACACTCAGCGCCTCAGCATCAAGCTGCCCTAGCTTTGAACTGTTTGTGAGCACCTGGGCTTTCTCTCCATTTATTTTGTGCATCTGTTAGCAAGATGTGTCCTAAGGTAATTGTTTCTTCATTTCACACCATTTCAGCTTATGGAGGGTTTCACAGGAATGCTCTGGATAGTGGGGGCCACCTACACAAGGAGAGGCAGCTCCTGATTTATAGACATCCTGGCATCTCTACAGAATTGGATGGACGAGTGCCTTTTGTGAGTTATAGTCATTTTTATAAAGGGGGAAAGTGTCTAATGGGAAGAAAATGAATGCAGATTAACTGGAGTGAAATCATCTAAATATGTCATTGAGAAGTGACTGAGGAGCAACAGCTTCTGTTCTGAGGAAATAAGATATACTAGTTCTACACAGTGAGATGGATATACATTTGCAGTGTTTTAAAAGATTCTGAAGACTCACTTTCAAAAAACCCTATTTCAACCAGGCAGTTTAATTTCTGTTCTCCGGGCTTTCGCAGCAGTGTTTCCTGGCTTTGTCCACACTGCATCCTGACCTGGAGGTGCCTCCCCCTCTTCAACACCTGCGGACACCTTCTCTTTACTTAAAACACAGATCAAATGTGAAACCTTCCCTGAACTTCAATTTCCCTCCAAGAAGGAATTAAACATTTCCCTCTCCATATTTCCATAGCAACTTACATACACAGGCATTTCACCTACAGTTGGTTTTCATATTGCAAACTGGATGTAATTAAATACATAGAGAACGTGAATTGCAGTGCCTAGACTGGCTGCAGGTTCTGTAACATGATGGTGCTATGGAACTGCTGCTGCTTGTTGCTATAGAAACGTAAGGCTGAATGAATGGCTGGCGGCTCATTTTGTGAACTGGCCTGGAATTTATTTTGCATCTTATTTCACTTGTGTCTCATATCTTTCATTACAATGGGTAATAAAAGTGATAACAGTGTGTATAAGAAGTCCTGGTTAATGGTAATATTGTGTAGAGCTAGGAAAATAAAGGCCATGACTTATGCAAAATTCAAGGGTAATAAATTCTTTGAAAAGAGAAAAAAAAAGAATTGGATGGACGTAGTTCATAATCTGATGCTATGATAAAAAAAATGCTGTGGTTCCTTTTGAGGGACTTAACGATATAAGAAGTTGGCCTTCAAAATACTCTCAAATACTGGAAGATACTAAGAAATGGTTCTTTTTTTAGATGTTAGTTATTTTTAAATACATCTTTATTGGAGTATAATTGCTTCACAATACTGTGTTAGTCTCTGTCATACAACCAAGTGAATCAGCCACATGCACACATACATCCCCATATCCCCTCCCCCATGAGCCTTCCTCTCACCCTCCCCATCCCACCTCTCTAGGTCATCGCAAAGCACCAAGCTGATCTCCCTGTGCTATGCTGCTGCTTCCCACTAGCACTTGGTAGTGAATACGTGTCTCTCACTTCACCCCAGCTTCCCCGCCCTGCCCCGCCCCCCTCCATGTCCTCAAGTCCACTTTCTATATCTACATCTTTATTTCTGCCCTGCCACTAGGTTCATCAGTACCATTTTTTTTTTCTTTGTTTTTTAGATTCCATATATATGTGTTAGCATATGGTATTTGTTTTTCTCTTTCTGACTTACTTCACTCTGTATGACAGACTCTAGGTCCATCCATCTCACTACAAATAACTCAATTTTGTTTCTTTTTATGGCTGAGTAATATTCCATTGTATATATGTACCACTTCTTCTTTATCCATTCATCTGTCCATGGGCATTTAGGTTGCTTCCATGGCCTGGCTATTGTAAATAGTGCTGCAATGAACATTGGGGTGCATGTGTCTTTTTGAATCATGGTTTTCTTGGGGTATATACCCAGTAGTGGGATTGCTGGATCATATGGTAGTTCTGTTTTTAGTTTTTTAAGGAACCTCCATACTGTTCTCCATTGTGGTTGTATTAATTTACATTCCCACCAACAGTGCAGGAGGGTTCCCTTTTCACCACACCCTTTCCAGCATTTATTGTTTCTAGATTCTTTGATAATGGCCATTCTGACCGGTGTGAGGTAATACCTCATTATAGTTTTGCTTTTCATTTCTCTAATGATTAGTGATGTTGAGCATCTTTTCATGTTACAGTTTTTTATATTGTCGTTATTATGTTTTTAAAAATAAGAGTCCTTGTCTTTGAAAGACACATACCAAAATACTTACAGATAAAATGAGGTCTGAGATTTGCTTCAAAATAATACCAGAGGAAGGAAAGTGGGTGGGAGTACAGACAAAGCAGGCCTGGCCATGAGTTGATAACTACTGAAGCTGGGTGATGGGTCCACAGGAGTTAATGAACCTATCTTCTCTACTTTATGCATATATGACATTTTTCCTTAAAAAAAGACTTAAAAAAAAAAGTCCTTTAAAACAAATCATTTTCACTCATGAAATTAAAGAAGCTACCTGAAGGTGAAGGTTTTGCCTTTCCAGTCTTGCAGTGGGTGCTCCTGGATGACGTCTTGGCTCAGAGGTGAGTGCTGCCGTGGGGATTTGGAATGGGGGAGGGTCCCCATGTGACTGAAGTTATCACAGGACCTTACGGGAGGAGGGCCTTTCTTTTTCCGTGGAAGGGTGCCGTGTATAGACACGTCTTGATAGGCATCTGTGCGATGCTCAGCGAGAGGTGACTTGCTGCTCAGGAGGTCCATGGATGAGGCCAGGGGGAACTGGTGATTCACTGGCATGTTTCTAGGAAGGCTTGCAAACTTTCCCGCAGCCATGATTCTCAACTCTAAGTGGGGAAGAAAAGAGTGAAGGTATAAATCTAAGAAAAGCACAAGAACTGATTTCCCACTTACAAAAGGAAATGGAAGTAGACCACATAACAAAAGAAAATGTTCACAGAGTGTTAAAGGACAAACACTGAGCAGCATCACTCGTGAAATTTAATACGATGGGCAGTTTACTCATCTCCTTTTTTCATCCTACAGAAGAATTCTCCTGGGTTGGCAGCAGACCCGCCCATGGAAAAGGGCAAATACATTTCAGAGACTTTAGAGGCGCATGAGCCATTTTATTACTTCAGATGACTGAAGCCGATGGAAAAGCATGACTAACAAAAAAGAATACTGAGGAAAGACTCAAGGTTTCAGTAATAAATGCATTTGAGAAAACGTTCAAATATGTTAGATAATTAGCTCACGCATTCCCACCACCCTGTAAACGATAAGAACAGGTGAAGATGACTGGAATTCCTTAGCTGCTAGAACGCCTTCAGCGCCAGACCAGCCCCTCAGTTGTGCTACCCAGAGAGACAGGACAGATTCTTTCTGGCAAAGACCTGCTGCTTATAAATAAATCAAGGTACGCTAATTAACGAAGACGGCCAGGGTCAGGGGTCAGGAGGTGGGCTACTCCTCCATACATCAGGGGCTCAGCGGGAGAGGAAAGCCACTGGGGTGGGGGACCTCCATGTACAACCGTCCCCCAGAGGGGTCAGGGACCTGCTTGCCACCAGCAGGGTTGAGCAATGCACATGGGTGCCTGTATAATCAGGGAAGAGTGGGAAGGGCAGAGAAGGAAGAGAAAATAGGGCTGGGGGCACGGATCATGGAAAGAAAAGGAAAATGCTGTGTGCAAAAGCAGCCCTGACAGTTGTTCCCAGCTATGACCGCCAGCAGAAATGTTCACCCTGAGCAGAGTTAGCACCTCCGCCCCCTAAAAAACAAACTATGGTTTTGATCTAAGCCAAATTATATGACATTTTAAAGGCCAATATATAGAGATAAAGAAACACAAGACTGAATAAAAATTCGGGCTAGTCCCAGGAGACATAAGGATCCAGAATCTGCACCGCTAGTCGTGGTATCAGACTGGTCTAGAGATCACAGCTGCATAGCTAAGCCCAAAGCACTGATCTTCCCGGAGCCTGGTGAGGAGATCATCCCTTTGCACTGTGGTCTCTTCTCAAGCCTTGCAGCACCCATTCCTCACAGACCACCCTTTCCACTGCAAAGGGAACGATGCTGAGTGAAAATCATCACTCACTAGCACCACCGCAGAGACAGTTCCACAAAGGAACTGGGGACTTGGGATGTGGCTTGGAGACAACCAAGAAGAACACAGCCCTCCAGAAGCTGGTAGAGTAAGAGGTGGAACCAGGACAAAGACAGCAGGGTATGCAAAGGAAGCAAATGACAACACACACACACACACACACACACACACAATCCACTGGTCCTACAACAGAGACAGACACCCGAGTGCTGGCGGCTGGGTGGAAGGAGACCCTCCACGCAAGGCATATAATTTGAACCCTGTCCTCAGTTCTTTGCCAAGCCTGGTAATTCTGAGGCCTGTCTGCTCTGTGTCTAACTGGGACCACACAGAAGGCCTGCCTCCCAGCGGGTGCAGACAATGGACTGAGTCCCCACGTAGGCCCCTCCCGGGTCTGGCCAGTACCTGGCACACTGTCAGCACTTGTTCAATATTAATCATCGTTATTAAAAAAGAAACCAAACTCCCCAGCCCTCCCAGCCTGACCACAGGTGACGTAAGCCGACGAGGATTCCCTCACTCTTCGCGCACACACTCATAGCTATGAACTCTCACCTGTCCGAGCTATCAGCACCTTTCTTCTTTATAGACGGGCCTGGATCATTCCCAAGAACCTGGTGGCGAGGCCCAAAGCCCCCCACAGAACCTCTTCGTGTTCAAAGGCCCACAGTGTTGGTCACATCTACCTTCAGGCTAGGACGACGGACCAGAGTTACTCTGGCTCCAGTGTCTCCAGTAGTCTTTTTCCTCTCTGCTTATCCAAGGTCTATCTATTTCAAGATTGAGCTGAAGTGCTTCAGAATGCCCTTCAGCAAGCTATCCTCACTTCAGTGTATCCTCAAGGGATGTTAACATCTGCCCTTCCTACTTTCAATTCAACAAACATTTAAGTGCCTACTCCAGATAAGAGACTCAGAGAAACAAAGATGCATAAGCCTCAATCCCTGACTATGAACTCAAAGAGACAATACAGTTGACACCTGAACAATGAGGGGCTAATCTGCATATAACTTATAGTCAGCCCTGCATATCCACGGTTCCCCCATATCCACAGATTCAACCAACCACGGACCATGTATTGTAGTATTTACTATTGAAAAATATCTGTGTATAAGTGGACCCATGCAGTTCAAACCTGTGTTGTTCAAGGGTCAACTGTAGTATATTCATCAGTGGGACCCTTAACATGCTGGAATGAAGAATAATTAATTTTGACAAAAGGGCTCAAGGAGGATCTCAGAGAGGGCATCACTGGAGATGAAGGATTTTGAAAGGCTGAAAATTGTAGGGAAAAGCCCTCCAAGAGGATGCAACAACAGCAGATGCATAAGGGCAGGGAAGTGCCCCTACAGGCTCAGGAAACTGAGTCACGTGGTGTGGCTTGAGTCAAGCTGAGAAGCATTTCCTGGAAGAAGCACAGCTTAGGACCAGCTCATGAAGTCTTGAAGGCTGTGTTGAGGTGTCTGAACCTGACTGTCAGTACTAGGGAAGCTCGGGAAGGGTGGGACGGAATCCAGTCTGTGCCTGGGTAGGGAGCTCCGGTCATTCTGGAGGGAGAGAAGGGAGGTGGGGAGGTCAGTCAGCAACAAGCCAGCAAGGAGTGATGGAGGACTCCGACCTGGGGCAGTGGCCACGGGAAGGGAAAGGAAGGGCAGAGCGAGGGGCTAGAAGCTCGAGGCCTCTGGCTGGGAGGAAGGAGGCCACAGCCAAGGGAGGACAGGGCTATGCTGTAACACACTGAGTAGCACAAGAGGGAACGCCTGCGGGCAGGCAAGAGAGCAACAAGCTCACCACTGGGGCTGCTGAGTGTGAGGTACCAGTAGGGCAGTTGGGTCCAGCAGGCTAGATACTGGTATGTGCAGTTAGGGGCCAGGACAGGATGTCGATTTTCTTTTTTTTTTTTTTTTTTTTTCGCGGTACGCGGGCCTCTCACTGTCGTGGCCTCTCCCGTTGCGGAGCACAGGCTCCGGACGCGCAGGCTCAGCGGCCATGGCTCACGGGCCCAGCCGCTCCGCGGCATGTGGGATCTCCCCGGACCGGGGCACGAACCCGTGTCCCCTGCATCGGCAGGCGGACTCTCAACCACTGCGCCACCAGGGAAGCCCCCAGGATGTCGATTTTTAAGAGTCGTCAACATAAAGGGAATATTTAAACCAGTGAGTAGATCCCTCAGCTTGTTATTATCAGCTGTGATAACAGTTGTGAAAGTACCTCTTAAACTGTCAGAAACCATACAATATCCATGAATTATATCCTTGCCCTCTCTCACCTGGGCTGCTTCAAGCCTATAAGGACCAACGCAAGGGATAAATTCTGAAATCTTAAATCAGCAGCTCTCAACCTGGCTGCACGTAAGAGTCCCCGGAGAAGCTTTTAAAATCCCGACACCCAAGCCGTGAGCCAGACCAACAAAATTACAATCTCGGTGGGTAGGACCCGGGCATTAGTCTTGTTAAAGCTCCCCTAGTATTGTTCACTGTGGAGCCAAGTTTGAGGACCACCAGATAAGCGAGTTTCTTTGGTACAGAACAACTGGCACCCAGATTAGTTTCTGGGTAACAGAATAGAATAACAATGAGAAAGCATCACTCAGGCAAAAGAAGTGTCCCCTCATTCTTCATTCAACACACATTTAAGGGGGGCCTCCTGGGTGGTGGGGACTGTGTGGGTGTTGGAGACAGTGTCAAACGACTATCCTCATGAGGTTCCTACCCTGCAGAGGAAGCAGACAGTAAGTAATGACCATACGTGTTGGTGATTCCCAGTGCCGTGGGAGCACGCAGAGTGTGGACTGGGGGCCTAGATTAATCTAGCAGTCAGGAAAGGCTTCCCGGAGGAAGGGATGCTGACCTGAAGGATGTGAAGTAGGGTTTAATTACCAGAGGGAGAAGATCATCCAAGCTGAAGTTTCCAGAGTTACAGTTAAATTTCTCAGCTGTAGTTAAATTGGAAATACACAGGCCAGGCTCTCCTCTACAACTTGCTGCCTCTAACTTGGGACTCTTTCCCATTAAAGTACAGCCTTGCCCTGTGTCTAGTCACTTGGAAAGACTGGCTCCAGCCTGGGCCCTATGTCAAGCTTGAATCAATCCAACGACGGGGGAGGTGGGCCCTGGCCAGAGACCTAACTTTAAACAAACAACCAACAACAACAAAAAAACTAAAGCGGGGCAGGGAATGGAAGGGAGAATTATAGGTGGAAGAAACTCATTTGCAGTCTGTTGGTTGCTCTGTTTCCTACTTGAGTTTTATTTACTGTTATTTTTTTCCAGACTCCAGGGACCTGGGGGAAATCCAGGGGTGGAAGTGCATGGAATCTAGGTTCAAGGTACGTACTTTCCATTCTGACAGAGGAGCCACAACCCCACTTGACCACTAGGCAGAATCTCAGCACGTGATATGTAGATGGAATCTCAGAGAATCAAGCCCCTCCCTTTTTCCAGATAAGGAAAATAAACGTTCATTCACTCAATATATAGTCTCCGAGAGTTTACAATGTACTAGAGCTGAGGATATAAAAAACTAGATGAGGTCCTGATCTCGTGGAGCCTACACTGTGATGGGGAAGTCCAACCAACACAGACAAGACAACAAACTAGATAATATCCCAGTCGTAAGTACCCTAAAGAACATGAAACAGGATGACATGATAGAATACACTTGTTGGGGATGGAGGGCTATTTTACACTACAGTGGTTGGGAAGACCTCTCTGAAGAGGTAACAATGACATGAGACCTGAAAAAACAGAAGGAACCAGTAAGAGAGGATCAAATGGAGTTCCAGGCAGGGGATTCGGCAAATGTGAAGGTCTTGAGGTGGGAACATGTGGCTGGAAGAGCACAGTGGAGACTAAATTCAAGTCTCGAGTTTTTGGCTCCATGTTTTCTCCACTTGGGGATGTTTCTGTCTTGATGTTCCTAGCCATTATGTACTTCTTATGTACTATTTAATTTTTTAAAATCAAACATGGTGTGACTCAGAACCTAGGCTGTGAAGTAAGACACAAGTTCAAATCCCTACTGTGCCAATGTCTTACTGTGTGGCCTGGGACAAGTGACTCAACCTCTCTGACAGTCAGTTTCTCATTTGTAAAAATGGTTAACAATACCTATTTCATGGAGTTGTTGTGAAAAGTAAATGCGACTGTGTATGTAAGCCCTTGACATACAGCAAGCATTCAAAAAATAGCAGGTCTCCTCTAAGCAGGGCGGGGACCATGTCTGTCTTGCTTGTAATTGTATCCCTATCACAAAGAGAGTTCACAGATGAAGTCACTGCTTCTGGGGAAGACTGCAACCAGGAAGGGTGAGGAGGGAAATGTTTTAACCTAGAGCAATATACGTAACAACAGCAAACCAAGTAGGATGTGGGCATAGATACACAGGCACAATAAGTGAGCTCATATGCCGTCTTTAAATCAAAGCCCAGGTAAGACTTTGGCCATCCGACTTCACCTCTCTCTACTGAGCAGGTAAACAGACACAGTGTCCTGATTCAGTCTAATACAAGATCTTGAAATATATACAAAGGTCAAAGACTCTACATCTTGATATGAAAACTCGAGACCCATGTGAACATTCAAAGAGCTGAAATCTTGATAGGGATGAGAGTGAGCTTGACACGCTCCCAACCTATGTGCTACCTTCCTGACCCCGGTCAGCGGCTGTACTCTGAAATGCTTGTGAACAGCAGGACTGACTCACTTGCTTTATAAAGACGTCTCAAAGAAACTGATGATCACACGCAAGTCGAGACAGAGATAAGACGCCCACTTGTTTGAATTTTTCTATTTTACTTCTGAAATGAGATATTTTCAAGTTAAATTCACAGATGGTCATCTGATGTGGGCTTTAAGAACTTTCTATCATATTTTAAACTCTGGAAACGTAACCTCCTCGCTGCCCCATTATGACCATGACAGAGAATTTACAATCCAGATCTGTAGTTTTATATCTTCTCTGCAGAGGCAGACAGGAAGAGGAGATGGAAAAACCACACATATAAAATTGGCTTATCCGCTAAGAATGAAGTTTTGCTTGGGTTTAGGAATTAAGAGTATCCCTTTATTTTGAAGTGAATTATGAAGTCTAGCCAAATGATTGAAGTATGAATAATTCTTCCATGGATTGTATTTCAAGCAACACAGCACAGGATCTACATGATAAGGGTCTTAAGATTAGCATCCATTTGACAAGCAGTCCTTTCTATATGAATAGGAGATTGAGATCTTGGTTAGTCATTCTGGAAATGTCAGGCTTCTCAGAGGCAGTTTAGGGAAAGTTGGAGTCAGGGAATGAGGGAGCCATTGGCATGGCAAGTTGTTTACGTTATATTCCATACGTCCCCTTGCACACTCACGTACAACTGCTTGGCTTGTGGCTTCCCCCCGTTATTAACTAGGCAGCCCTTTGCCACTTGGGACTCTCTGAGCCCGGCCCCCAGCACCGAGGGCTCCCCCTTCCTCCCGGATCTCGATTCACTCCTTGGCAACAAGCAGGGAGATTATCCGCCCTCAAACTGACCTCCCCTCCGCCGATGTGTTTTCCTTGGAGAGATCAGCGTAGCCTTGGTATATAAGGCTCAAGGTTTAAAAGAATCTCCGAATGCATGGCTCTACTTTCTATCTCAGCTAATGGCTTTAGGTGAAAGCAGACATCAGGTTAGGCGAGCAAATCTTTCACCTTCGCACGTTGCTTCAAGTGAGTTAAAACAAAAACCAGAGTTTTCCACCCCCCAACCCCCAGCCACGACCCACTGTTGTTCCTCCAAGAAACACGCCGGCTCGTCAGCTGCTTTGGAGCCCACTTGACTTCTCCCCGACGAGTGTCTACACCTGATCAAACTTTTAAAGTGGAGGCAGCCTTAGCGGGTAAGGAAAGACGGGCTGAGACCGGAACCTCCAGCCTGTTGCGCCCACCGTCCCTTGTTTCCCAGCCTTCACCTCCCCTTCCCTCCCCTCTCCGACGCAGTGGGAGCGACACAACCAACTATTCATTCTTTCTCAACAAAGGGAGCGAGGGAGGGAGATGTCAACAGTTACGGGGCGGGCTCCTTCGCTTTCTCTGCAAACTTTCCAGGAGATTAGTGGAGAAACTCGCCTCTTCCAAGCCCAGGGCTTCCCCCTCCCCGGCCCTCGCATCCCTCGACCCCCACCGGCTTCTGGGGCAGAGAGAGACGGGACCAGGAGGCGCGGCTGGATGCGCAGGGGTCGGAGAGGCCAGCGCCCGGGAAGATGCCGCTCAAGAGCAAAGAGCAGAGATGCTCGCCGCTCGTCGCCTCCCGCCTCCCGCCTCCCGCCGCGGGCCCCTCCTGGGGAATCCCAGCCGGTTCAGAGGCCCCTAAGGGAGCAGCCCGGTCCCCCATTCAGCCACTCCAGCCCCCAATCGCCAACCCGGCTGGGGGTGGGGTGCGCCGGCTCTACCTTCCCCATAGCCTGAAGTTCGCCAACAAACTTCCCAGTCCGTCCTGCAAGGGGAGGGGGAGGCCGAGGCGCCCGAGAGGAGCCGCACGCCCGCGGGACCCGCGGCGGAGACTCACCTCCCCGCGCGGCGCCCGGGCTCTCCGGCTGGGGCTCAGAGGCGCTGCACGGTCTGCCCTGCGCCGCGGCTGCTCCCGGAGCAGGAGCCGCTCATGATCGGTGGGGCGCGCCAGCCGAGAAGCCCGCGCGCGGCTTGCCTGTGCGCCCGGCGTTTGCGGCTCCCGCTCCCGCCCAGGCCCCAGCCCCGGCCGCGGCAGCTGCAGGAGCGGCTCTAAGCCGGCGGCGCGCACTCCGGCCCTCAACTGGTGATTTGCGGCTTCCCGGCCCCACCCCGACGAGCCTATTCGCGCAGCCTTGCAGAACCCCCCGCGACATTTACATGCGCTGACCTCGCCTTGCCCTCCTCTGCCCGGAGTTTAGAGTTTGGCTCTCCTCGTACTTCCCGAGAAGCCAGTCCTCAAGTATAGATCGACCACTTCCTCAATGTACGCCTCACGAGAGACAACCCCACCTAATCCACTCCTCTCCCCTCCCCAAGCTATTTCATTACCCAGCAGATCTGCTTTGCTTGTCTGCAGACACCAGGCTGGCTTTCAGTTTAAAGGGGTTTGATGGGATAAAGACCAGGTAACCACAGATGACCAAGCCATGGGAACAAGCAAATCAATCACACCCACCTGGACATATTGAAAGCCAAGTGGGAGGTGGAAGTGGCACTCCAGTACTAGATGGCTTGGTGGGGTAAAAAAATTGGAGTCTGGTGGAGGACTTACACTACCAGATATAAAGACCTATTATAAAGCTGTAGAAATAGTAATTGGCAGCAAGGATAGACAATAGAATAGAGAGACCAGAAACAGACCTATAGTATATGGTCACTTGATTTACATTCAAGATGCTGATGTGCTGCACTGGGGAAAGTGTGGTCTGTCTTTTCAGTAAATGATTCTGGATCAACTGGACACCCACATGGAGAAAAAAGAAGAATCTTGACCTCTACCTTATACCATACCAAAAAATCTATTCCAGAAGGATTTTAACTCTTAACTGTAAAAGGTAGAACAATAAAACCATCCAAAGTAAATATCAAAAAACATCTCCATGACCTTAAGGTAGGCAAAGACTTCTTAAACATATACAGCACTAACATAAAGCAAAAAAACTGATCATTGGATAACATGACAATTAAGAACTCCTGTTCATTCTAAGCCACCATTAGTGAAAAAGCAAGCCACAGAGTGAGACAAGATAATTGCAACACACATATCCAAAAAAAGGACTTATATAGAATATATAAAGGACACTCACAAATCAGCAAGAAAAAGGCAGAAAAACCTAATTGAAAATAGGCAGAATATTTCAACAGGCATTTTTCAAGAGGGAATAAACAGGGATTTCTCAAAAAGTCAAAAAACATATGAAAAGGTTCTCAACTTATTAACTATCCCAGAAATGCAAATTGAAGTTGCAATGTGATCTCCCTTCACACCCACCAGAATAGCTAAAATTAGAGAGTTTTGTATAACACTTTAGAAACCTGTTTGGCATTATCTACTATATTAACTTAGAGTCTGTGACCTACCAGTTCCATCCCTAGTTATATACCCAACAAAGATATATACACATATTCACCAAAAGACATATACACATATTCACCAAAAGACATGTTCAAAAATGTTTATAGCATCTCTCTTTATAACAGCCCCAAAGAAACAACCCAGATGTCCATTAACAGAAGAGAGAGAAACTCTGTAGAATACTATAAGAATGAATGAACTATGTCTACACTCAACAAGATGCATGACTCTCATGAATATGACGTTGAGTGAAAGAAACTGGACCCAAATGGGTACATGTAAACTTCAAAAACTGCCAGAACATATCTATGAATGTTAACGGTGAAGATAGTGGTTATCTTGAGGGGTGTGTAGTGATGGCAAGGGAACCCAGAAGAGTCCCTAGGTGCTGGTAATATTCTATTTCTTGATCCAGGTGCTGGTTACATAGATGTGTACTATTTAATAAAAAATCACTATCCCTCATTTTATAAAAATTGATTGGTTTGTGCACTGCTCTATACATATGTTTTACTCCAATTAAAATATTTTTTAAATTGTGCCATGTTGGTATATTTTGTATCCTTTTCATTCCCCTAAGAAAGAACCATTGGCAAGGCTGCAAGATTCTAAGTGCAGCATTCTCAAGAATCAGTTTCTACCTTTTCCTTATGGGTGTTTTTGTGGGTTCGTCTTTATCTTTCCTGCTTCATTAGAAGCATAAACTTTTTTTGTACGATTTTTTGATGTGGACCATTTTTAAAGTCTTTATTGAATTTGTTACAATATTGCTTCTGTTTTATGTGTTGGTTTTTTGGCCCCAAGGCATGTGGGATTTTAGCTCCCTGACCAGGGATCGAACCCTCACCCCCTGCATTGGAAGATGAAGTCTTAACCACTGGACCACAGGGAAGTCTCTAGAAGCATAAACTTTTAACTTTTGTTCGATCTTCCCAAAGTATTTAGTACAGTGAATTTCAAACAGACTAGCTGGTACATTTCTAAACTGAATTATTAGAAAGACATTTCTGACTTCCTGTTGCTCTGAAGTGTCACCAAGAGCAGTGGTAAAACTTTGGTTTTTCTTGATTTTCAAAATTCCCTGAGCACCTACTATGGGTAAAGTTTCTACTGAGTGACGCACCATGGCGAGGTAGCAATAAAGACTAGAAGACAACTTACACCCAGAGAGGCCTTGCACAAGTCACTATCCCTCTCAGTCCCTCTATTTCCTCATGAGTGAGTGAGTAAATAAATGTTAGAAGTCAAGGAAATAATAAATGTGAAAGTGCCTAGCATATAATAGTTCTCATTAACTATTACTAGAACTGATGACACATCCTATTATTTGTCTTTACAATACCCCTGTGAGATGGGAGGCATCTCTATCCTGATTTATATGGGAGGAAACAGACTCAGAAAGATTAAGTAATTTCAACTATAAATTCTTTCAACAAACATTTGTTGTTTACCTACTATGTGCCAAGATCCATAGCTAGTGAGAAGCAGAGTCAGAATTTGAATCAGATATTTTAACTTCAAGTTCAGTGGTCTTTCCACCATATCACAACTACTTTCACATTTGTATCCCCAGTGCCTAGCACATAGTAGGTGGTCAACACATTCATGGATGAGCAATAGGAGGTGTTTTTTTGTTTTTTTGTTTTTTTGTTTTTTTTTTTTTTTGTGGTATGTGGGCCTCTCACTGTTGTGGCCTCTCCTGTTGCGGAGCACAGGCCCCGGACGCGCAGGCTCAGCAGCCATGGCTCACAGGCCCAGCCGCTCCGCGGCATGTGGGATCTTCCCAGACCGGGGCACGAACCCGTGTCCCCTGCATCGGCAGGCGGACCCTCAACCACTGAGCCACCAGGGAAGCCCTGTTTGTTTTTTTAATTTAAAAAAGTTTTAGGGCTTCCCTGGTGGCGCAGTGGTTGAGAGTCCGCCTGCCGATGCAGGGGACACGGGTTCGTGCCCCGGTCCGGGAAGATCCCGCATGCCGCTGAGCCTGCGTGTCCGGAGCCTGTGCTCCACAACGGGAGAGGCCACAACAGTGAGAGGCCCACATACCGCCCCCCACCCCAAATTTTTTTAAAATTTATTTTTGGCTGCATTGGGTCTCTGTTGCTGTGCGCGGGCTTTCTCTAGTTGTGGTGAACTGGGGCTACTCTTCATTGTGGTGCGCGGGCTTCTCATTGCGGTGGCTTCTCTTGTTGCAGAGCATGGGTTCTAGGTGAGCAGGCTTCAGTAGTTGTGGCTCGCGGGCTCAGCAGCTGTGGATCGCGGGCTCTAGAGCGCAGGCTCAGTAGATGTGGCGCACAGGCTTAGTTTCTCTGTGGCATGTGGGATCTTTCCAGAGCAGGGCTCGAACCCGTGTCCCCTGCATTGGCAGGTAGATTCCTGACCACTGCACCACCAGGGAAGTTCCATAGGGGTATTTTTATTTTTATTTTTTTTTATTTTTTTATTTTTTTTTTTCTTTTTGCGGTATGTGGGCCTCTCACTGTTGTGGCCTCTCCCGTTGCGGAGCACAGGCTCCGGATGCGCAGGCCCAGCGGCCATGGCTCACGGGCCCAGCCGCTCCGCGGCATATGGGATCCTCCCAGACCGGGGCACGAACCCGTATCCCCTGCATCGGCAGGCGGACTCTCAACCACTGCGCCACCAGGGAGGCCCCATAGGGGTATTTTTAATATAAGCTTTTGATTGGGTAATATGGTTCATATATTACACATGGTTCACAAATTATATACACATACACACACACACCCATTTTATATATATATTAAATGGTATACAGTGAAAAGTCCCCCTCTTAACTCTTTCTCCCATCTGCCAGTCCCCTCCCACCATAGGTAACAACTGTTTTTAATATGTGCGCCTGCCAGAATTTCTCTAAGTGTGTGTGTTATTCCCCACTCCTACACAAAAAGTAATATGCTATACCCATAGTTCTTCACTTTGCTTATTTTTTTCACTTAATGTATCTTGGAGATTTCCCCATATTAGTGCACGGTATTCCTTTGAAGAGATGTACCATAATTTATTCAATTAGTGCCCTGTTGATGGACAGTTAGGTTGTTTCCAATCCTTTCCTATTACAAACGATACTGCAATGAATAATCTTGAACATGTGTCATTGGTATGTGTAAGTATATCTGTAAGATAAATTTCCAGAGGTAAAATTGCTGAGTCAAAGGGTATATGCTTTTGTAATGTTGATAAGTAATGCCAAATTGCCATCCATAGGGACTGGACCAATTTACACACCACAGCAATATAAGAAAACGTTTATTTCCCCACATTCTTTTCAGAAGGCATTAAACTTTTGAATTTTTGCTGATCTGGTAAGTAAAATATGAATTTTAGTGCAATTTAAATTTGCAGTTCTCATAATAAGTGAGGCTGCTCATCTTTTCATGTTGAATAGCTATTTGTTTTTCTTTTTTTGGAATTTGCACTTCTGTTTTTCTATCTATTTGTAGGTCTTTTTATTATGATTTTTAAGGACCCCCTTCCATATTAGGAAGCTTAGCTCTTTGTGGTATGAACTGCAAGTATGTCCTCAATGATAATATTAAAGAAAAAAAGTGATATATGTAAAGTCCTGTTATTTTAGGAGGCTCATTCCGGAAGCCATAAGGAGTGAACTAGAGAAGTGAGAGCCAAGGTGGGACACTGATTAGAAGGCTTTAGCCATAGCCCTATTGTCACATGACAAGGGCTTTGACTAGGCTGGGGGCAGCGGAAATGGAAGTTAAGGACCAAAGTTATTACCAAGAAATAAATGGCAAGAATTAATAATTAGCAATGATAACAATGACAATAACAGTAGCTACAATTGGTTTAGGAGTAACAACAACCAAGAACTATGCTGAGTGCTTTACCAGCTTTAAGTTGTGAGCTGGTACTATTATTGCCCCTATTTCACAAATGAGAAAAGTGAGTTTTAGCAGTTAAGTAACTTACCCAAATTCACTCTAGATGTAAGTGGCAGAACCAAGGCAAACCCCAGGTCTATCCGACCCAGCTGCCTCGCAGAGTGAAGGAGAATGATCAAGGGTCTGCAGGCTGAGTACCTGAGTCATGCCTGGCTTGATGACAGATGTAGAAGCCAGAGAACAGCTGCCGCTGGCTGGAGAGCAACATGCTCACTCTTAGGTACACCGAGCATTTTTCAAAGCCTTTCATGTATATGATCACTCTTCCCACAATGTCTCTGTGAGTCAAAGGGAGTAGTATTATCCCCATCTTACTGATGAGAAGACTGAGGCACCATAAAATTAAATAACCAGTCCCAGCTCATATGTCTTATTCTCTGGGACACCTTCCCTAAAACTCAGGGCAGATTCCCTGATTATATGTGTCTTATGGTCTCCTTTCCTTCCTGGAATTTGTCACAGTTATAATTACACATTTATTTCTGTTATTTTTGTTTAACATCTGTTGCTCTATAGTCTCTAAGATCCAAGTCTGGTTTTGCGTTTGCTTTGTGCCTAGTTTGGCGCACATGATTGGCAGGCAGTAGATATATACTGAATGAATGAATGAACTCCAGGCCTCTAGACTGTTTGTCCTTTCATCTTCATACTATATCATAAAGCTCCCTATAAGCTAAATAATATAATTCCATGGGTGTGGGCTGTGTTATAAACAATCTGAGGATTCAAATTTCTTTAAGTCTACAGCTAGCTTCCACATTAATGTTTAGACAGCAAAACCCTGGGCTGATTCAACCAAAGAGACATAAGAAGGACAACATCATCAGTGAGTTGGAGTTGGTGACTTCAGGGCAGTGCACAAGGCTTTGTCAGGGAGCACTCACCCTGGAGTAGATCCCCTCCTGCCACAAAGTAATTTGTTGAGCCTCACCCCATAACATCATTAGTTAACAGGTAGCCGGGGCATGCACTGGGCAAAATGCACTGTAAGGAAGAATAACTCCTAAAATTTCAGCTTTGCCCAGCTCTAAATGGTAACAAGTAAGGAACAACAGATGCTTAAGCTATCACTGATGAAGACCAAACAGAAAATCTGAACCTGAACAATCACAGACAGAGAGACTGAGAATTCCCTGAGTTTACTATACAATAAATCACTGACCCAAAGAAGGGGCGGCTCTGACATGGACCAGAGCAGCAAATGCTGTGGTATTTTCTGAAGCCTCACCCTCTAGGCTCCTGGCCCATGAAGAGTTAGCCATGGACTTGGTGTCATGGGAATCCCAGTCTACCAAGCAGAGAAGTCAACTCAGCTACCAAAAGGCCTGTACGATGGCTATAAATGCCCTGTCATATTGGCTAGAGAAGTCACTGTAGGAGGGCTACAGTTCGATAGATCCTCAATAAATACTGAATGAATGAGTGAGTGAGTGAGTGAAAAAGAGATGGAGTTCTTGGTTACACAGGCTCATTTTCTATACAAGGTGCACATTTGAACTGCCTGTTCACCAAACTCTGGACCCTTGTCCCCAGTTACTTCCTTAATCTGATGAGCAGCTTTGCATTAATTAGCTTCTCAACTTATGCAACAGTTGGAAGGAAATACTCTAAAATGCCTCTGGATAATTATGGAATACCAGGTGATTTTAATTTCCTTATTTACGCAGCTCCCCCTTTCCATTTTTTCTTCAGTAAGCATGTATTATTTTTATTATTAAAAATGTCACTTAGGGGGCTTCCCTGGTGGCGCAGTGGTTGAGAGTCCGCCTGCCGATGCAGGGGACACGGGTTCGTGCCCCGGTCTGGGAAGATCCCACATGCCGCGGAGCGGCTGGGCCCGTGAGCCATGGCCGCTGGGCCTGCACGTTGGGAGCCTGCGCTCCGCAACGGGAGAGGCCACAACAGTGAGAAGCCCGCGTACCGCAAAAAAAAAAAAAAAAAAAGTCACTTAGAAAACCAATTCATTGAGCCCTACCATATGGAAATCATCACCAGCCCAGACAGAGATGAAGGTAAGTACATCAACAGGAACTTCTGTCCTTGGGGGGAATACAGCACAGGTACAGAGAGAAGAATTGGCTGCAACAGAGGTTCCTGTGCTGTGGGAAGGCAGAGAAGGGAGGGATGGGGTACAGACTCTTGATGCTGGTGAAAATAAAGAAGAGAAGTTTTGAAGAAGAAATGCTTTACTATGGAAATGAAGAACAAAGAAACAAATGTATGTGAAACCTAGTGCAATGGTCACCTGGCTGCCCTCTTGAGTTACAGTGGGGAAGGGCTCAGTTTAGATGCTGCAGACTGCCCAGTGGCAGGTGGAGGTGAGCTCTGCCAGCATTATTCTAGTGCAGAAGAAGGAACCTGGACAGTTAGAGCAAATGAAGGGAGCATGAAGCCTACCAGCTCCCCTATACAGGAGAAGCCAGGCTGACGGAAAAACCTCACTTACTTGGATGTACTCATTCAATCTTTGAGAGCAAGGTTGGCCTTCCAGATGAGTGGGCTTCAGCCCAAGAGCATGGTTTGTGAGATGTGGCTGAGACTTTCACACCTACCATCTTAAAAAAAAAAAACCTTCCTAGCAATCTTATCACTTAAAACTCTATCTTTAGCTGCTCATTCCTTTGTGTTAGGCGCTGACCTCTCTCTGCCATCCTCTTTTTTGTAAAACAATGTTAATCCTTAATGGATGACTTAATAGAACTCAGGCTCTAAATGTGCCCTTTGCCCAGTGCCTCTACTTCTAGGAGTCTGTCCTGTACAAATGCTCACTCACCTGTACATACCAAGATATTTATAGCAGCATTATTTGCAGTTTTAAAAAAGTGTTTGCAGAGGGATGACTAAATTATAGCACACCTCTACTATTCAGCTGATATGAATGAGGTAATTTTATAGGTCCTGACACAGAAAGATATCTGTGAAATATTAAGTGAAAAAAGCAAGCTGCCGCATTAATGTAAATATAACAAACCTGTTATTTGTGTGGGATTATGTGTTTACATGTACAAAACCTCTGGAAGAATTTCCTTCTATCAAACTGAAGGGGGAAGTTGACAGGAGAGTGAGAGGGGACTCTGCTTTTCCCTCCATGTTATCCTAAACTGTTTGCATTTTTTCCAGTGAGCACTGATTGCTTTCATAATTAAAAATAACTTATACAGCACTTACTATGGGCCAGGTACTGTTCTAAGAGTTTTATGTATTTTCACTCATTTAATTCTGACAATAATCCTGTGAGGTGGCACTATTCTTATCCCTTTTTATAGATAAGGACTCAGTCCTTGCCCAGGTCACACAGAGATATATAAAGGTGCTGAGCTTTGAACCCACACCAGCTGGCTCAGACTTTGTGCTCATAGATCATAGTGCCTCAAAAAGATGATGTCAATAAATAAGTAGCACTGCTTTTAGAATCAGACACACCTGCATTTGAATCCCAGTTTCTCCTGATTAGTTGGGTGATTCTTAGCAAGTGTCTTACTTCTAGCTCAGTTTTCCCATCTTTAAAATGGAGATGATCGTCGCATACCTCATGAGACTGTTATGAGAACTACATAGATATGTTCAGCGCCAGGCACTTAGCAAGTACTTGATAAATATAGACTATTTCCTCTATTAAGATTAAATTACCAGTCCTTTAATGCATGATAATTTGATTAGCTCTTTTCTTGATTGGCTGCCTGGCAGCATCTGGTGCTTCAAGGTAAGTGCAGAAGGAGGACTTGGGAATAAGCAGGGAGCTGGCTCAGACCCAGGACATGAAAAGTGCTGAATTAACACTTCACTGTTTTCACAGTTTTGCCTACAGTCAGTCCAGTTAAGAAAACAAAATTAATAATATTTATGTGAGTTTTGAAATCATTCTGGGGTAAAATAGCACCATTCCATTTTGAGAATGAGGGTATTAAGTTTCAGGAATTTGTCCAAAGTCACTGAGCCAATTAAATAACAGAGGCAGGACTGAAATTTAGACTTTCTAATTCCACATCCACCCTCTTTTCACAGATCCCACTGTCTGAGTTGGTGTCTGGATACCATGGTGGGGAAGTGGTGACTGAAGCCTGTCAGAAGGAAAGTGCTAGAGGAGTGGTAAGAGTCTGGTAGTAACAGTACCACTGGGGGGAAATGTGCCACTAATTCATGTGCAGTGTTGCTGAGGGTGGGAAAGGGCCTTGCCCACACTCCAGAGGTGACAGGTGTGACAGACCCCCCCCGGGTGGCGTCCACCCAGCCCAGGGTCAGATTACCCTGTCCTTTTCTCTCTGCCCTTTATAGTCCTTACCTTAACAGCAGTCATCATTCGACAGCACAGGACCCAAGCCCATCTGGGAGGAGTCAGGGGGCCACAGGCACGTGTCTGCTGGAAGCTGGGGGAGGGTCCAGAGTGCAGGCTTGCTCACGGCTCTCAGCTTGGCAGCCTCCTGCCTCAGCCCGATCCTTCCTTATTTTCCAAAAGCCCCGGAGGTCAGGCAGGAGCCAAGGAGGGACTGTTCTCTCCTTTTGTAAGGGTCCGACTCCACCACCCATTTTTCAGGCTCGACCAATCCCTGTGAGGTTGGGGTCATTACCATTCTCCAGAGAGAAGAGATGGCAACCAGAAATGGTTCAGAGGGCTTCCCTGGTGGCGCAGTGGTTGAGAGTCCGCCTGCCGATGCAGGGGACGCGGGTTCGTGTCCCGGTCCGGGAAGATCCCACATGCCGCGGAGCGGCTGGGCCCGTGAGCCGTGGCCGCTGAGCCTGCGCGTCCGGAGCCTGTGCTCCGCAACGGGAGAGGCCACAACAGTGAGAGGCCCGCGTACCGCAAAAAAAAAAAAAAAAAAAAAAAAAGCTGGGTTTTTTATGCTATTATCTCTACTTTTGTGTATGCTTAAAAAATGCCGTGATGAAATGTTAAAATAAACATTTTTAAAAGCCCTTTGGAACACAAACGTGTGAAAGCAGTGTTATCATAAACACAGTCCTGTATCCGCCATTTTATTTTTTAAATAAATTATTTACAGTCTGTGGTACGGCATTATCAGTAATGAGGTGCTTACCACATACCTCAGTACCCCAGCGGCAGAACAGCTGGGACTGCAAGTTGGAAAACTGGCCAAGGTCATAAATTTGGTCCTTTCCTTTTCTCTGATTCCTTCCTCACGTGAACCCCTCCCTCCCCATCACCCCCCTCCCCTCCACACACTTGGTTGGTGAGGGACACTCCTTTTAGGTGGTGACCATTTGGAATTCCTCTGAGTGGCCCTGTTGACGGTATTGAGGTTACCAAATAGAACACAGTCAAGCACCCTGGAATTGGCATAAGTATCTGCAACAAGGAGCAGACCACCAAATGTTCCGTGGGAGGAAACAAAGCCTAAATTTGAACGATGTCAGCTGTGTTTCCCAGCACTGGACTAAGAGCTTTACATACATCTCAGTTCATCCTTTCAGCAACCCAGAGAGGTAGAGGTTAGTAAACCCATTTCACAGGTGAGAACACAGAGGCAGAGTAACTAGCCAAGTTGACATGGCTAAGATGTGATGACCCCTCGACTGGACTCCCTGACATTACTGCCGACATCACTTCACATCATGAACCCCTGTTTCTCAGAGCGAGGAGGAGAGTTTGAGTTGAATTTCTCGAGAATGGTGGGGAATAGCAACGTGATTCTTAAAAGAAGCAAGCTAGGTGGGTTGGAGTAAGACCTGAACTCACTGCCTGGCACTTGGTAGGTGTTCAATAGATATTTGTGAACTGGACTCTTGAACAGAGTTTCAGACACAGGATGGGGGTGGGTGGGAGTCTCCAGTGTGTTGGGACCATAGTCTGGACCTCCACACTCTCTTGAATTTCCCCCATGGCAGAAAACCACGTAGATAGGCCACAGGTGTAAGTCAAAAAGTCCCAGCCTCCTGTCCTTGAGCTCTTCCTACCCTGAGTGGTCTGGGAGCCACAGCCTTGCCATCTCTGGGGGCTTGTCAGAAATGCCAAATCTCAGCTCCACCCAAGACAGACTGACTCAGAACCCACATTTTAACCAACTTCCCAGGTGACAGGTGCAGAGGCCCCGCCCTGGCTCAGCAACGCTCCGGCAGGGGAAGTGCTAGCAGTCATCCTGGGCATCCCTGGGCAGCCTGGGGAAATTTCCTTTTCCCTGTTCTAGGCTTAGGGGGGCTAAGACCATGTGCTACCCTACCCTCCTTCCCCTGGAAGGACCCGTCTAAATGGGAGTGGAGGCAGACCTCCCAGTTGTCAGCATTTCCAGGAAGTTCAAGCCCCTGTGTGTTCCCCATGTGACCTCGTCTGGCTCAGGGCACAAGAACTCGGAGGGTGTGACAGGAGAGCTTCCTCACAGTGTGACCAGGCAGTGACAAACGCACCACATGGAAGGAAATTAGTGAATAATCCTCGCATATTCTGCACTGAGTCATGTTGGCCTTTCTTGGGGATTGTGCTTCAGATGATTAGACTTGTGGTTTCTGTTTCTTTGTTCAGAGTTACACCGTTAACATTACACCGTTAACAAACACCTAGAGAGTGTCCCCCGAATATAAGATGCTGGGGACAGCAGATCAGGTGGTTCCTGACCTTGAGATACTTTATAAAGAAATAATATTATACTGTTACCACCTTTGGTAACAAAGGTAAAATAAAGGACAGGTAAGATGCTCTGTCAACACAGACCACGACGATTTGGTAACTACAGGAGACAGAAACTAGTCAGCAGGAACTCCAGGGACCCTCCCTCCTCACCCCCACCCCCCCGTACACTCCCTCCCGTCTCCTGTACTGTCCTGTCCCATTTGCTCTGGGCCCTCAGTGCAGAGTGTAGTCTATAGTGACCGATGGTGACCAGCCCTGCCCGTTGCTCGAGCACCTACAACTGACATCTCTGTGTGGTTTGCCCATTCAATCCTCACGGTAGTGCCCTGAGTCAGTATTATTATCCCTCCTTTACAGATGAGGAAATTGAAGTTAAGTTGCCCAAGGTCACATGTCTAGAAAGTATTAGAGGAATATAGATTGGACAGGGTTTCTAAAGCCCAGATTGCTCCTTCCACACCTGGCTGCTTCAACCTCACCTGGCTCCTTGTGGCATTTCAGGGGAGGGATACACACAGAGAGTGGGGTACCGGGGCCTGTCAACTCCACGTATGCGTTCCTCTGGTGCCCAATCCAGGATTCCAGATGCCCTTCATGAATCACCAAGGGGTGAAAAGGGGACCCACCCCGGTGCTCAGAGGATTACTGAAGCCCATAAAGTTTGCAGGATGGTGTAAACTCTTTTTTAGAATGGGCTTTTTACTGGCTCTGTTTGGAAACAGAGATGAGGTAACTTAATAAAGCACTTTTGCATTTGAAACCCAGATGACAAGTACTGACCATCTGCTCTTGGGACCTGAGGGCCAGACCATAAAGGCATAGAAAGATGGACAGGAAGTTCAGTCAAAGGAAGAGAGGTAAACGAGTTGATCTAAGTTTCAACCACCCTGTTTATATCTGAGACAACTCCTCAGAGGAGAGGTGATCCAAACCCAGACCTACAAATGTTTCAGCTCTTCACATTCCAGGGCACACTATTAGGTCTTCCCTATCAAGACACCAGAAGTTGAGTCTGCTACACTTCTTTCACAGTAGAGCTCCCTGGGGGTGGGGGGCGGATCCTTGCTCATCATCCAAAATGTGAGCCCTCTGGGCATGAATCCTCTCCTTCACCCCTCTCCAGGGCTCTCCTCTTACCTGGCCCATCTCTCCCTGCTCCTTTCACAGGTGTCTCCCAAACCTCTCCTCCATCGATTCTTCTCTAAAGCCCTCTTCTCTGCCCTGATATCAATGTTCTCAAACTTGCCTGATCATAAGCATCACCTGGGAAATTTGACCTTGCAGATCCCCAGGGTCCTCCCCTAGAGGTCTGGATTAGAAAGATCCAGGTGGAGAGTAGGAGACCAGGAGACCCCATGTTTAACCAGATACAATGTGTCCTTATAATCAGACACATTTGGGAAGCTTGGATGGTTTCTGGATGGAAACCAGAGCCGGCTACTGTCCTCAAAGCCACCCACTCCTGTCCTGTGACAGCACCTCTGATGCTCAAAGGACATTGACCCCCCCCCAGCCCCAGTGACCTGCACCCGTACTCCACTTCCTCTATCATCTACCATCCTATCTTTCTTTTTTTTTCACGAAAGGCTCTGAAGTTCTGCAGTTGCCTCTGCCCCAGGCCCTCCACTGAAATTATTCTCTCTGAGGCTGACAATGACTTGCAAAGCACATGGTCCAGTGGACGCAATTCAGACATTGTGTTATTGACCTTTTTGCTACATTTGACATTGATGACCACTTCCTTTTTCATGAATCTTTCTACTCCCTTGACCTCTGAGACACCATTTCCCCCTGATTCTCCTCCTACCTCTTCCACATTTTCCAGTCTGTCTTCCTTGTGGGTCCACTTTCTCCAACCACCTTGAAAATGGATGTATCCAGGTCCTGAACTCAGTCTATTCTTCCTGGTCATCACACACGCTTCCATAGTTCTAATGCAACCTGCTTCTTATGCTTCAGTTTTATATCCCAATGGCCTGCTAAATGTGGATTATGGCATGGACAGTTCAAAATTAGCACACCCAAACCTAACTCACTGAAAAGCCAGGTCCTCCTTATTTCATATTTTCATATGTTAAGATGGGACCTCCATCCAACTGGATGCCCAAACTGGAACCCTGGAAGACAACCTGGGTCCCTATTTCTCTCCATCACCACCCCACACAAATACGCACACAACCAACCACACAGCAAGTCCTGAGGACGTTATGCCTAACTAGTCCTCAAGTTCATGCCCTCCTCTCCTTCTCCCCATGATCTCTCCAGACAATTCCTCATCCTCTCTCACCTGGACATAGACTCCCAGCTGGCCTCTCTCCCTCCCATCCTGCCTTCCACTCAGCCACCTGAGTGATGTTTCTAAAATGCAAGCCTGATCCCAACTCTCCATCACTTAAAGCCGCTCAGGAGCTTCTTGTCATCCACAGGTTGAAGTCCATACTTTTCAGGATGGCTCCCCCCAACTCCCCACTTTACTCCATGCCTCTGTGTCAATGCTCACAATTTCCTCCCTCCTAACCAACTTCCTCTCCTCCCTCAGCCAGGCATCATGTCTCCAACAACTTCTTTTCTGACTATGTGCAGTGAGGTTAGTGACCCTCAAAAGTGGTCCTATAACACCCTACACTTACCAGATTACATTGGCAAACTCAGCTATCAACTGTGGAAAGAGAGAAGGTTTGAGGATAGTTTTACAGGTTTACAGCCTCCCTCCAGCCCTAGTTGTTACTATAGTGGCTGAGAGCTGGCTCTTCCTTGTACCTACAGATGC
Organism: Mesoplodon densirostris; assembly: GCF_025265405.1. Taxonomy (NCBI): domain Eukaryota; kingdom Metazoa; phylum Chordata; class Mammalia; order Artiodactyla; family Ziphiidae; genus Mesoplodon; species Mesoplodon densirostris. Next base: position 84,701,654 of record NC_082662.1, read on the forward strand.
CTCTGAAGCCAATCCTCCCCTCCCACTGCCTCTCAGAGTGAAGCATGAGGACCACCCGGGGATCAGCCCACCTCCATCTCTGCTCCTCAACGGGAGTGGCCTCTTCTGGCTATTGGCCAAGCTTTCAGAAACTTGGCTTTGAACCATTCAGGTTTAACAGGTGGTCCAGATATTCTGGCAGAGACCATGAGTTTAAAGAAGGGGAAGGTAGAATCATAAGATGCCATGTTTCTGGACCACCTTAAACCCTAAGGGCCAGGTCACTGGTAAGGGAATACTGTGCTTGTGGATGTCCAGGTGGGAGGGAGGACACTAAACCACATACCTGCCCCTCTCAGGAATCCTGAGACATCAGAGCAGGCCTTCAAGAGGGCTATTTACAAGCCAATCTGCCGGCCCTTCTGGGAAGAAAAGTAGAGAGACTGAGACTGATGCTAGAACCCCCAGGACCTCAGGGTGTACTCTCTTGAACACAGTGGAAGCAGATGCTGCCCTCAGCCTCTGTAGAAGCTCCTTGGATAAGCAGGGGATTCACACTATTATAGGAGACAGGATAGACCTTCACCTGGTCCTGAAGTGCTGAATAATGTCAGAAAGAATATTGTTGAATTGGAGGCTGTGGAGCCCTTCAAATGTCCACTGACCTGGCCCTAATGTGAACGTGTCACAACTCCTTCAAAGAGGGGGCTTGGAAAAGCTGACAGTGCCAGGCTATCTTTTGTAACCTATCAAAAGCTGGCCATGCTATGGGAAGGGCTAGAGTGGAGGCAGGAGCAATGAGTTCGGAGGAGGTAACAGAAGCAGCATGACCAATCCAGATCATTAAAGCAGAAAATGGAAAACAGGGCTGCCATGTACAGCTGTGCAGGTTGTTTACTGCACAAGTTTGCTCAGTTGAAGTAGCTAATGAGGCCTGAAATCCAGTCTGTGCACCCATTTACCAAGCTGTGTGTCCTGGTGTAGAACGGCATTTTCTGGGGAAAGGGGGTGCTTGTTTTTAATTTGCATAAAGGCCTCATTTGGGATTGTCACAACCTTGATGGCGAAGACATTGGTAACAGCAGTGAGAAAGCTTAGGTGATGGCCAGAGAAACCCAGGATCTGGCAGAAAATGACAAGGGTTTTGGGGACCCGAGGGACCCTACTAGGTGGGGGCTCAGAATTTCAGCCTATTGAGATGCTTCCCAGGCCCAGTGACTGTGTCCTCCTCCTCCCTGTCACCCCCTCCCCACCATCCCACTCCCTCCTTCCCACCTCCAGTCATCCAAGGCCCCCATGGCCAGAGGAAAGAAGGTCAATATATTCATGACTGTGGCCCCAGCCACCTAAACCCTAATGACCCATTCCTGAATGGGCTGGAGGACATCTAATAAAAGGAGATGTTCTCCTGAACTCCACCTATGACCACCGCTGCTCTCAGCTGTTAATGGAGAGCTCAGCTGGAGAGCGAGGCCACCAGCTTGTGGCCGAATACCAAGTGAGAAGAGGCTGTTGAGTTTTCCCAGTTTGTTCCTTTCCTATTTACAGCTTCACCTTAACAGCATCCACTCCTGGTTCTAACTCCACGGGTTGTAACCTGCCAGGGGAACTTATAGGAGGATTATAGCCTCGTTCTGAAAGCTAACAGCACACGACGTAAGGGAACCTGGGGATTGCCTCCTGCCTTTTTGCCTTGAGACAGAAGGTGAGTACATCTTCTCACCTTCTGAGAAGGTGAGAAGTCTTTTAGGCACAGTGGAGGAGCCTTTTAGACACAGATGTGGAGAGAAGGCCAGAGTAGGGGGAGCTAGCTTTTCTGAGCCCCTGTTATGCTGTACGCACACGGTCATATTTAGTTCTCCAACAACCCTGTAAAATAAATATTATCTCCATTTTACAGATGAAGAAACTGAACTTCAGACAGAAGAAATCTCCCTGGCCAGCTAGTAAGCTCTAGGGATCCATTTGAATTTCCTGGTCTGTCTGGCTCTTATACATGGGATTTTTTAACCAACAGTGTGTCACCTGTAAAGGTTCTCCCCTGAGGAGAGAGAAACTCAAAATAGCAAAAAGGAACTGAAAAAGCTTGAGGAGTTTTGCTTTAGCACCTGAAGCCAATCTCCCTACAATTTCCCTTCCTATTCATACTTCCAGAACATTCTCGGGGGAAGTTTCACTCCTTGCCTCTCCCACCACGCCCCCAAGGATTTTTACCCAGGTCAAATCATTGCATTAAAGCTGCACCTTGTGAGGGGGAGGAGGAGTGGGTAGAAGAACTCGAGCTGATTACATACGAGCCAGCAAGGAAGAAACTTCTTTCTCTCCAGCCAGTTTCTCAACCCACTGCTCAGCCAAAGCATCATCTCTCAGGGAACAATTGCAAGACCCACAGTTTAGTTAATAAAATGTGAGCAGGAAGGGGCTGTAAACAGTAATAGCAATGTTTACCCAGAGCTTGTTATGTAATAGCCAAGCACTGCTCCAGGGACATTACGTAGAGACCCATGTGATCCTCGCACACATGCACACAAAGTACAAAAGAGGAAACTGAGACCCAGAGAGGTGACAACCCTTGCCCAAAGTCTCCCAGCTCTTATGGTGGGGACTTGTAATCAAACTCACACAGCCTGGCTCTTAGGGCCTGCCCTGCGTCCCAAAGATTGTCTCTCCTCGCTGCCCCTGACTTCATTTCAGGGGTGAGGAAACAAGTCCAAGGGCAGAGCCAGGCAAGATGCGGGTCTTCTGACTGGGACCCAGGGCTCATGCCACCACCTAGGGGCGCCGAGCACCCGAGACTCCAGCAGTGTGCTAATTGCCCTTCACTTGGCTCAGAGTTTACATCCCAGCTAGCGCTCCGATCCACAGAATTCTTAAATACCTATTATCTGTCTGACATCTGTACTGTACTTGAGTATCCTTAATGGGCTCATGGAAGGCTAAATATAGCTCCCCTCTCCCCTGCTCAGCAGCCAGCTACAAACAGAAGTCAGGAGGGACGGTGGCACCTCCCACATCCTGCGGTGCTTGGCAATGATTCTAAGCACCTCCTGCAAGGCCAGCAAATATTTTGATAATCTTTCCCCTACAGGATTCTCCTGCGGAGAACAAATGGACACGGTCGGGAGCGATCTTTCAGCAGATTGCACAGGAAGTTACATCAGTGGAGGGGATTTTGATTCTCAGGACTTTGGGGAAGGGAGGCGGTTTTGGAGGAAGGGTTGTGGGCAGCTGGCAGCGGACAGTGTCGAGGGGGAGGCAGCCGGGGTGGTGGGTACAAACGCAGGCTTCAGAGTCAGCCAGACCTGGGCTTGCGGACCAGCTCTGCCGCTGGAGGATGTGTGACCTCCCAAAGTGCTCTGCTTCTCTCTGGTCCCCAGTTTCCCGACTGTAAACTGGAGGTGATAAGAGCACTCACCTCCTAGACTGGCCCTGGGGAATTAGACCCAATAACATCAGGGAAGCATTGAGCACAGGGCCTGGCACTTGCAGGTGCTGAATAACCGTAAATATAATTGTCCTCGTGGGATCCTTCACTTTCCTTGAAAGAAGCTCACAGGGTGTGTTGTCCGCTGCCACTGGGGCACTTTATTGAGCTTCCCTTAGGGGGCCTGACCCACAATGTGTCTTCTGGAAAGGAGGAATATCCCTGAGGGATGGGCCGCCCCTTGGCCACAAGTTCCTGCCACTGGAATAGAAGAAACTAGGGGGCCCATCCCCGCAGGCAACCATCTCCCCACATGTGTCGGGTCAGCTGGGCAATGAGGACAGCCCCTCCGATTCCTGGCACGGGACATTTCTTCACAGAGGCATGGTGTTTTGAAAAAGAGAAAACAAAAAGAACAAACATTTATAAAAGCAAAATAATATAAAGCCACTGAGACAAAAAAGACTCGGTACAGACTGAGTAGCATGGTGTGGAGTATGGGCTGGGCAGGACCACGGTGGGGGGAACCTATTTGACACTGGTGACCTTTTTTGCCCCCCTCATGCCCACTTTCTGGGCCTGCCCCCAGGGCCTCTTTCCAAAGATGAATTTGTCTCTATTTCCTGTGTCTACAGGCCCTGAAGGGCAGGGACACAGAGGGCTGCCCTGGGGCCCAGCATTCTTCTGGTGACTCACTAATCAGGCAGTGGGTACCTGAAGCAGAAGAACCACTTCCTGTGTCCCTGAGCCACCAGTCATCCAGCTGATACCTGCCCCATTGCCATCTTCTCCTCTGAGAGCACTTGAGTCACTCGCAGGGGCAGGGTGGGACCTGGCCCAGGGAAGGGGCTGGGTGAAGAACCCAGGCCAGGCGTGAAGCTATGGTTTGGGGTGGGGTGAGCAGTGGACACACCGCTTTATCCACAAAAGAAACCTCACCTTCCTAAAGACATTGACCCCTCCCACCTGAACCTGAGAGGAGACATCGTCACGGTGGAAAGTCTTGGGGCCAACACACATCCCACTCCCATCACATCCACACCACCACAACAGGTGCCTTCCTGAAGCCGCACCCCTGCTAATACTTCCTTTACACGGTCTGAGAATGCTGTTTGATGTTATAGGAAGAAAGTATGTGTCTAGATGTAGTGGTGTGTGTAGGGGGGTGGGAGGATGGGGCAGATATTATGTAGGGAGGGAGAATGTTGACCAGAAATCCAAGCACATGGGCTAGAAAAATCTGAAAAACAGCTGCAGACTGTCTCTTCTCTGTGCCCTCAACTTATCAGCTCAGGCCCAGGGCCAGGGGAGGTACATGGCCAGCTTTGCACAGCAAGCTGATCTGGTTCTCGGACCCGGCACCTGGCTTTGAGCAATGGAAGTGGCTACCGTGGCCACCAGGTCCTGCAGAAGTCTGTGGAGTCCCTTGGCTGAGGCCCAGGTCCTGCCTGGTGGAAAAATGATGTGCCCTGTCCCTGATTTGACTCTGCTGCTCCAGCCCCAGCGCTCCCTCAGAGGCAGCCGTGGGCCACGACACTTCATTAAGACGGAGGTCAGATAACAGGCCAGGTCCTCTCTGGAAACCACACACTGGCCAGTGGCACGGAACCGACTAGCTCCCAGCCCTCCTAGGAGCCCCGGGCATCGTATTTCAGCGCTTCTGCTTTAGCTACTCCCACAGGAAGGAGAGGGCCGTCTCCCACCTTGTTTTTAATTTCAAGAATACTGCAATACCCTTGGGAATACTCATGTTTTCATTACAGTCAGAGTGGCAGCTACCCGTGCACTTCAGAGGCTTTAGGGCTAATCCCGGTCAAGCCCAGAGCTGTGGTCTCTGGGAAACAGGCAAACAGGCCCAGAGACCCGTGAAGCATCCTGCTCTCCGTGGTGAGGGATCTTATTTGGAGAGATAAAGAATACATTCATAAAATAAGAAAACTAACATTTTAAAAAATTATTCACTTTTTAAAGATCAGCTTTGTGTGTATGTGTTTGCGTGTGTGTGCACGCATGCTAGGAATTTTTCTAAAAGTGGAACACCTACACAGGCTTTCCTATTACATATACATATAATGATAATATACAGTACATTTATATAATGCATTATGGTTTACAAAGTACTTTTATATGCCCATTCATTCATTCTCTTCATGAGCCCCAGCAAAGAACCAGACACTTTTCTTAGGCACGGCTGATGGGGGACACAGCGGTGAACAAGTCAGGAAAGACCCCACTTCCACCGAGCGCATGCTCTAGCTGGGGAGACAGGCCATACACAGCAGACAATAGGTCAGCAAGATAAGTTCAGGGAGAGGTGAGTGCGTTGAAGATCACGAAGTCAGGTAAGGGCTAGAGCTGTGCTGTCCAGCGTGGCAGCCATTAGCTACACACAGTTATTTACATTTAAGTCCAACTTGATTGAAATTGAATAAAATCAAATATTCAGTTCTTCAGTTCACACTAGCCACATTTCAGGTCGTGAAGAGCCACCTATGGCTAGCAGCTAGTGGTATAGCTACAGAGCATTTGCATCATCACAGAAATTTCCACAGGACAGCAGTGAGCTAGAGTGACTGGGGCTAATTTCGCCTGGGCGGTCAGGGAAGGCCTCTCTGAGGAGGTGTCTTGAGTTGAAACCCCCAAATGAGAAGGAACCAACATCTCACAGGCCTGGGTGAGGGTGCGGGGGTGAGGGTGCGCGGGTAAGGGTGGGCAGACAGTTCCAGGCTCCCTGGGGCAAAGGTCCAAATGTAGGCATGAGTTTGGAAAATTCGAGGAACAGGAAGAAGGTTAGTGTGACTGGAGTGTAATCAGCTAGAGGCTGGGGAGAATGGAGAATGGTGAGGTCAAAAGGAACAATAAAAACAGCTGGTGGCCAATGAGTGCAGTATGCCAGGTGTCCATGAGGTCAGTTCTATTACCCTTTTTTCACAGATGAGAACTCAGACATAGAGAAGTAGACACTTTAGCCAAAGTCACACAGCTCCTGAGGGGACAGAGCTAGGATGTGCACTGGCTGTGGGGCGCTCAGGCCCTGTGCAGTGCTCCCTCTCCACAGAGACGCCCTGTGCGGGCTTGGGACCCTGTCTGGGCGTGATGGAGAGTCATTGCAGGCTCTTAGGCAGGACAGTGACCTGATCTGTTGCCTTTTTAAGTGCTCGGTCTGCTCATAGTGGGGAGAATAGACTGCAGAGGGGGTTACCTCATTAATCCGGGGATAACGTCACTGTGGCTCTGACTAGGATAGCAGCAATTCTTTGTATTTTTTAAAGCCTAGTGAACACGGCACTTCTATTTTGGGGGAGCTATCTTCAAGGACTTCGGCAGAAAAAACAATGCATCCTTTCTTTAAAAAAAACACAACAACTCCAAAACACAATAGATATACCCCAATAATCATTTAGTGACAGGAAAGCCAGTTTTTGCCAGTCTCACCTAATTCCACTTAAAGATTCTTTTCTGTATTCCTTAGATGGTTGTCAAATTAAGCCAACGAACTTCCTAAATTGGTAAGTTGGTTCCAGCTCCACCCAGGGTTGCTGCTACAGCTAGGAGAAGAAGGTGGAGTCTTAACTCAGGAGGGGACCCAAAGTGTAGGGTTCGTGTGTGCCAGAGGACCTTGTGGACTGTGCAGTATCTAAACAGCCTGATCCTGAGCATTTAGAGGAGCAGTTGCTAGGACTGCAGTGATAACCATGCCTCTCCAGACCAATACATCCTGTGACACTGACGTTGGATGTGGTGTGTGTGTTTTCCAGGTTCTTCTGTAACAGAAGGAATAAAGGCAAACTGATAGGCCTCCCAGGGAGAGATGCATGAAGGTTATTTCATATAAATCTCCTCTGAGCTCCTGCACACGACTGCCTAAGGTGCTTATATAAAACGCAACTTCTAACCCCCTCCAGCCGTTAACACTCCCCCTCATCAAATTCCTATTGCTTCTTTTCCCACAGGGGACGGGATTAAAGGGTGCAAGATGGCTCAGCTAGTGTTCCCCTTCTAGCCACAGCTGCCTCCTGAGGCCCAGGGCGTGGTGGCCTGTTTTGGGAGGTTCAGGTCGAGGTCACATTTCTGTGGTGTTCCCCACACCTGACACACTTTCACCTAAACTCCCTGTGGCTCCCTTTCTTCATCCCTAAAATTAGGATAATTATTGTTAACTATTGTTCTATCTCACAGTGCTGTTGTGAGAACTAAATAAGTTAGAATTAAATAAGTAAAACAGAACGATTATCATTGCTAGTGATGACATCAGATTATCATTACCGGAAGGGAGAGGATAGGAAAAAAGGTAGCCAAATCCAAAGCCCAGTCTCAAGGCAATGACCAATAAGAATCCAGAATCACCCGGGAAACAACCACCCCGGAGCCTCTGCAGGTTAGTCAGGGGATTCTCCTACGCTCCAGATGCTGCCTCAGAAGTAGTCACTTCCTAGGCTGGATCAGCACCACCCTGCCGCCCGGGCCACAGCTTCACTGGCTCAGCATTGCCGGCACTCTGGGGCAAAGTAGCAGCCAGCCAGGCTGCTTCCTACCTTGCCTGTCCCCTTCCTCCCAGGCTGGCTTTGTCAGATGCAGCAGCTCCTACAGGCTTCTTGGTTTGGTGTGAGGAAGTTAAGGTGGCACAGGCAAGGCTGGGGCTGCTTTACGTGGTTCTGCCGGAGGGTGAGTGACCCAGGCCTCAGGGTGGTTGGACCTGGGCCTGCAGCCTCTCCTGGGATTGCCTGCCCGGGCGGCTGAGCCCACACTGCCCATGCCACCCAGATGCCTCTTTGCCTATTGTCTCAACAGCTGATGATATAATTCTAAGTAACAGTGACTCACAGGACAGCAGTTCCTTTTTTCGCCAGAGCTGTCTTACGTACATCGAGCCTTTCTCCCAGGTAAAGAAGGCCTTTACCTTCCAGTAGAAGTAGAGGGAGGCGAGGAAAATGTTGTGATTAGGAACAAAACTGTCTGAGTTTGAATTTGGCTCTGCCACTTACAAAGTCGTATGACCTTGGACAAGTTATTTAATCTCAGGTTCTTTACCTACAAAATGAGGATAATAACAGTACTTACATCATAGGGTTATTATGAGAGTTAAATGAATTAATATCTATACAGAGCTTAAAGCAGTGCCTGGCACATAGTAAATACTTATATAAGTGTTTTAAAAGTAAATGTCCAATAATAGGAGATTGGTTACATGAAATCTATATAATGGAATACTGCACAGTCATTAAAATCTCTGTTATAAAAGAATTGTGATATGGAACTATATTCATGATCCCTTACTAAGTGAAATGACAGTATCTCAAACAAACCACAGTATACCATTATTGTTGAGAAGAAAATAAATCTATATACATTGAAAAATACACTAAAAGTATATACACCAAAAGGGTGTTTTTCTATCTTATAAAATATCTATGTTCTATGTGTTACTTTAGTAATAAAAAGCAATAAGAAAACAATAAAAATTATTCAGTAATAAAAGCAATAACAATTATTCAAATGTAGTAGATATACGTAATCCAGAATAAGTGATCATGCTTTAAAATGATGATGATGATGATGATGATGATGATAGTAATAATGATAGTTCCCAAGCCCAGATCATTCAAAGCTGAGGCTGACAGGTACCCACCACCACATGCTTTAATGATTAGCCAAATGTTATTATTGAAAAGAAAAAATAATAATATCGCATGCTTAAATGGCTATAACATACTTCTAGGAATAATCAAAAACTGACCATATCAACACAGCCAGATTTAAATCTTACCTAAGCAACAGGTGACCAACATACGTAAAATAAAGAAGGAAATGGCAGTGTGTAGAAGCGATGAACTGAGCGTGCTTTGCAAGGTGACGAGTGAAGGGGAGTCACGAAAGTCGCCTGCGTAGACAGGATGGGGCGGAGGAGCATTCCTCCAGCCATTGAGTCAGAGGTTTCAAGAAGGAAACAGAACTCCAGGGGCTGCTAAAATAAAGGAAGGAGATAAGCAGCTCCCTTTTACTGCTCACTTGTGTAGAACTTGAATGGAGGAAAGGATAAGAACTGCTCCCTGAACCATGACGTTCAGTAATGAGCAGACTTCTCAACTCTGTCCCCAGGCCACTTTTCACCCTGTTCCAGGGGCTTACAAAACAATTAAAACCCCAGACACACTGCATCTGGGCTCTGGTGGATGGGCCTAATGTGAAAGTGAACCCTCTGTGTGTCAAAGAACAGGCAGTAGGCTGAATCCAAAAACCATCCTAACTTCACTTCCAAGACCTGGCTGTGCCTGGTGCTCCCGTAACACTCACCGTTTCACACAGCCCTTTCCCAGATCCAACCAACAGTGGGTCCTGGACAAGTTGTCATGATCTTTTTCATCTCCATGTTTTTAGCTCACAACTTTTCTCCACAACATCCGTTACCCTCAGAAGATGTAAAGAACTTTGAAAAAAAAAAAAAAAAAAACTTGCTGTGAATTCTGAAATTGTGCTGGCCGAATGAAGCTTCTGGCTGACAGAAACCGGTTTCAGTTCCCCCTTCTATCTTTGCAATGTCACCAACATAAAGTCCCTCATATAACTGACCCTATTCACAAACCATGTTGAAATCCGCATGAAAAGATCATTGCAATAATCCACTAAACGCCTGAACTAGCTGGAAATACTTCTTTCTTTCCAAAGAACCATGGGGTCCTGGGGCTGCCTTAGCCCCTCCCGGGCTCTGCCCAGCACACAGCAGGAGGAGGCTGGCAGGCTGTTCTGTTTCTCAGCGAGAGCTGGCCGTGATTAGAATACCCAGATGCTTTCTGTTGATGCTGGTGCGGGATCAGCTTCTAAGCTTATTAAAACAGGGGTCACACAATTTGTACCAGGAGAACTGACTGCACATTTGAAGAAGGCAATGAAAAGAATCACCAGGAGAAGAGCCACAATCACCTGAAAAAAGAACTCCTTGTGTTTAGACAAGGGAGGGCAGGGGAGCCTGGATGAAGTCAGAGCTTTTTCCTTCCAAAAGCTTCTGGTTCGAAGCCAGGGAGAAGGAAGGGACAAGCGCTGTCACAGGCTTCCTGAGGGCCCCTGACTGTGAGGCACATGAGGTAACACCAGGCCTTCCCCGAGGTGGGGATGTTTCCCTTGTCCTTTCAGCAGGACCGGCTTTCTGACCCCAAGAGTTGGAGAGGCTACACTGATCTACAGCCACGTCTCCTTTCCCTTCCTTCTGATCCTCCCAGTCTGTGGTCTGTTCAAAGCATCCTCAAGGGAAACAGAGGCCCATGAATCTGCCTAATCGGGAAGTGGTTTTCAGCCAGCACCGACACTGTGACACACACTTTGTCTTAAAACGGGTCCCTTGCGCTTCAGTGGAGCACAACTGTGGTCTGTGCAGGTGTTTGCAGAGGTTCCCAGAACACAGAGCCCTCTGCCTCTGTGTAGGGGACCCTGTACAGGGATGTCTTCAACCACTGGCGTTGGATGAGGACCGGCCCTGGTGAGGGCTCAGTGGGCAGCCCTCTTCTCAGTTCCCACTCAGAACAGCAAGGAGGAAGGGGGGGAATATCTCCTGGACTAGAGACAGAAAGAGAAAAAAGAAGGCAATGTAGATGGAAAAGCTGTTGTGTGTTTTTTTTAAAAAAAATCTATTTATCATTTACGACTTTAGATTGGTGGGAAAAAATTCTTTATCTGATCAACGTAACCTTTCTCTGTAAGAATTGGAGTTTTGCTTCTATACCATTATCTCGGTGGAATCTATTTCCTTGATGGAACAGCATGTAATTCTTTCACATCTCTATCTCAAATATATATTTTTGAAAACAGGAGAAAAATATGTTATCTTTCCATAATTAAGTCACAAAATAAATAGATCTGCTCAGTGCTGTGTTTGCTTTGCTTTCCTTCTGCAAAGCTGTTTTAGGGAACACATATCTTCAGATTCCTTTCACGAGGCAAAAGAAAAAAGATTAGGCCAGCTTGACCAAATCCACAAGGGAATGAAGTGAGTCCAGGAGCCTCAGTATTTTCAAAACAGTACAAATCCGTTCCTGGTGGGACAGGGTATGGACGAGTGAGAGGTTGAAACCACAGAGAGGCTGGCCAAGAGGTGGATTCTTCCCTTGTGTGTCTTGCACTTGCTGGAAGGGCCATCCTGGAAGCCGGGCAAGCATAGCTATGCTGTGCCTGGCACAGCTGGGGCTGGAGAAGCCTTCCCCTCATGGTTCAGGTTTTTGCCACCTCTTCCTTTGCCCCTTGAAGGGTACTTCTGAGTGGGGAGAACTAAAACCCCAGCATCACTAATTTGGAGAGAACTTATCCTAGCAGGGCTAATCGGAGAACTCAGTGTAGAGCCTGAAGAACCCACCGAGCTCTGCCCATCCCCTCAGCTGCAAATCTCATCACTCTTCCCTAAAGGATGGCTGGTAAGGCTGAGAACAATTCCCCAAAGTGCAGCCCTGAGTGACGGCTGTGAATTCAAATCCCTGAACCGTGACTGCGTTCCAGCCCAGCGTTAGCTGCTCCCCTAATCCCATTTACCTCCCTCTCCTCTCCATCTGTTTATTTTCCATTGAAGTGACCGTTCCGCTCCTTGAACCGTTAACACACACTGTTTCATGGCTGAGTTTTTCAGGTTTCTGAACACCAGTGTCTCCAAGAGCCTCCTATGCCCGCTCTATGTTTCTAACTTTTTTTTTTTTTTTTTTGCTGTACGCGGGCCTCTCACTGTTGTGGCCTCTCCTGTTGCAGAGCACAGGCTCCGGACGCACAGGCTCAGCAGCCATGGCTCACGGGCCCAGCCGCTCCGCGGCATGTGGGATCTTCCCGGACAGGGGCACGAACCCGTGTCCCCTGCACCGGCAGGTGGACTCTCAACCACTGCGCCACCAGGGAAGCCCTCTCTCTTTAAGTGACCGTTTCGCAGGCTCCCCAGGCTTCTCTGTGGCGTCTTGTCCCTCTCTCACCTCCCCTGACACTGGCCTTCCCTCTCCTCCTTCTCCTTTCTGGCTCCTCCTCCTTCCTGCCATTTGCCTCTCTTTTCCATACTCTTTCTTTACTCCTGCCCTCCTCTGCTGCCCACCATCAGCCCCAGCACACCACTGACCCCCAGGGTACCTGGATGAGCCTCATGGGAGATGAAGTGCAGCCCCTCCTGAGGATGCCTGACTTGGTTTCTAAAGGGTTTCCCCCAATTCTAATAGTTACAATTCATGATTAAGGCCAAAGAAGGACGGTATTGCTTGTCATTGTGCTGCTACCCTCTTCACCTCACGAGTCGAAGAACCTGGACTTCCTGGAGCCCCAAGGCCTGGTCCCCTAACAATCTAGTTTCTTATTGTCCCTAAAGGAAACTTCTTCGTAAGACTCACTAGGCCACACCTGACGGCTCTGGTCTCCACTGACCCTTCAGTCTCATGCAGTGTCACGCTTGCTCTCTGAACTCCTGCCACATGGTCCTCCTTCAGTTTCTCAAATGTGCTATATATGCTCTTACCGTAGGACCTTGGGTCATGCTATTCCCTCTGTCTGGAACATTCCACCTCCTCTGTCTGCTTTGTCTAGTTAACTCCTTTTGTTAGTTATCTGTGGCTGTGTAACAAATTACCCCCCAAACCTACCAGCTTAAAACAGCAAACATTTGTTATCTCACAGTCTCTTTGTGTCAGGAATCTGGGAGCAGCTTAGCCAGATGGTTCTGGGTCAGGGTCTCTCAAGAGGTTACATCCAAGCAGTCAGCCTGGGCTCCAGTCACTGGAGCTGGAGGATCCCCCCAACAGCTTACTCACTTGGCGCTTGGTAGACCTCAGTGCCTATCAGGCTGTTGGCATGGTCTCTCTGTGGGCTGCCTGAGTGTCCGTAGCATGTGGAAGCTGGCTTCTCCCAAAATGAATGATCAGAAAGAGAGAGAAGGAGTCCAAAACAGTAGCTGCAGTCTTTTGTAACCTAATCTTAGAAGGGACACATCAGACTTTCTGCCATATGCTATCGGCCAAGCAGACCAACCCTGGCACAGTGTGGGAGGAGACGACACATGGTCTGAATACCAGGAGGCGGGAGTCACTGGGGACCATCGTGGGAGGCTGGCTTAATGATCACTTCCTTTCCCTTGACATATATCTGTAGGATTTTGTGATTAAAGTTTATGGTCCATTGGACCATAAGCTTCTTGAGAACAGGTATCTGCTTTGCTCATGTATCAGTCAGTTTTTGCTATAAAACAAACCAAATGAAAACTTAGTGGCTTTTTTTAAAAAGTGCTCATTTATTATTCCTCAAGTGTCTATGGGTCATCGGAGTTCTGCTGACCTGGACCAGGCTCTGCTGATCCAGCCAGGCTTGCTCATGCACCTGGCATCAGTTATTGGGTTAGCTGAGGCTGATGGGCCTGAAATGGCCTCCCTCCTCTGTCTGGCAGGTGGCTGGCCATTGGCTAGGACAATGAAAGTGAATGGGGCTGTGTCTCTCATTATTCAGCAGGCTAGGCAGGGCATGTCTGCATGGCAGCTCTAGGGTTTCAAGAGCACAAGGCCTCTGGAAAGATTTGGAAAAGGTACAGCGTCACTTCTGCCACTTTCTGTTGGTCAAGGCAAGTCACAAGCCCAGCCCAGATTCAGAAGTGGAGAAATAGACACAACCTCTTAAGGGAGGAGGCGAAAAGTCACACTGCAAAGGGGCTTGCATAATGGGAAGGGGAGGATGCCTCCATTTTTGTAAACAATTTTCCACGGCACACCATAGTACCCCCAGAGCCTAGCACAGTGCCTGGCACACAGTAGGTACTCAATTAAAAGAGTATTTCTTTCTTTTTTTTTTTTTTTTTGCTGTACGCGGGCCTCTCACTGCTGTGGCCTCCTGTTGCAGAGCACAGGCTCCGGACACGCAGGCTTAGCAGCCATGGCTCACAGGCCCAGCCACTCCACGGCATGTGGGATCCTCCCGGACAAGGGCACGAACCCATGTCCCCTGCATCCGCAGGTGGACTCTCAACCACTGCGCCACCAGGGAAGCCCAAAAAGAGTATTTCTTGAATGAATGGGTTTGAGCACTTGACCTTTAGTTGTCCTTATTTTGCTCTTGGCTTGTCTCCCTCACTGTCATGCCAGTACCTTGGAGACAGGGAGGAACCTGGTGTATTCATGTTTGGGGTCCCACAACATTGACATGGCATTGGACTTGAGTGGTAATGAATAAATGTATCGCCAATGCTTTTCAAATCCTCTCTGTGCATCTCTACTGCTTTGCCTTCCTCAGAGTTTAAAATCTTCCACAGCAGATTTGCATAGGCTTTGCAGTTTGACACCACAGGATCCTAAATCTGTCCTTTATCCGCTGTGTGACCTGGGCAAGTTCCTTCACCCAGCTGAGCCCCATTTTCTTTTTCCACAAAGTGGGGGTGCCCATCTCAGAACTGCTGTAGGGTGCAATTGGACATGCGAGTCCTGAACACTGTGGCAGGTACTGAATAAACGTCATCCCCTTCCATTTACCCTAATACCCTGCATCACCTTGACCTCTGGCCTCTCCAGCCCCAGCCCTGGCTCACTCCGCCTGTCCCCGGAAAGCCACGTCTGTTCCACACCTCTCTGGATCTCTTGAACACTATCAGTGGCAAAAACATGAGTACAGCTAAGCTCCAATTAGCAGCGCAATTCCTGCTGCCCCAGATGGGCAGGAAGACCACCCATCATAGGAGATTTCTGCCACCACCTGGCTCAGCTCTGTAATCCTGAGGCCAAGAGGACCTTCCTCTGTGCCCCTCAGGTGTCTAGAGGCCCAGCTGCCTTCTGGTGCTGTGTCCTACTGCTGTTTGCCCTCCAGCCACTGTAACTGTGCTATAGCCACTTAGGTCCACTTTGTAAGCCTGTAGACATTTCTTCTTCCTAGGCTGGCTGTCTTATCTCTATGTCTTGTCTTTTCCTTCTTTTTTTTTTTTTTTTTTTTTTTTTTTGCGGTATGAGGGCCTCTCCCTGCTGTGGCCTCTCCCATTGCGGAGCACAGGCTCAGGACGCGCAGGCTCAGCGGCCATGGCTTACAGGCCCAGCCGCTCCCGGCATGCGGGATCCTCCCGCACCAGGGCACGAACCCGTGTCCCCTGCATCGGCAGGCGGACTCTCAACCACTGCGCCACCAGGGAAGCCCTGTCTTTTCCTTCTTTACGTCTCCTTCTTGCCTCCTGTGCCTCATCGAACTCCCATCTGTCTTACCATTGTCGAGCTTTTTCCATATGTCAGGCCATAGGCTATGTACTTTATACTAACTGTCTCAGGAATTCTTACATCAACCCTATGGCGTAAGAACTATTACGACCATTTCCTTGATGAAGAGACTGAGGCTCAGAGAGTTCACATAACTTGCTCCTGGCTACACACTCGGTGGGTGGTAGAACCAGGGTGAAACCTGGGTTCTGATCCCAGAGCTTTTACCCTCTCCCCTACTTTATATGCTTTATCCTCTTGTTGCACGTCCCGTGGCAACGTCCTGCTAGAATGTTCCTTCTCCTGTGTGGCTGGTCTACAGGTTATTGGTGTCTTGTTAAAAATTACCACCTTCCTCCTCAGCTCTTCATTCCCTTTTCCTCTAGGGCAGTGCAGTTCAATAGAACTTTCTGCAGTGATGGGAATGTTCTCTGCATTGTCCATTATGGTAGTCACTAGACACATGTGGCTTTTGAGAATTTTTGATACGTGCCTAGTATGACTGAGAAATTGCATTTTAAATGTTATTTAATTGTAATTAAGTTAAATTTAAATAGTCACATGTGGCTACTGGCTACTGTATTGGACAACTCCAGGGTCTCATCTTCGTGGAGAGAGGAATGGGAGTCAGGGTGGGGAGAGGGAGATGGGGAGAGAAGCAATTTGAAGAAGCCACAGGACTATTTCCTCATGAATATTGAACTAAGACTAAGGTTCTCATAAGGAAAAGTCATTTAATGATGTCCAGATTCCTGGCCCAACATGCTTTCCTGGACTTCTGCCCTCCAATCACCAAATTCCTGGTGATGTCAGCAAGAATGCCAGGGCCTAGGAATTATGTTGAGCCTCTTCAGAGAGATGTCCTTCCTCTGCAACACACAGATTGAAATGAACTCATTCCAATTAGGGAAAGAGTGAGAAATCACTGCTGTGAGGATTCCTTCTGTGTGTGCTGCTGAAATCAATATTCAGTCAATACAACCTTTGGCTGGCCATTTGTCATTCTATAGAACTTCCCACACTATAGAATTTAATGCAGATTTTAAAACTCACAAGCAATGGTTCTAGAAACTGAAACGCTATTTTCTTTGTTTTTGAATCAAGACAGTTTCCAGGACTTCTACACAAAGAGACCTCAGAAATGGTTTCTTGATGGATATTGTGAGCCTTCAAAGATGAACAATTTTCTATTGGGAAAATCTGCCCAGTTCTGGAAGCAAAACAGTCATTCTTTTACCCATTTATTCATCCAGCTTTTCATCTATCCACCCAAAAACATTTTCTGAGTTCTTAGCAAGTTCTAAAATGCAGGTAGGGAAGGGGGAGTTAAAAAATGAGAAAGACAAATAACTTTTATACATTCAACTGCTTTTTAATTTCCAAAGTAAATAGGTAAGTTTCATGCTAGTAACCCAAAGGACATATGGCATTAAGTCCGTTCTCTTAGTATCTTCTACCAGGTTTTTTTTATCCATTCATTTAATTATCAAATATTGTCAAGTCCCTTTAATGCACAGACTGTCCATTTAGTTACTGTCACAAGAATTTTGAGGCTATAAAGCACTTAAACTGTACTTTTATTAGGGAAGTTACCTCAATAAACCACAATTTCTCTCTTCACATATCTGCTTCTCTCTAGGGTGGGGTTCCTTGAGGGTTGGAACATCATCTCCTTGACTGCAGTGTCTTTGCTCCCTAGAACACTGCCTGGTGCATAGTGGGTGCTTATTAAAAGTTCCCTGAAGGAACATCAAACTACAGAAAACTACATTTGTCTAGATCCGTGATCCACACTGCTGGTGGTCTGTCTCCAGCATAGAAGTCAAAATCTCAAAGGAATCTGAAGTAACTTGTGCTGAAATCAGCCTCCCATGAACTCACTGAATGCTTAGCTTCCTTAGTGATATTTTCATTCTCTAGTGTCTTAAAGGATAAGAAACTCTCTAAGGGCACTGATCACAAATAGGACCTTCTTTCTTTCTTGCCTTCTCTCTCTCTCTGCATATGTTCTGAAACTTCACTGAGTTCAAAGGTTATCCTCTATCGACTCCTAACAACACAATATTTGGTGAAAATTTAAAGATTATAATACTGTCATCCATGATTTTCATAGTTTCATAAACTGTCACACCCATTTTTGACTTGTGCCTTTACAGATCAAAAGGTGTTCTTGAAAGAAGCCTTTTTTGAATATGAAAGTCACCCATTCTGCCTGTTTGTCATCCATATATACTCTTCTCTGGGCATATACTCTTCTCTGCCCATCTTCTCTGGGCACTTTTGTCCAGTGACAAAAACTGTATAAGGTATTTATTCATTTATTTGAACACCTGCTCAACAAATGTCTATGGCATGACTACTATGCACCAGGCACTGCAATTCCATGTTGAGTTAAGACCTAATAAAATTATAAACCAGAAGTACCTTTTTGTTTTCCCTCCCTGCTTTGCTCCCTTGCTCAACTTCTAGAGCAAACATTATGTTGTCTGTTATGGGCTGAATTGTTTACCCCCAAAATTCAGATGTTGATGTCTTACCCTCCAGTACCTCAGAATGTGACTATATTTGGAGATAGGGCCTTTAAAGACGTAATTAAGGTAAAATGAGTTATATGGGTGGATGCTAAACTAATATGGCTGGTGTTTTTATAAGAAGAGGAGATTAGGACACAGACATGTACAGAAGAAAGACCATGCGAAGACACAGGGAGAAGATGGCCATCTATAAACCAAGGAGATAGACCTCAGAAGAAATCAACCCTGCTGACATCCTGATCTTGAACTTCCAGCCTCCAGAACTGTGAGGCAAATAAATTTCTGCTGTTTAAGCCACCCAGTCTGAGGTACTTTGTTATTACAGCCTTAGCAGACTAATACTTTGGCAATTCATCATCCCTGTGTATATCTTCTCTTTTTTCTTCTGTTGTTTTCTCTTCCTTCTTTGTTTTGTTTTATTTTGAACTGTTGATGATCTCTTAGAGACGTTTTCTTTACTTTTCACTTGTGTGTCTTCTTTCTCTGACTAGTTTGTAAGTTCCTCAAGGAAAAAGAGAGGGAAACAAAGCACTGTCTTTGGGATTTTCACCTGCCCCTGTGCAATAAGCAGGGCCATTTTAAAGGTAAGGAAACAAAGGTCCTGGGGAGATCAACTAAATTGCCCCAAATCTCCCAGCTGGCTGGTGGTAGGGCTGGGGTTCTCAGCAGGCCTGCCTTGTTCCAAAAGCTACCAGACCTGCCACCGCACCAGTCTGCCTCCTTGAGAGCCTGAGCTGGTGGCATGATTACTTGAACACCCCAGAGAGCTGAGCTCCAGGCTGGCCCACAGGAGACACTCCAGAACTATTTATGGACTTGACTTGATTTAAATAAATGCAGATGGTTTAGCTGATTCAGGGCAATTAACCCCAGAGCACTCCTTCTCTCACATTAGGGACAGATGGCAGCTCTTCGGGAGAAATGTAAAGACCTGAGGTGTTATGAATCATTATCTCTTCCACTCCCCAGCTAACAGATAAAAGCTGCAGGCTTGGCCTTCACTATGCACTTTTTAGATTTCTGTCAGAACAAGCCACAAACCTTAATGCATTTGAGTAGCGCTCAGCCAACTCGCGATTATTTGTGGTGACAGGGAGCAAAGATGGCATCTGCCAAGGATGTTGACATCTGCCAACACCACCAAGTTTCCCTGGACCAAAAATGTCAAAATTTTTCTCTAGCTGGAGGACAAGTGTTTCATCTCCTGCAGAGAGGTCTGCAAGCAGTGGATGCCTCAAGAGCCCCGGCCAGGCTGCTGGAGCGGGAAGGGCACGAGGCAGGCCAGGAGCAGCCTCTGAAGGAACCGAGCTCTACTGTGGTTGAAAACACTCTGGGAACAATGGCTATTTAACTGCTCCTTTGGCAGTGAAAATGCTTATAAAAATAGATCTGACCTTTCGTGCTTTTCTAATTTTGCACCACGTGTATTTATTATCTATTCAAATATCAATGAATTTTTTGGAAAAAAAGACCTGCATATTCTTACATCCAAAGCCTGAAACAGTGTAAAGTTGACTTAAGAGCACTGGCCTGGAAGTTAGTGGAACTGGATATTAGTTCCTACACTGCCATTAATTTTGTTTCTAAAATACAGATTTCTCCTGCTTAAAACTCTCAGAAGCCCAATCACTTACAGAATAAATTCCAACTCATTAGCTTGGCCTGTAAGATCAGGGGTGATCTAACTTCTGCCTACCTGATGTAGATAGACACTTAGATAGGACTTGGGTGCAAGTTGTACAAGATCCCTTGAGGGAGGTGATCTGCAGAGCAAGGTAAGGCAGTGGGGATGTGAGAGACAGGGAAGGGAGGAATGCCAATAAGGGGGCTTTATGAGCTGGTGGCCACTGTGGGAAACTTGGTTCAATTTCCCTGGGTCCCTCTGAGAGACTGTGTAGATGCACGTTAGCGTTATCTGATCAAGGGCTAGGAAGCTGGGGAATTTGTTCATCAGCTCCCTTCCTCATTGACTGACCTGAGGGCATTAACTCCTCAGCCCTTCTGGTTTGCTTCATATGAGAGATGAACCCACTCTCATGACCAGAGAATGCATTGAGGCAGGGAGATGGAGGTGCCTGAGCTAGCAAGCTGCAGACGGGCTGCATAGAACACGAAAGTGGCCACAATACTGCACGGTTCTTTCCATCAAGAGGTGCAATCTATTTCTTTACCCCTTGAATCTGGACTGGCCTTTTGGGGAGTAGAATGCAGAGGTTGTAAGGTTATAGGAGGTCTTGGCCTGGGCCTCAGGAGACCTTACAGCATCTGCTCTTATACTCTTAGAACTGCTGCTACCATGTGAATAAGGCCAGGCAAGGCTGCTGAAGGATGAGAGACCACGTGGAGCAGAGAGGAGTCATCCAGTTGAGTACCCCCAGATCAACAAGCCCCCAGCCAGCTGGCCAGCTGACCAGAGACACGTGTGAGCCCCGCCCAGTCCAGCCCAGCCCAGAAGGGCAACTCAGGTGAGCCCAGCCTAAATTGCTGAGCTTGTAATCACAAACTAAATGGTCATTTCTTTAAACCACTGAATTTGGGGTGCTTTTTATGTAGCAAAAGCTAATTGATACAGCATTTAAGGGAACTGTCCAAAGCTACGGGTAAGCTCTGAAGTAGGCAAAGGGGCACCAACATCTTCTACTACACCACCTGTATTAGCTAGCTATTACTGTGTGACAAATCACCCGAAAACACTGCACTTAAAACAGTGAACATTTCATATGGTTTCTGGAGGTCAGAATTTGAGAGGGGCTTAGCTGGGTGGTGCTGGATCAAGGTCTCTCCTCAGCTTACAGTTAAGTTGCTGGCTGGAGCTACAGTCATGTAAAGAGGATCTGCTTCCAAGCTCACTCATGCAGCTGATGACAAGATTCTTTAGTTCCTTATGGGCTGTTGGCTGGAGGCCTCACTTCTTCACCAGGTGGGCCTCTCCATAGCACTGCTCTCAGCACAGCTGTATTCTACTGGTCAACACAGATCAACTGTGGAACAGTGCAGGTGAGGGCTACACAAGGATGTGAATACCAGGAGGTGGGGTCACTGGGAGCTACTTGGAGGCTGCCTACCACACTACCTTTTCCCTGTCATTTACCAATGTTCTCTGCCACATACTCCACCCTTCAAATGATTCATTCATTCCCTGAACACATAATAATGATAAAGGTTATTATTGGTTTTGCAGGCCTACTAAGTGCCACGCACTGTGATGGCCAGTTTATGTATAAAAGTTACATCTTTCTTGATCCATAAGCCCTTGTCCTCCGGGAAAAGATCTCCTGTTATATTGTGATACAATAAGAAATATAGGGACTTCCCTGGTGGCGCAGTGGTTAAGAATCCACCTTCCAATGCAGGGGACATGGGTTTGATCCCTGGTCTGGGAAGATCCCACATGCCGCAGAGCAACTAAGCCTGTGCGTCACAACTACTGAGTCTGCGCTCTAGAGCCCACGAGCCACAGCTACTGAAGCCCACATGCCGCAACTACTGAAGCCCGCGTGCCTAGAGCCTGTGCTCCACGACAAGAGAAGCCACCACAATGAGAAGCCCGCGCGCTGCAACGAAGAGTAGCCCCCGCTCGCCACAACTAGAGAAAGCCCATGCACAGCAACAAAGACCCAACGCAGCCAAAAATAAATAAATAAATTGGTGACTCTGTTTAAAAAAAAATTAGAAGAAAAAAAAAAGAACACTACTTCTTTCTAATCTTTAAAAAGAAAAAGAAAAAAGAAATATATATTTGGTCTTCGTCCCCAGTTCCTGGCACAGAGCTCTTAAAAAAAAAAACCCTTGGAATTTCTGAGTGATAGGTGTAAGAGGAGTGTCTTCTGTTATCCATAATGAGCCCCTTTCAACCATCCCCGCCTCCCCTGGATGGCAGTGACTTCACACAGCCAGTCCCCTCCCCGGGCCACAGCACGTAGTAGAGAACCAGTCAGGGGGGCGCTGACGGGCTGCTCCGTGCTCTTGCAGGTCCGCGGGTGAAGAACATGACTGCTGCCTGCTTTTGTATCTTTTCCAATTAAAGGAACTCAGAATCATTTTAGTTAAATGAACAACAACAACAACAACAAAAGGTAGAAAAGATGAGGACATTCTGAGGAGCAAAGGGAACACACACCCACCCATACCACACACACTGGTCCTGGGAGCCTGGTCCTTTAGCTTTCTTGTTACCTCTTTCTTGCTTGGGAGGCGAAGAAAAGAAGCAAGAAGCCCGCTGGAACTCGCAGTGCTCTGTGCCTTTCCCTGTGCTCTTGAGGTGCACGCCTGCTGGGAGTACTGGAGGTGTATCAGGGTGCTAGGTGGCTACAAAGAGCCTGAGCCAGCTCCCTGGGTGCTGCTGGCTGAAACCATGCTCACCCCTGGTAGCGGTGCACAGATAGCGGCCACCGCAAGTGGCTGGACTGGCAGCTCTGGATGCCTTAGATGTTCAGGGATGCCTCAGGCTGGAAACATTTCAGAGGCATTTAGGTGGGGCAGGAAGGAAGGGTAGGGAAGGCTCCTCTGAAGTCAGCACAGTGTGAGCCAGCAGTGAGGGGGATGGGGGATGGTTACTTAGTTCCTGCTGTGCCCTGCAAACTGGAACCCAGGGCCAGTGGCTCAGAATCCTCAGGAACCTCTTGAGTCTGGTGGAATACAGCAGTGGCCTGCCTGTGTTGTTTCCTCTGCCTAAAAAGTCCATCTTCACTTTGGCTACCCCGAAAAATCTCAGCGCCCTTTCCGAGCTAACCTGAATGCCCCCTCCCCTGGGAAGCCCTCCTTGACTGCACACAGGAAGCATTCCTCCATAAGCGCACACATGGCCTTGTATTGTGACTCTCCCTTTAATGACATTGAACTTTTCATAGAGACCCACTGCCTGGTGGCCCAGAGACCTTGGGAACAGAGTGGGACACTCAGTAAATGTTTGTTGATCTGAGTATCATGGAGAACACTACGGAAGGTTCTGTATGCGCGCCAATAAGGAGACACATCACTCACCAGGGCCGCTCTTCACTAATGAACTGAATGCCTCTCTCCCACAGATTCCAGTGGGAGCTGTTCTTTCTGAGCCTTTGAGTCTGTGACCACTCTTCTCCTGAGAGGCCGTGTGGTGAAGCAGGGAAGGGGTAACCCCTGCAGCTAGGATTCCTTGGGTTCAAATTCTGTCTCCACCACCTACCAGCTGTGCTGCTCTGGGCAGGATAGAAGACAGCAAAAGTACTGACCACGAGGACTCCTGGTGAGGACTGAAGAAAGTACGATGGGTATGAGCACTTCTGTAATGTCGGCTATTACTGTTATTCGCCCTGTTTCCCCGGATCACAGAAGCAGAACTCCAAACTATCTCAGGGACGACCCTGAATGTGTCTGGGGACAAAGAGTGTGGTGGGGACTGGCCATCACTGCTGTTCCCACAGGCTCAGGCCAGTCCAGTGAGGCAGAGGGCAGGCCTAGGCCAGTGTCAAAAGAAAGACCTCTGTAAGGGGGCAGGGGTGGGGGAGGACCCAGCTCCAAGTGCCTGATCCCATGCACTCGTGAGCCTCCCCACTACTCTGCACCCTGCTTTGGGACTCCAAATGAGGGCCTGCTTGGATATCAGGGCTGCCTTTTTGTTTTTGGCCTCCTGGCCTTTGCTGCTGTCCTCAGGGACAGGCTATTTTAGGTAGCAGTCAAAATAAAACTGAGATTAACCCAGAATTCTTGGCAGTCAAACAATACCATAATTATGTGCTTTTTAACTTCAGAAATCAGACAGCCGAAGCTGACCCGCGGGGGTCTGTGGGGTACTTTGAGGATAACAAGGCCTCCGTCCTGGGCTGTGTCACCTTCGTACACCCTTGGCTGCGGGCAGCCATCAGGCTCTTGGGGACACTGTTTCTCCTCCGGGGAGTCATGCTGTCCCAACAACAATACAACTTGCTTTCACACTAGACGCTGGCAGGTTGGAAGGGCAACTTACCACTTTCTATATCATAAATCCCCTCTCACAGAAGTCCTAGTCCCAGGGGCTGATGGCCATGAGGGAACAGAGGATGCTTGTCCTCCAGGGCTGGTTTTCAGGGCAGGAAATCACCCACAGGAATGTGTCTGTGCTTTGATTGCCAACAAGGGACGCAGACCCCCTAGTCGGGCAAACAGGCCCCTTCCTCTTTGCCAGGAGCCGAGGGGGAGGGGAGGGAATTAGTCACACACAAGAGCGACAAGATTGGGCCCCTGAGAGTAAAACCCTTACTCCAACCAAGAAAGGGGAAAAAGAATGGGGGATTCAAGGAGTTGGGGGGGTGGGGTTGAGATGATGTAATAAAGGTCACGGCCTGAAGAACAAAGAGGCAGCCGTGATTAGAAGCTTCGGGCAGATCTCTAAGCTCCCAGCAGGACGTCAGAGCGTCTGGAAGAGAGAAAGGAACCATCAGACCCCAGCCCCAGAGCAGCCCCCCGAGGTATGGCTGGAAAAACACAATTTTCCCTCAACACTGACTTGGCCCTGGGAACAAAGTGCTTCAGGAAACATGATGCTCCTAACAGAGTGCTAGATATTAGCCAGGAAAGTTGACCTTGCAGTGAGATTGGAAATAGAAAAACACACGCCAGGGCCCTCTGGCCGAGCAGCCCTGTCGGCAGGGAGGCAGACAGACAGGGCACCCTGCGTGGCAAGGAGAGCTGTGTGGGGTGGTCCTGAGGCGCCCCCCTCCCTCCCACCAGGAGTGCCCGTGGCTCTACTGTTACTGTCGTCGAGGGCTGTGTCCCTGTCATGCCTTCAGGAGCCCTTCATTGCCCGCTGCCCCCAGGATCCTGAGGCCAAATCTTCTTGCCAGCTCTCCTGGGAGGTGCCCCCAGAGGAGTGCATATCTTTAATAATGGTTACCGACTTCCTGCCTGGTGTTAGTTTCTTTTTATTTTTGTCTCAATATCCGGACATGTCTGTCTTTCTCTGCCACACAAGCCACAAGAATGACAAGCCCTGGGAGGCTGGTCGTGGGGACCAGACATGTCCAGAGAAATGAAACTTGTCTCAAGGTAGGATCTTGAGTTTGTCTGGGGGCAGGCAAAGGAGAAACAGGCTGAGTGATAGCGGGTGAAGGAGGTCAGGGGTTTTATACAGGTGGGACTAGGAGGCAGGGCCTCCAGCTGCTCTTGCTAGTAAAGGCTGATGGGTTTTCATCCTAGAAGGGCTGCCCTGCTCGCATTTTCCATCCTGTGTGGTCTCTAGTTGGAAAGGGAAGTCACATTCCAGTGTGAAAAAGAAGCCAAATCAGCCACCTGCCTCTGGGGACTGCATGGCGACACCTTTGTCCAGCAGAGCCAGAAGAACTGGACTGACCCCCTGTCCAGGGTGGAAGGGGCTTTGGACTGACAGTTGGGTGGCAATAAAGTGATTAACAAGGGCTGGGAACTGATCCAATTGGGCCTTGGCCGGTGCTTGGGGGCTCAGCCAAAGTAGAGACAGGGACGCCTAGAGGGGAGCAGGGGCCCCTCTCGTAAAGACACCCGCTGCCAGTGGCTGGGGCTCCTGTCCTGCCTCCCGGGTTGGGGACATTTATAAAGAAAGGGCTGCCATCACACCAGTCCCGTTGCAAATGGATTTCCTGAGGGCCGCGTCCAAATGCCTTTGGAGGGAGGGTGGCCCTGGTGACTTAGATTTTGGAGCTCCGGCCTCCAGAACTGAGGGAGAATAAATTTCTACTGTTTATGGTCATTTGTTACAGCAGCCCTAGGAAACCAATACAGCATATATCTGTATTTCTAATACAGGAAATCGATTCTAGGACAGAGATTTGTGTACAGGTAGTTTATTGGAGAGTGCTCTCAAAAACGCTAGCTGCAAGGGTGTGAGAAAGTGGGACTGGGCAAAGGGGGAGGTTGAAATGTGATGCATTTGTAACAGAGGCCTCAGCGTACCCTGGGGTAGTGAGGCTGGGACAGCCCTTCCTTCTGAGTTGTCTCAATCTGAGGCCAGGGGACAGGCCTTGGTACCTCTACCAGCTAGTCACTGGATGTGAGCAGCCCCCTGGGAGGGGTACAGCCTTGGGGAGGGACAGCTGTCTTCAGAGGAGAGCAATGCCTGGGAGTCTCAGTTGTGAGTCCTGAGCAGCCATCACTCCCAGCATCTGCGGAAATGAGAGCCTCCATCCTAAAATGGGGAACTGGGGACTCATCAGCAGGCCCTAAAATACCCTTCCAGGCTTTTCTATCCTCTCTAACACATATTTTCAGTTTTATGAATGGACTGAAATTGAATGTCTGAAATACCTGAGCTTTCCGTATGTCTGTCCATAAATTTAGCAGAATATTTAAAGTAGAAATCTATTGTTAAAACATCACTGAGTTTTCTGTGTTAAAGCCTATAAAACAAGTTCATTTTAAGGAAGTGGAACTATTCCATATGACTAAATCATCATGTGATTTTTCCAGGACATAGAATTTTCTTTCTATATATACCTCTTTCAGTTCCAGACATACTGGCCGTCTTTCCGTTCTTCCAGATGTCTCTTTTTAAGCTAGTTTGTTGGGTTTTTTTTTGGGGGGGGGGATGTGGACCATTTTTAAAGTCTTTATTGAATTTGTTACAATATTGCTTCTGTTGTTTATGTTTTGGTTTTTTGGCCCTGAGGCATGTGGGATCTTAGCTGCCTAACCAGGGATTGAACCCACACCCCCTGCATTGGAAGGCGAAGTCCTAACCACTGGACTGCCAGGGAAGTCCCTACACTAGTTTGTTGTTGTTGTTGTTTTGCAGATATATGATTTTTATTATTTCATTGATTGCCATATAATTTAATGCTTTGCATCTTTACTGGCCATTATATTGTCTACCTGGCTTGTGAAACAAATAATGAAATCGCAACTTAGTCTTTGGTGGTAGGTTAATGATATTAATAATCTTATAGTTTTTTTTAACATCTTTATTGGAGTATAATTGCTTTACAATGGTGTGTTAGTTTCTGCTTTATAACAAAGTGAATCAGTTATACATATACATATGTTCCCATATCTCTGCCCTCTTGCGTCTCCCTCCCTCCCATCCTCCCTATCCCACTCTTCTAGGTGGTCACAAAGCACCGAGCTGATCTCCCTGTGCTATGCGGCTGCTTCCCACTAGCTATCTATTTTACGTTTGGTAGTGTATATATGTCCATGCCATTCTCTCACTGTGTCACAGCTTACCCTTCCCCCTCCCCATATCCTCAAGTCCATTCTCTAGTAGGTCTGTGTCTTTATTCCCGTCTTACCCCTAGGTTCTTCATGACCAGTTTTTTTTTCCCTTAGATTCCATATATACGTGTTAGCATATGGTATTTGTTTTCTCTTTCTGACTCACTTCACTCTGTATGACATACAGAGTGAAGTGAGTCAGAAAGAGAAAACAAATACCGTATGCTAGTTTGTTTTTGATGAGACCTGTTCTCTCTGCCTTGTGAACTTTTCCCCCTGCAGCCCCACCCCTGCCCCTATACACCTGGCTCCCTCTTGCTCATCCTTCATGTCTCAACCGAAACTCCACTCTCACAGGGAGGCCTTTGCTGACGCTCCCTAAATTCATTCCTCAACAGCCCCTTGAATTTTCCTTTCTATTCCTCATCATACTTCCAATTGCTGCCTCATCAGCTCCTGGCACTGGGCAGACAGTGGGTGTGCAGAGATATTTGTTGAATTGTGTGTGTAATCTCATGTGTGGTGCCTGCAGTCTAGATTGAACCTTATTTACTGCCCTGTGCCTTCAGTGCTCAGCAGAGTGCTGTGAACTTGTGGACACTTGCTAAATGTTTTTGAATGACTCGGTGGTTTTAGATAGATAGATAGATAGATAGATAGATAGATAGATAGATAGATATCTGCATGTGTATCTGCACATACCTGTCTCTATCTCTATCTCCAAACTGCTTCCCCTAATGCCCAGGAACTGAAAACACACAGGGTATGGATCTATGAGATGCTCTCCTTGGGGTCCCCATGACCAGCCCTGCAAAATCCATGCATCCAGCACCACTGGCCTTCTAGTAAGTGTTAGAGGGAATTTCTGGCTTACTTTGAAAACATCTCTGGAATCTTCCCTACAGAAGATTCCAAATAATATATGTGATGCTCCCTCCTGCAGGAGGTGGAGCTTAACTCTTCTCCCACCTCCTTTGAGTGTGGGCTTGTTTTCCAAGAGTACAGTATGGAAAGGAGGGAAAAGTAACTTTACAATGGAGAGACACAATCACTTGGTCAAGTGATCCAGGTTAATGTCAGTGATAACTCATGTTGATAATGTGTACCCATGGTTTATTCTGATGAGATGGTCCTTCACCTCGGTGGTCTTCCCAAAACTCATAACCTTGGTCTAACCATGAGAAAAGCATTAAACAAATGCCAATTGTAGAACATTCTACAAAATACCTGACCAGTACTCCTCAAAACTGCCTAGGTCATCCAAACAAGGACAGTCAGACACTGTCACAGGCCAAAGAAGAATAAGGATGCATAAATGCAATGTGGAATTTTGGATGGGATCCTGGAGCAGAAAATAACACTGGGGGAAAACTAGTGAAATGTGAATAAAGCGTGGAGCTTAGTTAATGGTAATATACCAGTGTTGGTTTCTTAGTGTGACAAATGTTCCTTGTAATAAAAGATGTTAACAACAGTGGAAACTAAGTGAGGGGTATAGGGGAATTCTGTACTATCTTTGCAACTTTTCTGAATATCTAAATCTACTCTATTTTTAAAAAAAAATCTGGGAGAAATCCAACACCAATTGCATGCCAGGGGGAAGCCACGGGGCCTGAACAGCCCTCTGATGAACTATTTTATTGGGTGGGGAGTAGGTTAGAAAGGAAGGAGGTACAAGGTCAGGGGCTCAGCTATAAAAACACATCCTAAATGGGAGAAAACATCAGTGGGAAGCCTGTGTCTTACATAAATAAATAATAGATATTAAAAAATTTATATATTTAAGGTGCCACCTTAATCAAAGCAACTTTCTCTGCCTTTGACATAGTGCATGGCTGAAAGATTCCACATGGAGGTTCAAAAACCCACACTCCACTCTTTCTCTAGCTCAGGTCGAGTGTGGACAGCGTTAACACCCAGCATCTCCTCACAAAAAGTCCTATTCAGGAGTGAGTAATGCCCCAGCCCCAGGGCAGGAGGGAGTGGAGGGACCAGTGCTCTGAGGCTCAATGTTTTGAGAGCCTTCTCCTCGCCTGTCCCCACCTCATCTGGGGGAAAGAAGGCAATGAGGGCTCTGACACTGGATCCCAATCCTGTAGATCTCCATCCCTGATCCCCAGGGTGAGGCTCAGCAGGGGGCCCGGCAGGCAAAGCTGGGAAACAGGACTCAGAAGAGCAAACCTCCTGGGCAGGTGACTTCTCCCCAGTGTCAGGAGAGATTCTCCTCTCCAGGGAAAGTGAGAAAGAGAAAAGAGAAAGAAGGCAATTCGCACATGTAGGGAAAAGAAGGAGGTTCACAGAACCAACCTCACAGTATGGGGCCTAGATTAGCAGGGCCGGTGGCCCAGGAGGGGCCCTGGGTAAAACCTGTTCCCAGACAACGCATTCGATGCCAGACGAGCTTTGCGAGGCCAGCAAAACCCCGGCAACAGAAAGAGTGACACGGAAAGGTGGGTGTGAGCAGAGAGTGAAACAGGACCAGAAAGGAAAACCTGAGTGGAAAGACCTGAGCTTTGAAAAACGACTTCAGCAGCTGCCATGGAGTTAGAACAGCGTTTCCTAAGCCCTTGTGACACGGCCAGTCCACTCTTGTCACCAGGATCATGGTCAATGGCTCCCTGCCACCTTCTCCCTCCCTGAGGGAGGCCCCATTGTCTTTCAGCCGCATCACATGCTCCAAAACCTCGAACCCCAGAAAATGTCCTCGAGGAAATAAAGAAGTCTCCTTCCCCTCTCATCTGACTTCTCTCTGGGCAGCAACTACAGAATCCCCTGATACCAATCAGTCCCTGCCAGTGGGCCTCTCCCCGCCATGACCTTCAGCAGTGGTCATTTCTAAACAAATATCAGCCTCATTCAAACAATAACTGCAGAGGGAGAAGTGTTTGCCCTGCACCCAAAACCCTTTATCAATGGGGTTAGTATCTAAAATCGCTGCAAAGCTGCAACACAAAATACAAAACTGAATTTGGGAGTAACATGTACATACTACTATATATAAAATAGATAACAAATAAGGACCTACTGTATAGCACAGGGAACTCTACTCAATATTTTGTAATAACCTATATGGGAAAAGAATCTGAAATATATATATATATATATATATATACACACACACACACACACACACGTGTGTATGTATGTGTGTAACTTAATCACTTTGCTGTACACCCAAAACTACAATATTGTAAATCAACTGTACGTCGATAAAAAAATACAAAATTGACACCAAAGTGGCATTTTACTGAGTGTTTACGGGAAAAGAGTTTGGGAAAATGGATCTTCACTGGACTCTAGTATGTAGGCGACTTTAAACAAGTCCCCAAGGATTCAAGAGCAAATGAGACACTCCCTCCACCTGTGGTGGCCCTGCAGGGTCCACTCCAGCCCAGTTAGCTAGACTCAAACAGTTCCCTATCTGGAGGAGGGATTTAGATGAGATGAACACCGTAGGTTTCCCCTTAGTTTATAAAGCTTCAGAAACAGCTTTCTCCTAGAAGACAGAAGGAAACTCAAGTTCATCGAAGGTTTACTCTGTCCTATAAAGCACCTCTGAATCACTGAAGGTTAAATGACACCAGCATGCAATTATTTGAAAATATAATTCTTTTCAGAAAGACTATTTGTGGATCTAAAGGCTCTGGAATGAAGATATTATAAGGGAATCTGAAGTCAAAGCACATTACTTCAGATTCATTCGTAAATATAAAATACGTGAGAAAAGATTTTTTTCCCCCTATAGTTCATAGATCTTTGGTCATTTATCCTCAGGTTGATTATTCAAAAAAGGCAACTTCTTCTTAAATGGAATATGTGGTTTACTAAAGTATATTGGATGTAGATTTTGCTTTTGAGAGCACTGAATTTATACATGAAAACTAAATAAGCAGAGGCATCATGGAACATAGGAACTGAGTCTATATAATGTGCATGTAAGGTCCAAAATTAAACCACTGATATGGAGATCAAAGATCCAAACTGGTCTGATAATATAAGACCTGGTTTGGACCTGTGAAACCCATCTGGACCAAGGCTGAGGCAAACATAGATCATATGAAAAGAGTACATGTGGGGACCTCCCTGGTGGAGCAGTGGTTAAGAATCCGCCTGCCAATGCAGGGGACACGGGTTCGAGCCCTGGCCCAGGAAGACCCCACATGCCGTGGAGCAGCTAAGCCCGCGCGCCTAGAGCTCGTGCTCCGCAACAAGAGAAGCCACCACAATGTGAAGCCCGCGCGCCACAATGAAGAGTAGCCCCCGCTCGCTGTAACTAGAGAAAGCCCGTGCGCAGCAATGAAGACCCAATGCGGTCAAAAATAAATAAATAAATTTCTAAAAAAAGAAAAGAAAAGAAAGAGTGCATGTGAAGGAGAACTCCCAAGGAAGAATAGCTCTTAAAAACCTTTAAAGCACATGAAGAAGTCCATTATCGTAAAGATATTTGGTAAAAAAAAAAAAAAAAAAAAAAGTCCCCAAGGTATAGGGAGAGCACAGAGGATTTTTAGGGCAGTGAAAATACTCTGTATGCCACTATAATGATGAATACATGTCATTATACATTTGTCCAAACCCACAGAATGTATAATACCAAGAGTGAACCGCAAGGTAAACTATGGATTTTGGGTGATTATGATGCGTCAATGTAGGTTCAGCCTTGGTCAAAAAAATGTGCCATATGTGAGTGATGTTGATGATGAGGCGGCTGTCATGTGTGGGAGCAGGCAGTATATGGGAAATCTCTGTACCTTCCTCTCCATTTTCCTATCAGAAGAAAAAGTCCCTAAGGAATAAGCACACTGAAAACCCCAAACATTTATTTTCTAAATCCTCTTCTGAAGCAGTGGCGACCCCTCCCCAGACCGTTACAGGTGTTACAAAACACCACATTGGAGACGGAACAGGAGGACGTGGGTCTGGGGGTAGAGCAGAGCTTAGACACCCTTCCCCAGGGCTGCACTGGGGCCTCAGCCTCACAGCAGGGAGGTGAGGATGAATAAACACCCCCTTCTTTGCAAGGAGCTGTGAGCCCCTCAGATGAAAGGCACAATGTAAACACAGGCCAGAACCCTTCCACCTACTCGGGGAGACTTTAGTGCAGCTGGGTGCAGGGTGTGTGTGAGTGCGTGTGCACACACACATGCATGCCCGTGTATATGTGGGTACCCCTTTTCAGATCCTCTCATTTGCTCAGAGCCCTTGGCCCATTGGGTACTAGTGCAGTTTAAATATTACTCAAACATTGTTTTTTTCTTTCAAGCGCTAGGCCACATAGGCAATAGACAAGTTAGTTTGAAGAGTAGAACTTAAAACCAAAGTCCAGTCTGAGTAGAGACCGGTGGCTTTTCTCCTAGAAAATCTGGCCTTATGTCATTTCCACAGGGAGAAGAGGAACTGAGTCTTTATTGGAGGAGAAAGTTCAAGGCTACTGAGGTGAACAGGCTGTCAGCTGGCAGACAGGATGAAGACAAATAACAATACTCCACATTTGTAATTACATGGCGCCTTCAGGTGAGTTCACAGTGTTCTACACACCTCACTTAGTTGATATTTACAACATTGGGGAGGTATGTAAGAGGTGGGCAATGTAAACCCATTGCTGAGATGGGAAAGTTTGAGGTCCAGAAAGCTGAGGTATTTTCTAAACTCTAAGGTCATATGTTTCAAATGAGGTTTGCAAACCCCTGAGGGTCCAAGGGAGTATTCTAGAGTAACCATGAGCATTCTCTGTAAAAATTATTGTTTTCATTCATTTTTATGCTAATCTAAAAGAATAAACATTCTTTTAGAATGTGTGATCCCCTGACAACAGAGTACTGACATGGTTTCAAGGCACACATTTGTGTTTATAATCATGTCATCTAACAGTGCCTGCATTTATCTTTTAGTGTAGTGTTCCTCAAACTGGAGTCCATGGTTAGGCATGGATACCCTAGTTTGGGAAACGTTGCTTTATGACACAGAGCTTTCCTGTAGGATCTGCCTCACTGTGGTTGAATCTTAAGCAAGAGCCAGACAGATAGGGTAGTTCCCACAGTCATAGAGGTCAAAGTGGGTGGCACATGAAGTTGTGATCTGGCCTGGGCTGACCTCTGGGGAGGTCAGATGGGATGGGTGGGGGCATGGTGTTCCAGGGCAATGGTGATGCTTGTAAACAGGTGGTGGCAGCCTTACAGCTTTGCATGGGCCACCAAGGGGCCAGCCATCATGGGCAGAGGCTGGGACATCCAGGCAGGGCACGGTCCCAGTGAAACAGGCAGAGCTACTCTAGTTTCAGCAGAACTCAGGGCAAACCAGGAAACCAAGGCACAGAGTCAGTGTTGTTACTGGACCAACCTGGAGGGGATTCAGAATAGTGGGCACACAGGGGACGCCCATCCCTGGCACCACAGCACTAGGTTTAAGGCAGGACAGGGGCTTTCTGTGTGAAACACTCTCCACTCAGTTAGCTCCTACTCACCCTTCACTTATCATGTTAGATGTCAGTTCCTCTGGGACATCCTCCCTGACCCCAGACTAGACGAACCTTCCTGCCAAGTACCCACGGCAGCCTGCGCTTCTCTGTGACTCTCTCCCGCTGGTGATTAGCTGCTCAAGATGTGTTTCCTTAACTGGATTGCAAGCTCCCTGAGGACAGAGGCTGTGCCTGTCCTGGTGACTGCTCTATTCCCCAGCACGAGCACATAGCAGGGCTCTGTAAATGTTGTTGATGAAATAAAAGCAATGTGAGTACCAGGGCTTTCTGGTCTGAGTCTTTGGTGCGCCCTCTGCCTTGGTCAGAAGTGGTCCGGACCTGGACATGCTGGGCCTGAGGCTGCAGAATCTGATGCCGAAAGCTTGAAAAGCAACATTCTACAGAAACACTCTTACAACCCCATGCCAGAAGCCCGAATTGTAGGATAAATTTGCTGTCATCCCTCGTGATTCTCTTGATCTGACTGCCCAGACAGAGGCCCTCTTCTCCCACTCCTCAGCTGTGTTCTCGGTCCCGGCAGACAACATGGGGCCTTTTTGAGACTTTCCTCAGCACCAGGCACTTTTGCTTTTGGAGACCATATCCCATATCTAAACCTCTAAAATGCTCTTTCACCTCACATGAAATAAAACATATTTAACCATGTAAGAGGTAAGTTCAGATGCAGTTGACTAGCTGGAATCCTATTCCATTTTGCAGACATTTACTTAGACATTTTTCAATTTTGATTTCATGGTTTCCATTTCTTTAAAAAAGTATATAGTTGTTTCAAGTCTCAAAATTATTTATAGGCCCATGAAAAGCTCCTTTATCCATTTATTGAATAATGTGGTCCTGGGTCCAAGGTAGTTATCTTCAATGACCTGAACCACCAAACAAGCTCCTAGCATCTGCTGGCAGGAGCCACACTTCCTTATGAGACTCAGATACATCTATCTGAAGTGCAGCATTCAGCAGTCTCCCTATGGATTCTGTAGGCAGAGCAGAGGAAGAACATTCCTGCCATCAGAATTAAGGGCTCTGTCTATGAGTGGGTGGTGAGCACTCATTGCTAAATAAGGCATTTGGAATGCACAACAATCCAGCCAAGCTAATCACTGCACACTGACTGCAGCCATGAAACCTGGAGAATCTGGGAGAGAGAGAAAACAGGGAGTGTGGTAGCCAGAGGTGGGAAGATAGAGGAGCTAATTTCATAGCATAATTATTCAATTAAATTAAGAAAAAGCTCCCAAACCTCCATTTTAAAATAACAGATTGAACATCCAATTTTATGGAATGAGGACTGGTGATGAGTTTAACTATAACATGTGCCAGACATTATACTAAGTCCTACAGAAAGCTAGGAGCCCTCAGGTGGTTCATGTATGTAGACAGAGTAGGTGTGATTACCTAGTACAATATGATCGTGTGAAGAGAGAACACAAAGCAATACTCATGGGGGAATGGATGAGGAGACGTAATCAATGGGACCCAAGTGGGCTCAGGAAGATCTCACAGAGACTATGGCTTCTTAACTGGATGTTCAAGGATGAATGGAATTTTTCCAGATCATAGGAGGAGGGGAACGAAATCCCAGGAAGAGGAGGCAAAATGAGTAAAGCTATATAAATAAAAAGTAATAATGGCTAACTTTCACTGAGTGCTTTCTAAGGGCCAGGTTCTGCTCCAAGTAGCTCACAGTTAGTCACTCTCTTCATAGAACTGTTACAGTGATGCTGTTATTCCACTTTATGGGGCTGAGGACCCTGAGGCACAGTCGGGTTCCAGAACCCCCCTTCTTAACCGCCCTGCCCTGACCTTTGCAGGTTTGGGAGGGAGAGGAGTGGGGCGGGAAGGGAAGGTGAGGGAGGGAAAGAGCCCAGTCGGCTGGGACTGTAGAATCAGATCATGAGACTGAAAATAGAAACTGGACCAGATTGGGAAGATTCTTAAGTGCCATGCTAGGATTTAAAATTTTATACTATAGACCTTTCTCAGAGTGGAGTCTATGGATCATCTGCGTGAGCACCATCTCGAGCTTCCTGAAATGCAGAACCCTGGGCCTCGCCCCAGACCTATTGAGTCAGCAACTCTGGGATGGTGCCTGGTAAACTGAATTTTTAAGAGCTCTTCAGGCAGTTCTTCTGCACGCTCAAGTTTGAGAACCCACAGCTGTAGGCCATGTGGATATATGGCCATTTTTAAGTTGTGGAATAAATGGTCAGATATACTTTACAGAAAGCAAAGTTTTGAGCAGTGGATGAGTTGAGGGGGAAAGCCTCGAAGCAGAGGCCAGCCAAGAGTCTCCTGTCCTCTCCAGGCACGGCGGCAGCCTGGATAGAGAAACAGCAGTATCGAGAGGGGTTGCATTGGCAGAATGATAAAGACAGGGATCCTACTGCAGAGAAAGTGAGGTCTGGACGATTATTTAAAAGTTTCTGCTTGGGTGGCCAATGATGAAGTTGGGCAGTAATGGAGCACAGACCTGGATTTAGAAGACTTGAATTCAAATTCAAGCTCTGGCACCTGCCAATAGTAAGACAATGGCACCTCAATTTTCTCATCTGCAAATCAGGGACAATATCACCCATTTCACAGTATTGTTGTGAGGATTAAATGATATACTATAAGGAAATATGCACATCCCTGACACTTGATATGTTTCATGCTTATTTCCAAAAAGGAAGATTAAAAATAAAACTAAATTGAGGAGAAGAACTTGTCTAACAAGCATCCCCAAGTCACAATCACAGTTGGAACCCACCCAAGCCCATCCTGCAGGTCGGTGAAGGAGCTGTGCTTATAGCCCTTCTCCGCTGCTGGTCTCAGCGCCAAGGGTGAGCTGAGCCGGGAAGGAATGCGCGGAGGCCGAGCAGGGCTGGCTGCAGGTCAGAGATGAGTCTCTGCTTGGCACCGTCATCCTGCATGACGGGTAACAGATTCTCCCATAGCACGTCTGTGAAGTCCATCACCAGAAGGCTGGGCAGGCCGGGGTGGACCAGCAGCCAAGTCTAGGAAAGCCTGCTGGAAGACGCATGAGGTCTGGGAGCTTTTATAGTGGCAGAGAAGCTGTCTTGAGTCAGGTGAGGGTTAGGGCTCGGGCTGCCAGATAACATACAGGACACCCAGTTAAATTTGAATTTCTGATAAACAGTGAGTCATGTTATAGTGTTAAGTATGTCCCATGCAATATTTATACTAAAACATTATTCATCATTTACCTGACATTAAAATTTAACTGAGTGTTCTGTATTTTTGTTTGCTAAATCTGGCAACCTTAGTCAGGACCCTTCAGGTCTGCACAGGTTAACCTTGGAGCCAGGACCAGAGAACAGGAAGCAGAGGAGGAACAGGGAGGTCAGGGGAATTTTGCCTGAGTTCTCTGAGGATGACACAGTTCCTTGACCCCATGCAGGAGACTGGTGGGTCTGGACCTGGCACTGCCTCTAACATGGAATTCCAACCTTGACTTGCCCGTCAAATCTTGAACTTCTTTCTTCCTCCTTGTCATATGAGTTTATCTCCCAGATTCTAGTCCCTAGGTTTCTAGCTGTACAGCTGGGATATGAGCTTCCCTTCCCTTGGAAACTGGTCCTTCCTGATTGGCATGGCTTTGTGGCAGCTGCCACATCTTAGGTGACCCCCGCTCTGGTTAGAGGAGGTACTTCAGGGCTATAGAGAAGCCTGTGAGACAGAAAATACAGTGCCACCAAAGCGGGGAGAAAATTAGGTTTATGTTACGCAGTGATCAAAAACAGTTACGTGTTAATGAGTGACATACCTAGATGCTCATACCTCCGGGGTTTAAGGCCCTTTACATTTTTTTTTCATAAATTTTCAATCTTGTGATTACATATTCATTTTCTTTCTTTTTTTTTTTTAAGAATAGCCTGACCGTTTTTTTTTTTTAAATACATTTATTTATTTATTTATTTTTGGCTGTGTTGGGTCTTCGTTTCTGTGTGAGGGCTTTCTCTAGTTGTGGCAAGCGGCGGCCACTCTTCATCGCGGTGCGCGGGCCTCTCACTGTTGCGGCCTCTCCTGCCGTGGAGCACAGGGTCCAGACGCGCAAGCTCAGCAGTTGTGGCTCACGGGCTTAGTTGCTCCGCGGCATGTGGGATCCTCCCAGACCAGGGCTCGAACCCGCGTCCCCTGCATTGGCAGGCAGACTCCCAACCACTGCGCCATCCAGGGAAGCCCCGGCCCTTTACATTTTTATAAATCCAGTAATGACTGGTTAAAACCTTTATGCTTTGATCTTTTAGTACAGTGTTATACTCTTCTAAAAATTAAAAAAAATGACTAAAAATATGTACTGTATAATGTTTGGCTCAGTTAGCCTTACCTACAGAAATTTAGCCTCTTAGGCCCTGAGGCAGGGCCAGCTTCATAGATGGGTAACATATGCAGAGCCCAGGCCCAGAAGGTTCCCATGCGTGTTTAACGCTCTGCTGCTGCCATCTTGTCATTATTCATAAATTCTGAACAAGGGGCCCTACGCTTTCATTTTGTACTGAGCCTCGCAAATGATGTACTCAGCCTTGCCCTAAGGGGATAGAATGTGCCTAGAAATCGAGTTTAGTACATGGAAGAAGAAAACAGTTTCTGAAGTTCCAGCCTTGAAAACCCTGAACATGTGATATGGTGGCACAAAATCATCAAGAAGAAGGCAAGTCAGATCAGGCAGTTATCTTGTCACCTGGAAGGTCGTTCATGGTGACACAAAAGGCTGACAACAGCTGCCAGGCCTAGCCAAGTCAGCACACAAAGTCAGTCCACAAAGATGCTCTTTCTCATGCATACAGGCGTAAACAGCACAAACCTAAGGGGCTGGCTGTGGGGAGGAGCCTTCCCTCCTCATCCACAGGCTGGGACATCCATTTAATCCCACAGAGCACCACCTCCGAATCCTCAGCGAGAATCTCCCGACCCCCATCAGCCGTCAGGGTTGGCACCAGCCCTCACCTGGTGGACTTGGTCAGTGTGCCCTGGGTGGGCCCGGGACTTCCAGCGAGGTGCAGGGAAAGAGGGCGCTTGGGCTTGTCTCCTCTGCTCACTCAACATTCTTTTCCTTCTTTTGTCTTTGTATTCAGTCCTCTCTGCTCCCAACCCCCCATCCTCTGTCCCCTTCCGGCCCCAAAAACCCTGATGCATCTGGATTCCCACAGGATCAGTTGTTCTGTGGAGCAGAGGTCAGGGTGGGGATGGCCTTTCCCATCCTTTTTGTTCTAGTCCAGTGATCCAGCCTAATATCTTTGCTATCTTAGGTGATAGGCATTAGGGACTGGCTGCCAAGCCGAGAAGCTGAGTGGGAAATTCAGTAGAGCGGGCTTTTTGTTTATTTCTAATAGGAAGTTAGGAATTACTCCAGAGCACCGGCTGTGTTTTCAGCTGACATCCTTGTGTTCAGCCTCGGATGAAAGTGCTCCCGCTGACTTCCACATCCTCTGTCACCGGCTTCATTGATAGCAGCTGCAGATGACCCGGGGTAGAGCTTGGCTTTCTGCCTGCTGGTCTCTGCTCTGGAGTCCTTGCTTGGCTGACATCAAGTGACCAGCGCCGAAATCTGCCAGATGGCTTCAGAAAATATGCTCACCAGAGTCAGATGTAATTCAAGATGCTAGTACTTGGAGGAAGTTCTAAGACCATCAGTGAGTGGTGGAGGTTGGTGGTTGGGTCCCATATCCCCTCGACATCCCAACGTCAGCAATGCAGCAAGGCCCAGACTAAGACAGTAGCTTGCAACTTGGGAAGAACATGCCAAATAATAATAGATATTATTATTAATGTCTGATACCTCTATGGAGACATTACAGTGTAGTATTAAGATCACTAGCTCAGGTCAGACTGCCCGGATTTGAAACCTCACTCTGGCATTTGTTGGCTCTGTGACCATGGGGATGTTTCTTAACCTCTCTGTGCCTCGGTTTCCTCATCAGCTAAGTGAGGACGATGAAAGTGCCTATTTCATGAGGTTGTTGTGAGGATTACATGTGTCAGTATCCAGAAAACAGTTAGAACAATGCCTGGCATATATCAAGTGCTCAATAACTGTCAACTATTGTTATCATCATTATTATTATTTTAATCCTTACAATGACACTGCAAGGAATGCATGTTGAAATTAAAAACTAGCTTCAAAGAGGTTAAATAACTTGTCCAAGTAACATGTGGTAAGTGATGGACTCAGAGTCCATGTACCAACCTCCACACCATGATGCCTCAATGCAGAGAGAGGAATGGAGAGTTGTCTGGGCCTGGCATCTCAAACCAGCGTTCCTAACCCCAAAGATGTCCTTTTGAGTTTACCCAGAGCACTGGAGAAAGGGAGGTGGGTGGTGCAGGCTGTCAGAGTGAAGACATCTATTTGGATGCACAGTTAGCACATCTATTTGGATGCACAGTTAGCACATCTATTTGGATGCACAGTTAGCACAGTTAGCCAACTAGAAGATTGTAGGAGCAGAGAGAACTAGGGTGAGGGATACTACACTTGCTCCATTCATCCTTGCTGCTATAATCCAACGAGCTTCTTACAGTGGGGTTTTAGAAGCAGAGTAGCTCCATGTGACTACCAAAACATGGTCTATCACAGTCTAAGGGAAAAGGTGGAAGGCCATAGTTTAAGGTTTAAAGCAAAAGACACTCTTGATTGCTGTGGGTGACAAGGTGCTAATGGTTTCTAATAATCTCCCAAATCTCCCTTAAGTGTTTGTCACATGGGCTGTGATTAAAAGCCCTGCTCCCAGGGGACTCTGGTAGTAACCTTCTCTCCATCTGCCAGGTTCCATTTTCTCTAATTGCCTTGAGCACCTGGGCCTCCTTAAATGGAATTTACACCTATTAGAAGCAGTTTCCCATATACTATACAGATACCATCCTTGTTGTCTACATTTGGTAAAAGAAATTCTTCCCCAAACTGAATAAGACTGAGAATTAAAATCCCGAGTACTAAAAATATCTTGTGTTTAAGATCACTGACAAAACCATCCTAGGTTTCTGCTGAAGTTCATTGTTTTACAAATTGAAACAGGGCACTTTTTTTGTAACCTACTATTTAGAAAACAAACAAACAATGAAACCCACATAAAACTATTTCAGAAATGCTACCACACAGAAAAGAAATCCTCTTGCCAAAATGCCACCATATAAAGAAGGCAATTGAAGAAAAGGGCACTTTTTGAAATACCACCACCATCATATTGAATTGGAAAGAAATTAGTATCCTGCTTAACTCCATAAAGGTTTTTTTCAATCACTCCTTATTTTTAAAAATGCAACCTATGTTTTAAAATTATATTTACCTAATGTCAATTTCCTTTATGTAAGGATAATAAAAAATTATTTGATCAGTTTTGGGTATCAGAAAAAATTTGGGTGCTAAATTGAAAAATAGTCCAGAGATAACTGGGTTGGGTAACAGAAGACCTGTGTTCTAAACACGAGTGCTAGGTTCATTATTTATTGCTGCATAACAAAATTACCCCAAAACTTAGTGGTCTGGACTTCCGGGTAAGATGGCGGAAGAGTAAGACGCGGAGATCACCTTCCTCCCCACGGATACACCAGAAATACAGCTACACGTGGAACAACTCCTACAGAACACCTACTGAACGCTGGCAGAAGACCCCAGACCTCCCAAAAGGCAAGAAACTCCCCACATACCTGGGTAGGGCAAAGCGGAGAGATTCCCGCACAGAGGATCGGTGCCGAGCGGTACTCACCAGCCCGAGAGGCTTGTCTGCTCGCCCGCCGTTGCGGGCGGCGCTGGAAGCTGAGGCTCGGGCTTCGGTCAGAGCGCAGGGAGAGGACTGGGGCTGGCGGCGAGAACTCAGCCTGAAGGGGGCTAATGTGCCACAGCTAGCCGGGAGGGAGTCCGGGAAAACTCTGGAGCTGCCGAAGAGGCAAGAGACTTTTCCTTCCCTCTTGGTTTCCTGCTGCGCGAGGAGAGGGGATTAAGAGCGCTGCTTAAAGGGGCTCCACAGACAGGCGCGAGTCGCGGCTGAAAGCGCGGAGCCCAGTGACGGGCGTGGACGCTGGGGCTGCTGCTGCCGCCGCCAAGAAGCCTGTGTGCGAGCGCAGGTCACTGTCCACACCGCCCTTCCGGGAGCCTGCGCAGCCCGCCACTGCCGGGGTCCCGGGATCCAGGGGCGGCTTCCCTGGGAGAATGCACGGCGCGCCTCGGGCTGGTGAAACATCACGCCGACCTCTGCCGCTGCAGGCTCGCCCCGCACTCCGTGCCCCTCCCTCCCGCCCGGCCTGAGTGAGCCAGAGTCCCCGAAGAGGCTGCTCCTTTAACCCTGTCCTGTCTGAGCAAAGAACAGACGCCCTCCGGCGACCTACACGCAGAGGCGGGGCCAAATCCAAAGCTGAGACCCAGGAGCTGTGAGAACAAAGAAGAGAAAGGGAAACCTCTCCCAGCAGCCTCAGAAGCAGCGGATTAAAGCTCCACAATCAACTTGATGTACCCTGCATCTGTGGAATACATGAATAGACAACAAATCATCCCAAATTGAGGAGCCAGGAGTCAGTGCTGTGCCTCTGAGGTGGGAGAGCCAACTTCAGGACACTGGTCCACAAGAGACCTCCCAGCTCCACATAATATCAAACGGCGAAAATCTTCCAGAGATCTCCATCTCAACACCAGCACCCAGCTTCACTCAACGACCAGCAAGCTACAGTGCTGGACACCCTATGCCAAACAACTAGCAAGACAGGAGCACAACGCCACCCATTAGCAGAGAGGTGGCCTAAAATCATAAAAAGTCCGCAGACACCCCAAAACACACCACCAGACGTGGACCTGTCCACCAGAAAGACAAGATCCAGCCTCATCCACCAGAACACAGGCACTAGTCCCCTCCACCAGGAAGCCT
The DNA here is from genome assembly GCF_025265405.1 of Mesoplodon densirostris. Classification (NCBI taxonomy): domain Eukaryota; kingdom Metazoa; phylum Chordata; class Mammalia; order Artiodactyla; family Ziphiidae; genus Mesoplodon; species Mesoplodon densirostris. The sequence goes on from NC_082662.1 coordinate 84,744,235, forward strand.
ACACAACCCACTAAACCAACCTTAGCCACTGGGGACAGACACCAAAAACAACGGGAACTACGAACCTGCAGCCTGCAAAAAGGAGACCCCAAACACAGTAACATAAGCAAAATGAGAAGACAGAAAAACACACAGCAGGAGAAGGAGCAAGATAAAAACCCACCAGACCTAACAAATGAAGAGGTAATAGGCAGTCTACCTGAAAAAGAATTCAGAATAATGATGGTAAAGATGATCCAAGATTCTATTTCCAAGATCCAAAATCTTGGAAATAGAATAGACAAAATGCAAGAAACAGTTAACAAGGACCTAGAAGAACTAAAGATGAATCAAGCATCGATTAAAAACACAATACATGAAATAAAAAATACTCTAGATGGGATCAATAGCAGAATAACTGAGGCAGAAGAACGGATAAGTGAGGTGGAAGATAAAATAGTGGAAATAACTGCTGCAGAGCAAAATAAAGAAAAAAGAATGAAAAGAACAGAGGACAGTCTCAGAGACCTCTGGGACAACATTAAACGCACCAACATTCGAATTATAGGGGTTCCAGAAGAAGAAGAGAAAAAGAAAGGGACTGAGAAAATATTTGAAGAGATTATAGTTGAAAACTTCCCTAATATGGGAAAGGAAATAGTTAATCAAGTCCAGGAGGCACAGAGAGTCCCATACAGAATAAATCCAAGGAGAAATACGCCAAGACACATATTAATCAAACTGTCAAAAATTAAACACAAAGAAATCATATTAAAAGCAGCAAGGCAAAAACAACAAATAACACACAAGGGAATCCCCATCAGGATAACAGCTGATCTGTCAGCAGAAACTCTACAAGCCAGAAGGGAGTGGCAGGACATAATTAAAGTGATGAAGGAGAAAAACCTGCAACCAAGATTACTCTACCCAGCAAGGATCTCATTCAGATTTGATGGAGAAATTAAAACGTTTACAGACAAGCAAAAGCTGAGAGAGTTCAGCACCACCAAACCAGCTTTACAACAAATGCTAAAGGAACTTCTCTAGGCAAGAAGCACAACAGAAAGAAAAGACCTACAATAACGAACCCAAAACAATTAAGGAAATGGGAATAGGAACATACATATCGATAATTACCTTAAATGTAAATGGACTAAATGCTCCCACCAAAAGACACAGATTGGCTGAATGGATACAAAAACAAGACCCATATATATGCTGTCTACAAGAGACCCACTTCAGACCTAGAGACACATACAGACTGAAAGTAAGAGGATGGAAAATGATATTCCATGCAAATGGAAACCAAAAGAAAGCTGGAGTAGCAATTCTTATATCAGACAAAATAGACTTTAAAATAAAGACTATTAGAAGAGACAAAGAAGGACACTACATAATGATCAAGGGATCGATCCAAGAAGAAGATACAACAATTGTAAATATTTATGCACCCAACATAGGAGCACCTCAATACATAAGGCAAATACTAACAGCCATAAAAGGAGAAATCGACAGTAACACACTCATAGTAGGGGACTTTAACACCCCACTTTCACCAATGGACAGATCATCCAAAATGAAAATAAATAAGGAAACACAAGCTTTAAATGATACATTAAACAAGATGGACTTAATTGATATTTATAGGACATTCCATCCAAAAATAACAGAATACACATTTTTCTCAAGTGCTCATGGAACATTCTCCAGGATAGATCATATCTTAGGTCACAAATCAAGCCTTGGTAAATTTAAGAAAATTGAAATTGTATCAAGTATCTTTTCCGACCACAATGCTATGAGACTAGGTATCAATTACAGGAAAAGAGCTGTAAAAAATACAAACACATGGAGGCTAAACAATACACTACTTAATAACGAAGTGATCACTGAAGAAATCAAAGAGGAAATTAAAAAATGCCTAGAAACAAATGACAATGGAGACACGACGACCCAAAACCTATGGGATGCAGCAAAAGCAGTTCTAAGAGGCAAGTTTACAGCAATACAATCCCACCTGAAGAAACAGGAAACATCTCGAATAAACAACCTAACCTTGCACCTAAAGCAATTAGAGAAAGAAGAACAAAAACATCCCAAAGTTAGCAGAAGGAAAGAAATCATAAAAATCAGATCAGAAATAAATGAAAAAGAAATGAAGGAAACGATAGCAAAGATCAATAAAACTAAAAGCTGGTTCTTTGAGAAGATAAACAAAATTGATAAACCATTAGCCAGACTCACCAAGAAAAAAAGGGAGAAGACTCAAATCAATAGAATTAGAAATGAAAAAGGAGAAGTAACAACTGACACTGCAGAAATACAAAAGATCATGAGAGATTACTATAAGCAACTCTATGCCAATAAAATGGACAACCAGGAAGAAATGGACAAATTCTTAGAAATGCACAACCTGCCAAGACTGAATCAGGAAGAAATAGAAAATATGAACAGACCAATCACAAACACTGAAATTGAAACTGTGATTAAAAATCTTCCAACAAACAAAAGCCCAGGACCAGATGGCTTCACAGGCGAATTCTATCAAGCATTTAGAGAAGAGCTAACACCTATCCTTCTCAAACTCTTCCAAAATATAGCAGAGGGAGGAACACTCCCAAACTCATTCTACGAGGCCACCATCACCTTGATACCAAAACCAGACAAGGATGTCACAAAGAAAGAAAACTACAGGCCAGTATCACTGATGAACATAGATGCAAAAATCCTCAACAAAATACTAGCAAACAGGATCCAACAGCACATTAAAAGGATCATACACCATGATCAAGTGGGGTTTATTCCAGGAATGCAAGGATTCTTCAATATACGCAAATCAATCAACGTGATACACCATATTAACAAATTGAAGGAGAAAAACCATATGATCATCTCAATAGATGCAGAGAAAGCTTTTGACAAAATTCAACACCCATTTATGATAAAAACCCTGAAGAAAGTAGGCATAGAGGGAACTTTCCTCAACATAATAAAGGCCATATATGACAAACCCACAGCCAGCATCGTCCTCAATGGTGAAAAACTGAAACCATTTCCACTAAGATCAGGAACAAGACAAGGTTGCCCACTCTCACCACTCTTATTCAACATAGTTTTGGAAGTTTTAGCCACAGCAGTCAGAGAAGAAAAGGAAATAAAAGGAATCCAAATCGGAAAAGAAGAAGTAAAGCTGTCACCATTTGCAGATGACATGATACTATACATAGAGAATCCTAAAGATGCTACCAGAAAACTACTAGAGCTAATCAATGAATTTGGTAAAGTTGCAGGATACAAAATTAATGCACAGAAATCTCTGGCATTCCTATATACTAATGATGAAAAATCTGAAAGTGAAATCAAGGAAACACTCCCATTTACCATTGCCACAAAAAGAATAAAATATCTAGGAATAAACCTACCTAAGGAGACAAAAGACCTGTATGCAGAAAATTATAAGACACTGATGAAAGAAATTAAAGATGATACAAATAGATGGAGAGATGTACCATGTTCTTGGATTGGAAGAATCAACATTGTGAAAATGACTCTACTACCCAAAGCAATCTACAGATTCAATGCAATCCCTATCAAACTACCACTGGCATTTTTCACAGAACTAGAACAAAAAATTTCACAGTTTGTATGGAAACACAAAAGACCCCGAATAGCCAAAGCAATCTTGAGAACGAAAAATGGAGCTGGAGGAATCAGGCTCCCTGACTTCAGACTATACTACAAAGCTACAGTAATCAAGACAGTATGGTACTGGCATAAAAACAGAAAGATAGATCAATGGAACAGGATAGAAAGCCCAGAGATAAACCCACGGACATATGGTCACCTTATCTTTGATAAAGGAGGCAGGAATGTACAGTGGAGAAAGGACAGTCTCTTCAATAAGTGGTGCTGGGAAGACTGGATAGGGACATGTAAAAGTATGAGATTAGATCACTCCCTAACAGCATACACAAAAATAAGCTCAAAATGGATTAAAGACCTAAATGTAAGGCCAGACACTATCAAACTCTTAGAGGAAAACATAGGCAGAACACTCTATGACATAAATCACAGCAAGATCCTTTTTGACCCACCTCCTAGAGAAATGGAAATAAAGACAAAAATAAACACATGGGACCTAATGAAACTTAAAAGCTTTTGCACAGCAAAGGAAACCATAAACAAGACCAAAAGACAACCCTCAGAATGGGAGAAAATATTTGCAAATGAAGCAACTGACAAAGGATTAATCTCCAAAATTTATAAGCAGCTCATGCAGCTCAATAACAAAAAAACAAACAACCCAATCCAAAAATGGGCAGAAGACCTAAATAGACATTTCTCCACAGAAGATATACAGACTGCCAACAAACACATGAAAGGATGCTCAACATCTTTACTCATTAGAGAAATGCAAATCAAAACTACAATGAGATATCATCTCACACCAGTCAGAATGGCCATCATCAAAAAATCTAGAAACAATAAATGCTGGGGAGGGTGTGGAAAAAAGGGAACACTCTTGCACTGCTGGTGGGAATGTGAATTGGTACAGCCAGTATGGAGAACGGTATGGAGTTTCCTTAAAAAACTACAAATAGAGCTACCATATGACCCAGCAATCCCACTACTGGGCATATACCTTGAGAAAACCATAATTCAAAAAGAGACATGTACCAAAATGTTCATAGCAGCCCTATTTACAATAGCCCGGAGATGGAAACAACCTAAGTGTCCATCATCGGATGAATGGGTAAAGAAGATGTGGCACATATATACAATGGAATATTACTCAGCCATAAAAAGAAATGAAATTGAGCTATTTGTAATGAGGTGGATGGACCTAGAGTCTGTCATACAGAGTGAAGTAAGTCAGAAAGAGAAAGACAAATACTGTATGCTGACACATATATATGGAATTTAAGAAAAAAAATGTCATGAAGAACCTAGGGGTAAGACAGGAATAAAGACACAGACCTACTAGAGTATGGACTTGAGGATATGGGGAGGGGGAAGGGTAAGCTGTGACAAAGTGAAATAGCGGCATGGACATATATACACTACCAAACGTAAGGTAGATAGCTAGTGGGAAGCAGCCGCATAGTACAGGGAGATCAGGTCGGTGCTTTGTGACCGCCTGGAGGGGTGGGATAGGGAGGGTGGGAGGGAGACGCAAAAGGGAGGAGATATGGGAACATACGTATATATATATAAAAAAAAAAACAGTGGTTTGAAACAACAATCAATTATCTCGCATAATTTCCATGAGTCAGGAATTTGGTTCTGGCTCAGTTTTGCTCATGAGATTGTAGTCGGTGTCCACCAGGGCTGCAGGATTAGCTCCCAAGAAGGCTCACTCACTTGGCTGTTGGCAGGAGGCCTCAGTTCTCCACATGGGCTTCTCCATGGACTGCCTGTGTGTCCTCAATGTATGGGGACTGCCACCACCAGATGATTCAAGAGACTGAGGTGAAACCCACAGTGCCATCTGAGACCTCCACCGTGCCATTTACCAGACTCTATTGGTCACCCAGGCTGGCCATGATTCAATGTTGGAGACTGGCCACCATGGGTGGCTCTAACACTAACCTGTTCCAAGAAGCCTTGTGTTGGTGCCAAGTATTCCTTTCTTATTTTCCCATAACACCCAACTCCACTCACCACCCCACTAAATGCTTCTGCTTTCAGTTATACATAGAAATTTAGAGCTGAATAGCACTGTAGCAATCTCCTATTCCAATTCCAAATGCCCCTTGGGATTAAATATAAAAGGATATGTTTATGTGCTCCTCTACTTGATTCTAAGCTCCTTGAGGATGGGAACTATGTCTTATTTTTACATATCCCCAGTGGCCAGCATAAAGCCTGTAATGTAGAAGTGCTCCATGAATGTCTACTGAAGTTTTACTTGTCCTGCATGAATTATTTTTGTTCTCTGGACCTCAGTTTTCTCACTTGTATCGGACTGGATGATTTTTAAGCTATTTGCCACTTTATCACGTGAAGAGCTTTTTCCTAGTGGAGTGTGGTCATGTGGCATGATAGCTCTTCACCGCTTCCTGGAAAAATCTCCTTTTGTTTTGGGATCGAGAGAGTCCGCTGGCTATTGTACTGTGGAAGCAGAGACCCTCAGAAGACAGTGGTGGAATAAATCATCATCCAAGGTTTCAGTTTTTGAGCCAAGACTAATTCAAGAATACTTCCCAGGTGTGTTGTGGGAAGGGGAAAGAGGGATGACAATTCCAGACAAAGAGCCTCCCTTACTCTGTGAATTAACTTGATTGTTACTCCCCTGCTAGAAAGCCCTTTGGTTCCCTACTGCCAACAGAGTAAAACTCAGATTCCTTAATCTGCATCCATGGATGCAAACCACCTTCCTCTTCATGGACCCCTTGCTCCAGGCATGCTGCACGCTGGCTGTCCACTCTCTAGAGCAGCAGTTTCTTTATCCATGGTAATCCTCTACTCTGATGGAGCCTCTGTCAAACAAACTCTAGGCCAACACTCTCCAAAGATCTCTCAAACTAAGTGTAAGTTCTTTTGGAAGTTGTATTCCCAAAAGACATTTGAAATTAAAACTGTATTAAGATGCATTAAAAAATTATGCCCTATAATTTTTCCTAAAATATTTCATCTAATAGGGAGTGGGAAATAGACTATAACTTAATTAATTGTGTCTTCTCAGGGTTTTATTTGATGTACCAAATCATGCTAGGGGAAAATTGGAGCCCAGGAAAAAGAAAGATCTGGAGGTGACCTTCCATAACAGTGGGCTAGTAGCATACGCAGAGGCAGGTAGCCCTGTAAGCAGCCCCACTACACCGTAAATCTCACATACCACAGTTTCCACTGCTTTGTAGCATACAGTCTCTGTATTGGGAGCTTCGTAAAAATGAACTCACTTAAACTTATCCAATAAGCCTCTTTCACTGTTAAAAGATGGCCCATATGGGAGAACATGCTGATGTGGCTTTTCCTCCAGGCACTTGTCTAATGTGGTTTCAAGCAGGTGGTGTTTTCCCAGGTTCCCTCCTTTGGAAAATGTTGTGAGGACTTTTCTGAGAGCAGCCAATCACCCAGGAAGTACAGACAAGCCCATTCTTACCAAGTTACTCCTAAGTACACTGACTTCATTATTTGCTCATAATGTGAATAGGTATTTATTTAATGTCTCTCTTTGTATAGAGATTATCAGTTGGCCTGTGGACCTTTCATCTCTCTGTCTACATTATTGTTGTCTGTTCCTTAAAAAGGAGGGTTACAGCTTAATGGTGGCAACGTATAATCTCACATAAAGGTGCTGGGGAAGAGCAGGAGGATGCAGAGTAGGAGGTGACAGAAAGTGCAGGGAAAGCCTGTGGATCTAACCTAGCCAGTCTGGATTAACCCACATCCTGCAAGGCAGCAGGCTGGATGCAACAGTAACCCTGACCACGTTGTACATAGCAGTTTTCCAGAGTTTTCACGTCTTCCATCTCGCTTTACCTTTGCAATTGCCTGGTTAGATAGGCATTATTATCTACAGATTATTTACATTACATTACATTATTATTTACAGATTGGAAGAGCCAAGGCTCAGAGTGTGATGAGGGTCTTAGTCACACTGGAACTTAGTGGCAAAATCACTTATTCCCAATGGTGCTCGACTGCAGGGCCAGCTCTAGGGAAAGTATGAAGTTGGCAAGGTTGTCCAGATCAGGCCTAGTCTCTAGATCTCAGGACGAACTCTAACAGGGGTAAATATCCGTATCGCTAGCCTACTTCAGGGTTAGGTGCCTTGAGAGGCCCATAGCGCTTCCCCAATAGTGGCACTTTCCATGAGCAACCAGTGAGTATAAGAGAGAATGTGGGTCTCTTTCTTGGGCAGTTTCCTTTGAAACCTTGTTTTCCCCACTGTATTGCCGATGATAAATGGGGCTGAGCCTGAGGCAGATGTCTGCCCTCCATTCCGACAGAAACCCCTGTCCGCCTTCCTTGGTTGGGCTCTCCCAGACCTCCCTCACTGACATGATTTATTGCCCTCATTAAATGGGATGCTTAGCCAAATTCAATGGATTTCATGTCTTCCCCACAAGGAAATCCCCTTAGGAAGCAAGCTGGCATGGTGTCTGAAAGAAGAAAGAAACTGCAAATGAAAGCGATTAGCCCAAAGAGAAACTCTGCAGTTTCTCCTTCCAGGCCTTCTCTAACTTGACTTTGAGCTGGGCCAAGACCCAAAGGCATTTCTTTTTAATTTAATTATCTCCAGGGAACGATAGCTAGAAATCAGGCACAAACATGTCTGCCCTACACGGCAGGTACATCACTTCTTGTATGATGGCTGGGGCTTCTGGGGGTTGGAGGTCTTGTGGGTGACATCAACTCTCTTCCCACAAACAGACCTTTTCAGAAAGCCAGGTGGAGCCCACCATGTGGGGCAGAAGCAGACTCTCTGTGTTACCTGCTTGTTCTGTCAGGAGACCATATGGTAGAAGAAAAGGGGAAAGGGATGCTGCTGGCTTGGCGGGGCCAGCAGAGATTGGCAGCTGGATTAAGCCTCTGCCTGACTGCAAGGAGTTGGGCACTTTGATGACAGATTATTTCACCCTGCAGCAAATGAATAGAGCTTTTGTCAACATCATCTGTTGGGGAGCAGTGTGGCCCACTGTTCAGTTGCTTCCAAGGACTGCTTTGTCATGGACTTTTCTTGTTATTCAGAATTTACTAAACATTAGCTTCTTGGGCTAAACTCTTTCATGCCAGTGAAAGGTGGGTGATAAAAATGCATTTCTCTGGGCTTCCCTGGTGGCTCAGTGGTTGAGAGTCCGCCTGCCGATGCAGGGGACACGGGTTTGTGCCCCGGTCCGGGAGGATCCCATGTGCCGCAAAGTGGCTGGGCCCATGAGCCATGGCCGCTGAGCCTGCGTGTCCGGAGCCTGTGCTCCGCAACGGGAGAGGCCACAACAGTGAGAGGCCCGCGTACCGCAAAAAAAAAAAAAAAAAAAAAGGGTCCTGGATTCTGGTTTCTTCTCTGCCAGGTGTTCATAACTGTGTGTGTAGGGCAGGGGCGCCTTCCTGCCTTACTCACTCCTTTGTCAGTTTCCTCATCTAAAAAGTGAGGTTATTCACAAATTTTACTCCTGGGCATATTTCTGAGGGTATGTGATAAGATGAGGAAAATTGCTTAGAGCTCTTCAGAAGACAGAAGTTTTTATTCACTCATACACAGTACTTGTGTGAGTTTAGAGGTTAGTTAGAGGTCTTTGGAGTGATAGAAGGCTGCAACTTTAATGAATAATTTGACAGAGGTCTGATGCTCGCTCTTCTTGAGCTCTCCCTGGGCAAAGGCAGCTGACTGCGGATCAGCTCTTGGATTTGTAAGCATGTGGGGCCGGAGGAGAGCATCCAGCTTGCTGAGCCTCCCAGGACAGGCACAGAAGGAAGTGGGCAGCAGTGGCCACCAGCCCATGTTCCAGAGGAGCCTGAGCTGGGTGTCATTACTGTCCCAGAGCTGGAAAGGATGCTCCAGATGCACATACTACAAGGTGGTGCTCAATCCCACGGTCCCCTTCCTAAGCCACAGACCCCCTCCACCCTCTCAGGATGCCTTTTGCAGTGAACATTTGCAAATGCTAGATGTAAAGTTGAGATGGTCTGTGTTCTTAATCCCGAAAAATAGGAAAGCTTCATGGGTAGTTTAGAACCTTAAAAAGAACACGAATACTTTTTGCTGCACACAGCAACTTTCTCAGAGCAGCAGAAAGGGAGAGGCTGTTACTAAATTGGTTCTCCGCACAGCCCGTGGGCATTCTCGGGGAACACAGGGTTGGCCCGGCATGTACTCCTATAAACATACTTGATGTGCTCCAGGCTCGAAAACCCAAATCCACACCCTCCCACTCAGTGCCACTCCTTTCTCTTTCTTTGTTCTCCCCTTCCAAGCCAAACTTCTTGAAGAGAGGTCTACACTCTGTCTTCACTAACACGACTCACTCGTGAGCCTCCTATACTCTGGCTTTCCACTTGCCCCTGAAAATGCTCCTCCACAAGCTACTGACCACCTCTTAATTGTCCACTCCAGGGGCTGTTCAGTCCTGCTCAAAGCCCGCTCTTCCCAGGGCTCCTGCAACACCGTACCCTCTACTCTTCTGAATCTCCTTTTAGTTCCTGGTTCTTCCTTCTTGGATTCCTTCACTGACTCTATACCCTGTACCCCTTAAATATTTGCTTTCCTCTGGGTTCTGGTCTTGGTCTTCTTTGTTTTCCTCATTCTTCATATTTTTAGTGAACATTTGTCATTTTTTAAAATGGTTGGCAAGCCCCCCTGAACGGCCTTCTTCAGAGAATTCTCCACCTTAAGAGTTTAAGTGGAAAGCAGACAGAGTCTAGTTGCTCACTTTCCCACCTTCCCTTGAAGTGCAGGCATGTGACCTGGGCTCTGGCAATCAGATACACCTGAAACCTGCCTTTGAGTGGGAAGCCAGGCTCAAAAATGCATGCACTGAGGGGCTCCATTCTGGCGAGGGTAGCTGCTGCCATGTCCAGGTTCTAGAAGTAGTATCCAGTGTCCAGAAGTACTAGCTGTGGTTTCCATGCCCTGTGTTGCTACGGTCAGTGTGAGAACCACCCCCTGATTTCCACCAGGATCCGTGTCTTGAGTAAGAGCATCGCATCATCACATCTACAGGACTTGCTGTCTTTAACCCCAGGTTGTTGACTGACCCCCCTAAATAGCTCTTGATTTTGTCTCCTCCCGTGTCCCAGCACCACTATGTTAGATGAGGATCTCACTTGCACTATTGAAACAGCCTCCTAATGAGTTTCCCTGCCTCTTGCCTTTCGATCTAATTTGCACGGCTGTCAGAGTGGCCTTTCCCAAATGTGAAATTGACTTCGTTGTTCCTATGTTTAAAACCTTCCAGTAGGGCTTCCCTGGTGGCGCAGTGGTTGAGAGTCCGCCTGCCGATGCAGGGGACGCGGGTTCGTGCCCCGGTCCGGGAGGATCCCACATGCCGCGGAGCGGCTGGGCCTGTGGGCCGTGGCCGCTGGGCCTGTGCGTCCGGAGCCTGTGCTCCTCGGCGGGAGGGGCCACAGCAGTGAGAGGCCCGCGTGCCGCAAAAAAAAAAAAAAAAAAAAAAAAAAACCTTCCAGTAGCTCCCCATTGCTTTCAGGATAAAATCTGGATCCTTTAACATGACACTCGGGTTCCATCTCCCACTACTACCCCCCACCCCCCACCATGCTCCGGCCATATCTAACTGCCTGTGTTTCCTGCACATGCCACCCTGATTCATAGCTCTAGACCTTTGCTCACTAAGGTCCTGGAGATCCCTGCCTGCTCCAGTCTCACCCACCCGCCAGCAGGATAACAGAACAAGAGCGCCTCTGATTCTGACTGAGAGCCAAGCCTGCTGGTTCATTGGAAGGCCCTCACCTTAAGAAGATGGAGATGCCTGCTTCCCTGTGTCCAGGGTCTCTGGAATAAACAGAACCCTAGGAGAACAACAAATAAACAGAACCCTCATTCATTTATTTCTCCAGCCCATATTTATTGAATAACCACTCAGTGTTAAGTGCTGAGCTAGGTGTTGGGACTAAGCAGTAGACAGTCATTGTCCATCTTCATGGAGCGCAGAACCAGCTGAACTCACACTGTCTGAGGCTAGCCTGCTTATCTGGACTTCTGCACTGTCTTCTGAATTCCACTCCAGTTCCCAGCTCCACCACTGCCCCCACTGGCCTGCTCCCACCTCCTCTCCTCTCCTCTCACAGAGGGTTACATCCTAATTGCCATGTCCTTTTCTCCACCCAGCTTGATCTCCTTGATCTCTTTCATCCATCCATCACAAAGGATTGGTTCCTCCTAAGTCCCTGGTGCTGTGCCTGACTCCATTCCTTGAACCAGATACCTTGATTATTAATGCCAGTCCAGGTTGGACTTGAGTTGGCCACACTCAATAACCTTGTGAATTTAACTTTCAACTCTTCTGTAGAGGAAAGTAGTTCCTTTGATCACCATCCTTGTCAACCTCCCATTCATACAGCACTCTTCACTTTCTTCTCTCCCCATTGGGTCACTGCAAGTCTTGCCATTTAAACTGCCCTCTTCCCCCATGATTTTCCATGTCTAGCAAATGTTTACTCTTCCTTCAGACTGAGCAAAGGTCACCTCATCTGGGAAGTCCTCATCCCACCCCTACTTTTCCCACACATTATCTTCGTGATATGCTGTTATTTTTTTTTTCTTTTGCGGTACGTGGGCCTCTCACTGTTGTGGCCTCTCCCGTTGCGGAGCACAGGCTCCGGATGCGTAGGCTCAGTGGCCATGGCTCATGGGCCCAGCCACTCTGCGGCATGTGGGATCTTCCAGGACTGGTGCACGAACCCACGTCCCCTGCATCAGCAGGCGGACTCTCAACCACTGCGCCACCAGGGAAGCCCTATGCTGTATTTTTATAAGCACTTTACCAATTCTACTGTAATTCTGTCTTCTCCACGAAGCTGAGACTACATCTTTTTTTAAAAAATATTTTTATTTATTTATTTATTTTATTGGTTGCATCAGGTCTGAGTTGTGGCATGTGGGATCTTTGTTGCAGTGCTCAGGTTTCTCTCTAGTTGTGGCACACGAATTCAGTAGTTGTGGCGCGAGGGCTTAGGTGCCCTGCAGCATGTGGGATCTTAGTTCCCTGACCAGGGATCGAACCTGTGTCCCCTGCATTGGAAGGTGGATTCTTTACCACTGGACCACCAGGGAGGTCCCTGAGACTATGTCTTAAAGCATTATTGTATCCCCTGTTCCTGACCCACCATGTGACCTAAAGTAGAATATAATATACATATAAATAAAGTAAATGCAAGGAGGAATTCCAAATCTCACACTGAATTCAAAGCTATAAAATTAGATCACTTTTCCAATATTCCCCTTTCTTTTGGTGGCACATAATGTTTATTCAAGGAGTGAGATGAGCAAATAACAATGTTGGTCTTCTAGTTCTAAAAAGAATCCATCTTCTGTTTTTTCTCCTCCTTTTACTCTGTGGCAAATGTTTAACAACTGGTTCGCTGGCAGAAAGCCCTGCTTAGTAGTGTTTGCCAATTTCCAAGGTGTAAATACTCTCACCATGGCTGATTTCAAGCTATACCAACACGATGGTTCTGAATGTGGGCTGGGGGAAGATGTGCACAATGATTCTTGTGAGCCAGTAGGAGCCAGCTCCCAGGCACCATTGTCTTCCTTCACTCTTCGCAGCTAATTAGACCAAGTCCAGCTCATCCTTCCATAATTCTCAGCATCCCAGCCCTTCTTCAGCACTTCATGCCTGACCACATCTGCCCTTCCTTCTGTATCCCACCTTTTTTCCAGAGGAGTCTACCATTCCAGTGTTATAGATTTTCACTGCATTAGTTTCCTGTGGCTGCTGTAATAAATTGCCACAGACTTGGGGGCTTAAAACAACACAAATGTATTTTCTTGTGTTCTGGAGGCCAGAGGTCTGAAATCAGTTTCACTCATCCGAAATCAGGGTGTTGGCAGGGTCGTGCTTCCTCTAAAGTCTCTAAGGAAGAATCTGTTCCTTGCCTCTTTCAGGTTCTGGTGACTCTGGTGGCATTCCTTGCCTTGTGGCTACATCACTCCGATCACTGCCCCTGTGGTCACATTACCTTCTCCTCTTCTGTCTGTGTCAAATATCTCCCTGCCTCTCATATGGACACTTGTGATTGCATTTAGGGCCCTTCTAGATAATCCAGGATAATGTCCCTATCTCATGACCCTGAACTTAATCACATCTACAAAGACACTTTTTCCTATAAGGCAGCATTAATGGGTTCCAGAGATCTTTGGGGGCTGTTATTCAGCCTACTGCATTCATTATTTTTAAAATAATGAGATTGTCATACTGAGTAAGTCAGAGAAAGACAAATATCATATGATATTACTTATATGTGGAATCTTAAAAAAATGGTACAAATGAACTTATTTACAAAACAGAAATGGAGTCACAGATGTAGAAAACAAACTTACAGTTACCAAGAAGGAATGGGGGGTAAGGGATAAATTGGGAGATTGGGATTGACATATACACACTACTATATATAAAATAGATAACTAATAAGAACCTATTGCATAGCACAGGGAACTCTACTCAATACTCTTTAATGACCTATATGGGAAAAGAATCTAAAAAAGAGTGGATATATGTACAACTGATTTACTTTGCTGTACAGCAAAAACTAACACAACATTGTAAATCAACTATACTCCAATAAAAATTAATTTAAAAAATAAAAATAATGGCTTTCCCCATTAGAGTTGCCATAGCACTAACTCAGCCAGAATGGAGAATCAGCACTATCTTTTGCCCTCGCCAGTGTGTTGGTGTATTCTCCTATGCTTTCCTCTGCTTGCCTGGCTTTTTCCAGTCTGTTTGGCTTACCTCTGGTGATCTCTCAGCCATTAATAATCCTAATTTCCTGTTGGCAGTCTTTTGACTCATAGTAAGTAGAAGGTTTGCTTTCCAAAGAAAAACACACATGGAGTTATTTTAATGGTTAAATAACCCACTAGATATTAGCTTGCTGTGCTCTAAAGTGGTGTGTGTGTGTGCACGCATGCATGTTTCTTGACTATGTGCTGCATCAGAACAGTTCTACAGGATGCGGAAAAGATAAAGACATGGGCCAATCAACCCCAAGGGAATGCTGATAATAAACTGGTCATAAATTATGTCAGGAACATATCTCCCTGGGGACCAGTTATAATGGCCTCATAGGATGCTCATTCATAAATGTTCATGTATCTGGAAGCACATCACTATCCCCAAATGTAGAAAATTTGGGAAATATGGGCATAAAAAGAACCAATCATAGCCTAACCTAACCACTATTGGCATGTTGGTGCCAATAAAGCTGTGATGACCATCTTTCTGCAAATTGCTTTTCCATATTTAAGGTTACTTCTTTATATCCATGAATTCCCAGAATGACTGGGTCCAGTTGAATATTGTTAAAAATACTTCATATCACTTCTGGGTTCCAGTGGCTCCGTACCATTTTCAGCCCAGAGATCGAGGCCTCCTGAGATCAGCCCACCTCTCCCTGTCCAAGCTCCCTGCACTTTATTCCCCCATGAGAACCAGCCACTACAGCCAGGCTCATTTTCTACTGCCTCCTGCATGCTGCCTGTCTGTCCTTTTGCTCTGGTGTAGCTTCTTGTGTTCTTCGAATGCCCAGACTTCTCAGATTGCCCATCCCTTGCCTCTCCTTCAAGGCCCAGTTCAAGTCCCCTCTAGAGAAAACCCTTCTTTTAAAAGGCTGTCACTGGACTTTCATGGTGGTCCAGTGGTTAAGACTCCACGCTTCCATGGTAGGGGGCACGGGTTCTGTCCCTGGTCGGGGAACTGGGATCCCATATGCCACGTGGTGCATCAATTTAAAAAAAAAAAAAAAAAAAAAAAAGGGCTTCCCTGGTGGCGCAGTGGTTGAGAGTCTGCCTGCTGATGCAGGGGACGCAGGTTCGTGCCCAGGTCCTGGAAGATCCCACATGCTGCAGAGTGGCTGGGCCCGTCAGCCATGGCTGCTGAGCCTGTGCATCCGGAGCCTGTGCTCCGCAATGGGAGAGGCCACAACAGTGAGAGGACCGCATACCGCAAAAAAAAAAAAAAAAGGCTGCCACATGTGGGGTCAGTGTCATGCAGGGAAAAGAGTATCCGATTTGGAGGCAGAGTCTCTGGGTTCATGTCTATGAGATCCCTGAGATAAAAGTCCTTCCAGGAACTCAATTTCCTCCGCTCATAAAACAAGAGTTATGATCCTGGCTCAGAGTTTGTCCAATGTTGTCATAAATATGTAAAATAATGAATAGGAAAATGTTTTAAAAGCTCCATAAACACAGGGCTATAATGTTATTTCTGCCTTCACCAATTCTCCTTTCATCCTTATTGTCTATACAACATAATTAATAGCACTTGATAGACTGACCTATTTATTCTTCAATAGCATCACATACCTGGAACTATATTCTTGCCTGTTATAATGTTGTATAGGAAGCTGGCTTGTCCACTGTAGCCTGTGTGTGTGTCTCAGCCCTCCAGCTAGATTGGGATGTACAGGTGTAGAAATAGTGCCTAATGCTTCTTTTGTTCCCCATGACGCCTAAGCACAATGCTGAACACAACGAAGGTGCTGAATGAACACTTGACCGGATGCTTATGTAGCCTTACTACTGTGCCATGCCAGCTTAAATTCTTCTTAAAAAGTTTAACTTATCATTAAGTTTCAAATTGCAAGGTGACCTGCATTAGCCACAGGGCATTGTGTACATCTCAAAAAAATGTTACTGGGTCCTTCAACAAAGAAGTAGTGGGGATGGTGCTGGTAGATTTGTACTAATCTCTCACTAGGTTTCCAAAGCCATCAGAAAAGAACATGCTTGGATCTAAGTTTTGGTCAATGTTCCTTTGTGGTTCTCCTTTTTATCACCCTTCCCCTAGTTTTTTTTTTTTTTTTAATACAAATCTTGAATAAAGTAAAAGGAAACAAACTCGGTTAATGTCATTTTCAATGTGGACGTTTCAACAGAGAAAAGATCCAAAATTTCTAAAGTCAGAATCTTTTTTTTTTAATTAATTAATTTATTTTATTTTATTCTTGGCTGCGTTGGGTCTTCGTTGCTGATCTCGGGCTTTCTCTAGTTGCGGCGAGCGGGGGCTACTCTTCCTTGTGGTGCGCGAGCGTCTCATTGTGGTGGCTTCTCTTGTTGTGGAGCACGGGCTCTAGGCACGTGGGCTTCAGCAGTTGTGGCTCACGGATTCTAGAGCACAGGCTCAGTAGTTGTGGCACACGGGCTCAGTTGCTCTGTGGCATGTGGGATCTTCCTGGACCAGGGATCGAACCCGTGTACCCTGCATTGGCAGGCGGATTCTTAACCACTGCGCCACCAGGGAAGTTCCTAAAATCAGAGTTTTTAACAGTGACTAGGAAACTATGTGGTACAGGTTGAGCACATTTTAAGAAAATCCAGTTTCTAGAAACCCAAATTTATAAAATTGAAATCAGGAAGCAAATTTCACAGGAGTCTTTTACTAGGAAATTCCTCATTCTTGTATCACTCGAGTCAATTAAAATGGACTTAAGGTAAAAATGTTTAATTTTCACTCACCAATCAGGACCACAAGTATTGAGTAAAGTGAACTGCATCCATATAAATTTAATAATTTTATATTCATCAAAATCTTCATTCTTGATATATTTACTTGCTCAGTGAGTCATATGCTTAAAGGTGATCTTGATTTTTCACTTTTCCTGCTTTGGCTGAAATGTTTCAGCTTAAAGTTATGTGATAAATGGGGGTTTTCTTATCTTAAAATGAGGCACCAGAATTGATCGCTTTTGAAGGAATTTGTACTCCAATTGAGCAAAGATGATTCTTTCAAGGCTGCTTTGATACTTGGCACTGAACCAAGAAATCTAAAATTAGCTGCCTTCAGAATCCAGGTGTGGACTAAGTGGAATCAATTCAGTTTGCCCCAGGAAGTCACAGAAATTGTTGAAACAGTAAATAGAGGTCTAGTCAAACTGCTTCCTTCACTAAAGCCAACTTTTCAGGACTGCCTCTTCCTGCAAGGAACAGAAAGCTACCATAATTCAGAGATGAAAGGGACCAGAGAGGGCATCTTGTAAAAACACTTCAGTCAGCGGAATGAAGTAACTGGCCTTTCTGAGCCTGTTTCCACAATGCCAAATGGGGTCATATTACTTGCCTGCCCACCTCTCAAAGGTACTGTGAGGATTAAGTGATTGGGCTTTTTCCATAAAAAGAATGATATAATTGCATTTGCAGCAACATGGATGGACCTAGAGATGATCATATTAAGTGAAGTAAGTCAGAAAGAGAAAGACAAATACCATGTGAAATCACTTATATGTGGAATGTAAAATATGGCACACACTATTATTCAACGTAGTTTTGGAAGTCCTAGCCACAGAAATCAGTGAAGAAAAAGAAATAAAAGGAATCCAAATTGGAAAAGAAGAAGTAAAACGGTCACTGTTTGCAGATGTCATGATTCTATACATAGATAATCCTAAAGATGCCACGAGAAAACTACTAGAGATCAGTGAATTTGGTAGAGCTGCAGGATACAAAATTAATGCACAGAAATCTCTGGCATTCCTATACACTAAGAAAGAAATATCAGAAAGAGAAATTAAGGAAACAACCCCATTCACCATTGCATGAAATGAATCGTGAAAAGAATAAAATACCTAGGAATAAACCTATGTAAGGAGGTAAAAGACCTGTACTCAGAAAACTATGAGACTGATGAAAGAAATCAAAGATGACACAAACAGATGGAGGGATATACCATGTTCTTTGATTGGAAGAATCAACATTGTGAAAATGACTCTACTACCCAACACGATCTACAGATTCAATGCAATCTCTATCAAATTACCAATGGCATTTTTTACAGAACTAGAACAAAATATCTTAAAATTGTATGGAGACACAAAAGACCCCGAATAGCCAAAGCAATCTTGAGGGAAAAAAACGGAGCTGGAGGAATCAGACTCCCTGACTTCAGACTATACTACAGAGCTACAGTAATCAAGACAATATGGTACTGGCACAAAAACAGAAATATAGATCAATGGAACAGGATAGAAAGCCCAGAGATAAACCCATGCACCTATGGTCAACTAATCTATGACAAAGGATGCAAGGATATACAGTGGAGAAAAGACAGCCTCTTCAATAAATGGTGCTGGGAAACCTGGACAGCTACATGTAAAAGAATGAAATTAGAACACTCCCTAACACCATACACAAAAATAAACTCAAAATGGATTAAAGACCTAAATGTAAGACTGGACACTATAAAACTCTTAGAGGACAACATAGGAAGAAGACATAAATCACAGCAAGATCTTTTTTGACCAACCTCCTAGAGTAATGGAAATAAAAACAAACAAATGGGACCTAATGCAACTTAAAAGCTTTTGCACAGCAAAGGAAACTATAAACAAGATGAAAAGACAACCCTCAGAATGGGAGAAAATATTTGCAAATGAATCAACAGACAATGGATTAATCTCCAAAATATATAAACAGCTCATGAAGCTCAATATTAAAAAAACAAATAACCCAATCAAAAAGTGGACAGAAGACCTAAATAGACATTTCTCCAAAGAAGACATACAGATGGCCAAGAAGCACATGAAAAGCTGCTCAACATCACTAATTATTAGAGAAATGCAATGGGCATCATCAGAAAATCTACAAACAACAAATGCTGGAGAGGGTGTGGAGAAAAGGGAACCCTCTTGCACTGTTGGTGGGAATGTAAACTGATACAGCCACTATGGAGAACAGCATGGAGGTTCCTTAAGAAACTAAAAATAGAGTTACCATATGGCCCAGCAATCCCACTACTGGGCATATACCCAGAGAAAACTATAATTCAAAAAGACACATGCGGGCCTCCCTGGTGGCGCAAGTGGTTGAGAGTCCGCCTGCCGATGCAGGGGATACGGGTTCGTGCCCCGGTCTGGGAGGATCCCATGTGCTGCGGAGCGGCTGGGCCCGTGGGCCATGGCCTCTGAGCCTGCGCGTCCGGAGCCTGCGCGTCCGGAGCCTGTGCTCCGCAACGGGGGAGGCCACGGCAGTGAGAGGCCCGCATACCGCAAAAAAAAAAAAAAAAAAAAAAAAAGACACATGCAACCCAATGTTCATTGCAGCACTATTTACAATAGCCAGGTCATGGAAGCAACCTAAGTGCCCATGGACAGAAGAATGGATAAAGAAGAAGTGGTACATTTATACAATGGAATATTACTCAGCCATAAAAAGGAATGAAACTGGGTCACATGTAGAGATGTGGATGGACCTAGAGACTGTCCTACAGAGTGAAGTAAGTCAGAAAGAGAAAAACAAATATCATATATTAATGCATATGTGTGGAATCTAGAAAAATGGTACAGATGAACCGGTTTGCAAGGCAGAAATAGAGACACAGACGTCGAGAATAAATGTATGGACACCACGGGGGGAAAGTGGCAGGGGTGACAGTGGTGGTGAGATGAACTGGGAGATTGAGATTGACATGTATACACTAATATGTATAAAATGGATGACTAATAAAAAAATAAAATACAAAAATACAAAAAAATAAAATATGGCACAAATGAACTTTCCTATGAAAGAGAAACAGACTCACAGACATAGAGAACAAATTCGTGGTTGCCAAGGGGGAGGAGGGGTGGGAGAGGGATGGACTTGAGGTTTGGGATTAGCAGCTGTAAACTATTATGTATAGAATGGATAAACAACAAGGTCCTACTGTATTGTACAGGGAACTATATTCAATATCCTGTGATAAAGCATAATGGAAAGGAATACGGAAAAGAATGTATAGTACGTGTAACTGAATCACTTTTCTGTACAGCAGAAATTAACACATTATAAATCAACTATACTTCAATAATATAAATTAAAAAAATTTTTTAAGTGAATGGCTTTTTAAACTGTAAGCATAAAGTATCATTCTTTTCTACATTCACTTTGGTGTTTCTAAATCATGGCTACACATTCTTTAATACTAATTCCATCCAGAAATCCCCTCCCTTTGACTATAGGCAGCCAGCCTCAAAGACTTTCTTGTAACCAATAGAAGCAGCCCACTTCTGAGTCCAGGTCAGAAAAGGTGATTCAGCTTCTGCCTATTTCTCTTGGGATGCTCACTCTGGAAGAAGCCGGGCACCATGTTAGAAGTTCAACTACCCTGAGATGCCATGCTGTAAGGAGGCCACCTGGAGAGGCCAAGTGCAGGCCCTCTGTCAGCAGTCCTCATCTTCAAGTCTCACCCAGGCCAGGCACCAGACCTGTGAGTGAATGAGCCTTCGGAAGACACTAGCTTCCAACCACTGAGATTTCTCAGATTTTGAACTTCCCAGTTGATGTCCCAGACATCATGGAACAGAGATGAGCCTCTGTCCTTTCTGAATCCCTGACCCATCGAATCCATGAGCATAACAAAATGGTTGTTTTTTGGCTACTAAATTTGTGCTGTTTGTTATGCAGCACTGGTAATGGTAACAGTCACACTGCAACCACAAGAACAACACCAAGCACTGTACTTGCTCTGTGCCAGGCACAATGGCAAGCACCTCACATACTAACTTGACTACATCCTGACCACAGCTCAGTGAGGAAGTCATGATTTTCCATCTCACAGTGAAGAAACTGATGATCAGAGGGGCTAATGATTCACTCAAGTTGCACAGGGACTAAGTGGCAGGGCCAGGACTGACACCTGGGTCTGGCCTGACCGCAAAGCCCACCCCTAAGCCACAGCTGAGTCCTCCCGTGTAGTGGGTGATAGCCGACTGTCAACGCACACCTCTCCCTGATGCCCAATGTGTTTGGTTCCTCTAGTTCTCCTTTTTTTTTTTTTTTTTTTTTTTTTTTGCGGTACGCGGGCCTCTCACTGTTGTGGCCTCTCCCGTTGCGGAGCACAGGCTCCAGACATGCAGGCTCAGCGGCCATGGCTCACAGTCACAGCTGCTCCACAGCATGTGGGATCCTCCCGGACCCGGGCACGAACCCGTATGCCCTGCATCGGCAGGCAGACTCTCAACCACTGCGCCACCAGGGAAGCCCCACCTCTCTTTTCTTATTCACCACTTACAATCCCCTTCTTTCAAGAGCTGGAATGAAACCTCCTCATATTTCTGACTTGGTCAACTTTCAAGCTGGCCTGGTACCACCGGGGAGGTTTTCAGACTGTGAGGCCATTTTGCCCATCCCTAAGGCCGAACCAACCACGAGGCTTTACCTCACAAGCCCTGCTTTGCCTCACAGGCCAAGCCCATCAGATCTAGTTTTCTCCTGAGCCGTGGGGAGAAAATAACAAATAATTCACAGAGCAACTCATTCATACATTCTAATCTCAAAAATATGCTGGGTGACCAATTTGTTCTTGGCCCCCAGAGCCATTAGCACACTTGTGACAAATTATCCAGAAGGTTCTCCACACATTGGTGATCTCAACCCACTCTTGTGGGCTGCCAGCCTCTAGACGGCTCCTACGTGAGGGTGTAAGCTCAGGCTGCTGCCCTGGCAGGGTCTTCCATATCTGGAAGGGAAAATCCATGCCAGCATTGGTCCTGATACCCACAGATCCCCTGGAGCTGTAGATCCACCCAAGGACCCACATAAAAGCATGTGCCTTTGAATGTCTTCAGGAACAGCGCTCAGAATGCACCTCTTTGCCTTGCACCTAAAGATCTACTTTGGCTGTTCACTTGTATTCTCTGAGCAGAAGCACCTGCAAGCTTAGTTCGTCCAATCTCCACCAAGCCCAAACCTCAGGCACCTCTTGCTGGCAAGAGACCACCTTCAAAGGCAGACATGAAAGAAGGTAGGCACTAAGTCTTCCACTTAAAGCTGTCACTACCACGGAACGTGAAGGGAGCTGGCTCCTCGTTCTAGCAGTGAAATCCCTCGTAGAGCCCCTGTCTCATCCTGTCTCATGACTGCAGTGCTCCAGAAAGGGCTCTGACTAACCAGCCAGCACCTCTGGGCTTGGAATTGCCCCACAGCTCATATGTGAGGAGCTGGGAGGATTCTCCTTCCAATTCAAGTTGGCACTGAGCTCGTACCACATGCTGGGCATTGGAAATACTAAGACGCATAAGCCAATTCCTGACCTCACTTGCAGATGAAGACATTCATTCTCAGTCTTGACTTCCAGGTTTACCACCAGGTGTCAATCAGTTGTGACAAGTCACTTACTATCAGTAACAGGACCTACCAAAGATTTGAAATCAGAGTGGATGCGTGATTATATGCACAATATTGTTGCTTAGTGAGGGGGTTACGATCTTCCCATCTCACAGTAAGGAAACTCGTTCTGACACAGGAAAGGGGGCTGGAGAGAGGCAGTCTGAGCTCTGTGGGAAGCACATGGTGAATGTCACACTTGCGAGCACCATCTGTCTTGCACCTTGAGGGAAAAGGCTGAGAACTGCTGTGAGCCCAGCGAAGGCAGGGTGTGGGCTACGCACAGAACCACAATCCACACAACCAGCAAAGGGGCTTCCTCTGCTCTTCCCCACACAGAAGGGACTAGCCAGCGGTAGGCTGCCTTTCAAGAAGGCAACAAAGCAGAAGGGACGGTTGTCTTTTGACTCTGGTAAGATTTTGTTCATTTGTTGTTCATTTAGGAAAAGAACGGTGCACCAGTTCTAGCTGTGGCAATGTCTGGCACTGTGGGTGTCCCCTCTGTAGCTGATATCTCACAGGGGACCCATGATAAATCACATGGTGCGCCGTGCTAAGTTAATTTCTTCAATAATGTTAATAGTAACGTTATTTATTTCTACAGTGCTGTAAACTTACAGAACATGTCACATTCACCAGCTGTGGTAGGTTCAACTTTAAGACCCTTTGGAGTGGGGCTTACTGCCATCTCCATGTGAAGAAATAACCTCAGAGAGGTCCTGCTCCTGGTCCACAGCAGGTGAGTGACAGAGCTGGGATTTAAATCCAGATCTGTTTCCAAACTGTATTTCTTACATTAAACCCACGTGTGTTACACCCCACCTCGTGAAGGTGAGGGACAAAGATGTGGCTACATCTTCAATCGTGTCTTCTAAAGGGAATGGAGGCTGGTTTCATGTTGTTGGATAAATGTCTCACTGGCTCACAGAAGCCTGTTTCTCAGTAGTGGTGATACATCTCTCTGCTTAGTCTGTCTTCTTGGCCACCCTCCTGCAGAATTTCCTCTGCTTTAAATACACACATACCTCCCACCACACACATACCCAGGACTATTCCAGAACTGGCAGGGGGGAATGCTTCCACTTAGAGCTTTGGTAAGCAACAAACCGGTGACTGCCTGAGAGCCCACAGGTCTTACTTCCTGCTATTGGAAGACCAGAACACCTACCAGTTGCCATGGTCGCCATTGAGCTGGCATTTGGGCTCTTACACATGTAGACTTAAGTCACTTACTGTGACTTAAGTCACAGGAAATCTTGCAGAGAAGAGGGAGTAAAAAATTCTCCCCCAGATTTGCCCCTCTCTCCCAACACACACACACATTCCCCTGTCCTACACACATGGATCAGTCATTGGCTCTGTGACTAAGGTGCTCCAACCAGGGGAGAACGTGGTGCCCAAACTGTGAGATGGGCACTGCTCATCAAGGGCCATTTAAAGCCAAGGACTTTTCACCCCTCATTCAAAGTGTTTCTCAAAGTGCTTATTGAACTTCAAACTGAATGGCCACTTAAAGGGTGATTGCAGCCCTCCCACAGTCAAAAAGATGAAACTTTTGGTTTTGTTAATGCTGAGTCTCGGCTCAAGGTTTGAAGGCTGCATGGACTTCTGCCCCGTACGTGCATACATTTGGAGAACTGCTCAGTTGGCCTTCCTGGAAAAACACGCTCGCGTTCTGCTGTATTCCTTCAGCTTTGGTCTGGTCAACACAGGGATCATTGAGAGCCTAACTCTAAAGCTTCAGACCCCTTTGTTCTCTGAACATGAAGGGCAACATGCAGAGTAATCATGTAACAAAGAATGAAACTATGGTTGTCGGTGGGGATACCTGCCATTTCTAGAACACTTCATCCTTCTGGAGGGCTTGCATGATATCATTTGACCCACACAGCACATCTCAGAGGTGAAATTGAGCCAGACTTTTTAGTCACCATTATGTGGATGAAGAAGCAGAAATTTATAAATGTATAAAGAGAGATACAGGGTGAAAGTGTGTGTGTGTCGGGGGGTATACATACGCACATGCACATGCTCAGAAAGGAGGAAACATCTCATCATTTAAAACTACCTAAGATGACATCTGATGATAGGGGTTTTTGTGTCATTTTAATTTTCTGTTTATTATTCCATATCAGGGTTATCTGGAGTCACGCTAACTCTGGGCTCAGACCAAACAGAGCGGGAAATCCCACAGGCAGGAGCCAGCCTGCAGCTGAAGTTCACCTGCTCTGGACAAACAAGAGAGGGGAGAATATGTCCCCTGTGCTGTGGGCTGCCTGGCTCTCCTATCTAGAGCCTCTGACAGTTTGAGTGGCTGGTGGAGAACTGTCAGCTGCACAGACAAAATTCATAAAACTGATGATCAGAATTTTAGAGCTATGCATCACCTTAAAGAACCCAAGTAAGCTGCCTTTTAATTGCAGGTAGTGTTCCAGAATTTGGTTTCTTCCCCTGTGTGTTAGTAGCCTTGGTAGCATGAGTTACCCCTATTCTAGAAAACAGTGGCTGATCCAGAGTCATCCAAGCGCTCTTCTTGTGGTGCTCACTCTTAGCCCCCTCCCCTCCACCCTATTTCTGCAACAACAGCCACTGGTCTAATAATCAACTCTATTACCTCACAGTAGTACAGAGCCCTCCTTCCCTGCGTGCTAGAAACTAGCCCAGAGGCCAGCCTGGAGAGCCTGTCACCCACTTTGTTACACAAGTTCTTGTAAACTTTGCATCTGACTTTTCCTTCTCCCTGGAGGATCTTGGGGTTGGATAAAAAAGCTGATGAAGCAAGTTCGTATCCTGTGCTTATTTTCCAACTTCATCTGAAATTGTTATAAAATACATTAAAAAATTATTTTTAAACAAAAACACTAGCAGAAAATGAAAGGGCCTCGGTTAGCTCCTACGAGGTAATATATCCTTTGGACAGATGTGTGTCTGTGCCCATTGTCCCCCCTCCATTAAGCACCCCCTGGGGAATGCCCAGGTACAGCCTCTGGAAAGGATTGGAATGCTTTTCAGCACCAACAGCCCTCAGAAAATCCCATGGCTTTCACGACAGTTCCCTTGCATTCCCGTGGCTGCTGTGTCAGGCACGATGTAAAAGTTAGCCTCCAATATGGGGTCCCTGGCCTTATAAAATGTACACCCTAAGCTTCAAGAGTTTTCTGGAATGCAAGCAGGAGATGCTGAGCTGTTCTGAGCCCTTTGGGTTTGGGATGGGGGGACCTGAGGGGTGTGCTGTGAGCGGCTGTGGTTCCAGCTCAGCCTCCAGGTCTGGAAGCCATTGTGATTGGGGTCTGTTCTGGATCTGGCGGGCAGATGAGTGTGTCTGGCCTCTGGGTCCCTTGCTGAGGTGCAAAGAGGAAAACCCTCACTCCTGTTTCCTGTCACAGCCACGGGATTTGTGTTCAGACCGAGGAAATCCCGTGACCTTCCAAAAGGAGCACGTATCACGGGGTCTGGGGGATGAAGCCAGGCCGAGTGGGGCGAGGCCTGGCTGATGACCTCCCTTCTACCCCCCTCTTCTCCCGAGGAGGAGCAGGCCATACAGCAGCCCCCCAGTTTCTCTTCCCTCTTATCTTTTCCTCTTATCGTTTGCATCTGCATCTCACTCACATGTTGAGCTAACTAATGGTAAGACTAACTGCATAATTTCCCAGCTGACTTCAGATGGAGGGAAGTAATGCCCTTGTGAGGTAAATTTGCCCAGGCAACCAGGAGTAAGATGGATTCTGCAGTGTGTGTTTAGCCAGTTGTATGACAAATAGCCGAGCCTCTCTAGAGAGCATCAGGACTCCTCTGTATTTCTCTTCCTCTCCTTTTCCTTCAAAAGGGCCAGACAATACCCCGCGGGCTGCAGAGGGCAAGGTGGGCATCCTTCAGAGTTAACTCCTTCTTCCCTGGGTCATTCCTTCACCAACCTCCTAACCTCCTTGACAGAGGGTCTCCCCACACTGCTTCTCCCACCACCCAGCCTCCCTGCAGACCACCCTTGACTAGACCTCAGCACCAAAGTCCTCCTGTCCAGTATCTCTAAGTCTCATGGGCTGGCTTCCCTGGGGGAAGAGACTCTGGGAAAGAGATTTACATGCTAGTGGTTTACTGGGGAGTGCGCTTAGGAACAATAGTGTCAGGGAGGGAGAGAAGAAGGCTCACGCATAAGGATGAGAAGTGGCCGTCACCACAGAGGCCTCAGCCCATCCCAGAGGGAGCTCTGAGGCTGAGTTGGCCCTCAAAGGGCCAAGACTGTGTACCTCTGCATCGTCCACTCATTGGATGCAGTTGTTCCTGGGATGAGGACATAACCTTGGGCAAAGTAGCTCCTTTTGGGTGAGGGCAATTCCTGGGGAGGGACTCAGCTGCCCCCCATCAGCAGGCAACGCTCCTGGCAGCCAGGAGAACGAGGGTCTCTGTTCTGAAAGGAAGCCTGGCAGCGTTGCCTGCTAGGATGTAGAGAAACAGGAGGATGAGCTGGGCCTCCAGTTCGCACTGCACCAGGTCAACCCCTTTGAGTTGACCTGACCTGTCAGGAGGCAGGGCCAGAGGAGAGAAGGAGGGTTTCCAGGGAGCCCCACCAGTGGCTGGAAAAGAACAAGCACTGGCTGAGAGCTGCTGGGCAGGCCTGGCCTGCAGAAGATGAACTGGCTGCCATCTTGGGGATGGAGTCCAAATGACCTGCCTTAAGCCCAAGTGGGTCCAACACAGCCAAGTAATTTGTCTGAGAAAAGCCCCTAACTGGCAGCTAGTTCTGGGGTGGTCTAAAGCTATGCCACCCTGCTGGATTCCCAAAGGTTATTGCAACAGGTAACCAGCACCCTGCTTTGAGCATCCTGGTGTATGTCATTTGCAAAGCATGGCAGACTCATGGGACCCCAGGAGGAGAATATCTGAGAAGTATTCTGACCACAGCTAGGAGCGATGTCTGCCTATCTTTTTACATTTCTTAGATGTATTTATCTTCTCTCTCGAAATAACTTGAGTGCTCCAAGTCACTTAATCAGGTCCAGTTTGGTTCTCTGCTATCTGTTCATCCCCCTGACATCATTGCTACATCTTTTGTTTTTCCATCTTATTTGGGAGGAGGGACAGTGGGTGGTGGCTGAGGAGAGGCTGTGGGGGAATAGAATGAGAGAGAAGTCCTGCTCTCTGCCACTGCCCACCCTTCTCCAGGCTGAGTGGGGGATGGTTGGCAGAGGCGGGTGAAGGTTCCAGGCTTGCATGGCCCAGCCGGTGTAACTGCCAGCACCCTGTTACCCCTCTCCCCTACACTCTTATGTAGAATTGGATATAACACCAGCTTGTCACTATTCCCCAACCAACCTCAGACTGTGGGCTGATGCAACTGCAGCCTGTGACACAGTTAGCCAGAATCTGGCAGCAGTGTTTCAAATGTGACAAGGATGAAATGCTGCCCCAATGGTCTAGAAGGGTCTGTGCCACCAACAAAGCACCATGAGGACAACAGGAAGGCGTCCAAAAGCCAGGCGTAGGGTAAACAGGAAAGATCTCTGTCTCCCTCTCCCTTTCATGAAAGAGAGGGAGATTTTAACCCTCCAACGTTCGGCTAATTTCCTCAGCAACACTAATCAGGGCCACTGCAGGGTCCCCACCCCCATCAGACCCAGGAGGGGCAGGAGCAGCTCTGGGCTGGAAGGCTGCCTGCCCGGCCAGGTGAGGGGTGGTGCCTGGACCTGTCACCAGCTGGTTTCTTATGTGCTGGGGAAGCAGCATGTGGAGCTGGGAGTGATGTAGGAATCTTATGAGGGAGTTTTGATATTTCAAGCCTACTGGTTTTTCTTCATTTTTCATTCCAGCTGCATCAATCAAACATCTAAATACTCACATGACACGTGTTGACTGAAAACCCATTAACCGCAGCACTGTCCAGAAAAACCTTGCTCTCTTCTCACACGGCTTCTTCTACCCATAAGGTCCTCCTCCCTCTTCTCCGCAGAGATATCCCTTCAAGACCCACCTCTCTCTCAAAGCCTTCACTGCTCACTTCTGCTCAGTGGTTATGATCTTCCCTTCATCTCTCCTTTCCCCTGCACCACATTCCCAGCCCTCTCCACCCCACCTCAAGATCCCTCAGACCTACTCCCTTCTCTCCAGCCTAGTTGAGGCTCTCACCATCCCTTGCTCTTTCCTGCTCTTCCTGCCTTTTTTCTTTTCCCCTTCAATCTATTCTCCTTGCTGCAGTGTTCATTCCAAAAGACAAATATGATCATGTCATTGAATGGTCTAAACACTTCTATAATAGCTAACGTGTATTGAATGCTTGCTGCATGCCAGGCTCTGTTCTAAGTGCTCTATGTGTAAAACTGGTCTACATATCGCGATAAACTATGAAGCAGGCATTATTTCTCCCATTTCACAGATGAGGAAAATAAGGCTCAGAGAGGTTAAGTAATCTGCCCGAGGTCACACAGCTATTAAGTGGTAGAGCAAGCATTTGAACCTAGGTAAACAGACTTCAAATACTACCCTCTCGAGCAATGTACTGAATTATATGGCTCCTCAGTGACTCTCATCAGCTCTCAGAATAAAGTCCAAACTCCTCAGCAGTCAAGGTCCCTCATTTTAGACTCATCCCTTTTCATGTGCCGACCTGTACCCTTTACTCCACCCCTGAGTGATGTGCTGGTAAATGTTTAACAATGGGCTCTCTGGAAGAGAAAGCCCTGATATGTAGCATTTGCAGATCTCCATCGTGTAAGTGCCCCACCATGGCCGATTTCAAGCTGTGACTATGACATCACTGAATGAGGAGCTGGGAAGAGATGCACTCAGTCAGCTGGCAGAAGCAGGCTCCGGGCTCAGGCACACCGCAGGCTCCACCCACTTCTATCACCCACCATGACTCTGCCCAGCAAGGGCAGTGTACCTTGGACCACAAACCACCCATCCCCCTGATCACTGACCCATGGCTCATGTGTGCATCTGCAAAGTGCCAGTGAAAGTCCACATTCATTTCCTCTTGTTCACCACCTACCTCTGGCAGTCTGAGGGCAGGGCTGAGAACACCAACTAGGCCACAAAGGCTGATGCCCATCCTTCAGACAGACACCTGTCTCCTGCTTGCCACAGTAGGTTGTGACCTACCACAGCCCCTGCCCTCCACCCAGAACACCCCATCCACAGCAGTTACGCCTTACCCCTAAGAGGTAATGCATCACTACTACCCTATCTGTGCTCTGTCCAGAGACATCCTGGGCTCTCACCTGTGGACATCCATCCTTAGCCTCTCCCCTTCTCAGCCCACCCACACTTCCAGGGCCCCATCTCTTCTCCTTATTTCATGTGATAATGGTCCCCAAATAAGGATGTCGCTGGCCCTTTACTCAGGAGTCCCACAGGCACCTCCCACTCAGCAGCTCTCACTGATCTCCCTGATCCACAGACCCGGTCCTTACTCTGTAATCTCATCCTCTGTGACTCAAACCCTAGGTTCCGTCTACCAGTCCTCTGGGGCAAGTTTCCTCCCAGCTGTGGCACATGTGTAGATCTCCCGTCCACTCAGGAACTCACGCATAAGCCAAGCAGCTCCCAGGATGGCTGTCCCTGCTCAGAGGCTGGAGAATCTTCCAGTCAGGCATGAGCTAGAACAGACGTCCTGGGGGATATTCCTAGGGAAAGGGGTTTTAGGTGTTTCCTCCCAGCTCCTAATTAAAGACCAGGTAATTTACCCAAGGTGAATAATTGCTTTCCCTTCATTTGTCTCTGGTGCAAAGTGCAATATCCCACGGGACACTGGGTGTGGCTCAGGAGTGACATTTCTTGTTAACTAAATATTTAATATGGTATCACTACATAAATCATAGACACCATATAAGAGTGCCAGTTTCCACGTGTTTATGACTGAAGGTTAATACTTCCCACTGGGACCACAGCAAACTTCCCCATTCTTGTGATTCTGAATCTTGTGGTACCTGGGGCCATCTCTGTGATCAACCAGTGAGCATCTTTAAAAGTGGTGCCAGTTCACAGAAATGTATGGGGCAGCAGGTCAAACACAAAGAAAGTTTACTCAGGGGAGGTTCCAGCTTCACAGTTGGGCCATCAAACAGCAGCGGCGACCCCTCCAGACCAATCCAGAACCACTTGAGTCAGTGAACTGAAAGCACTTCAGAGAAGTGAAGATTTGGAACAAATGTATGAGGTGGTACTAAGTGTGTGTTGTGTTGTGTGTGTTTGTGTGTGTGTGTGTGTGTGTGTGTGTGTGTATAGAAGGGTGACTGCCCTGGGCAGTTTCAGAGATGGTGCTGATAATGACCAGGCTGCCAGATGCCTTTCCAACCAGACTCAGAGGTGAGAGTGCCCAGGAGGTGGGGAGTCAGAACTCTCCAAAGATTCATCTGCCCAGACAAATTTTCTTTCTGACTATAGGAATGTTGGTCACTCCTGCTGCCTGGGCCACCAACCTCTGTCCAAAGAAAGTCCTGGCTTCAGGGTGCACCCAGCCTGAGGCTGAGCACACCTGACTGCCCACACTTCACTCCTGACCCTTTTTTCCTCCTTAGAGCCCTCTTCAAGTTGTTTAGGGGACCACAGGGTGTCCTCCATTTTGAGGGTATCAGCTGTAATCTTGCTGTGATAAACAGATTGTGCTGGATCTTTCTAAGTCTATCTGTTGGAGGTTTCCAGGGAATTTTTCTAGTGCTTATCTGATTAACTGGGGCCAATTCACTAAGCTCCTAAGTAATGGAATCTGCTTTGAGCTTCAAGACATTGAAACAAAGACACGTAGACAAAGATGGCTGAGATAAAAATTCCTAGTACAACAAAGGCTATGTTGTAGAGACAGAGAAAGACCTTAGGACAGAATTTATAGCCACAGGGGTGGGTGAGGACCAGGTACCTCAATCCTAAATGACACACGTGTGACAGAGTGAGAGGCCTCCTTTTCTATCTAACTAGCTGGCACATCGTTGTTTTTGGAGCACTCAACTGATTTTGAATCAAGTACAAGACTACCAAGAGCTATCAAGAACTAAGGAAGATCCACACAGTGCCTACCCACACAGGGTGGAAACTGGGCAGAAGGAAAATGAGGTGAGCAGAAAGAATTTTAGCTGTATAAGAGTTTATACTTTTTGAGGTTTGAACCATGTAAAATTAAATGAAAAAAATTTTGTATAAAGTTTGATTTACTCTGCTATTTTGAAAAAATAAATATAATATCAAATACAACATTTCAAGTAGGCAGCTCTTCTGAAATTAGAGGTTACAAAAGTACATATTTCTAGGTGTGGAAAACACCATTCATCAAGGAGCTCCAAGCCCCTTCATTTGTGCTCTGCCTTAGTCTAGAGACAGGGATGTCATGGGGCTGGCACCCTTCAGGATTGGCTGAGGTCACACTCAGTGACAATCAACATGACAGGTGGGACTAGGTGGTGAGCAGGTGGCTACCTGCAAGGCTATAGCGTCAGAGTCAACGCCAGGGCAGTGATTAATGACCCTATTGACAGAGAGGAGGGTCTCTGGAGAAGCCAAGTGCCAAGGAGGGAGCCCCTGCCCAAAAGGTGAGAGAGGCAGGAGGGATGGGAATAGCCACCAAAAAGCAGATGTGCAGACAGAAGGAAACTAAGAGAGGAATTCCATGCCAAAGCATGACGTAAGTGAAGAAAGAAAATTTCACCCTGGTGGGTTTCAGCTGAAAAGCACAGTGTAGAAACCTACACAGCCCATAGGAGCAAATCAGCAAATCAGAGAGGCCCTGGCCACACAGACTGAGCTGGAAGACATCTAGGGGAGAAGCCAGGAAAAACCCCATCGCCAGGGTAAAGAGGGGGATGTGCCAAAGCTTGGAATGTGCAGAAGTTAAAATAGAGCTGAAGTGTGATCTGGTCACCCAGAGGGAGGGTGCATAAACAAAGTAAGGGGAGACTGTGTAGAGGAGAAAAGTTTACTCTAAAAAGTCAGCAGCAATGAGAGATTTGATTTCAGCTACAGCCATCCCAGAACCCCTGTGGGGAGGTAGAGATAGGGCAGCTCAGAGGAAGCAAGGCCAGAAGGGCTCTCTGGGGCCTCTCCTTTCATGGGGATAAGGCATCTGGCAGCCTCCAGAATGAGGCCCTGCATGGGAGACAAGCAGGTTTCCCTTGAGCCATAAAATCCCTCCTCTGGGTTCCCGGGGGCACCAGTGTGCAGTAGGTTGCCCAAGGGTACCGAGCAGTTACAGATGAAAACAATCCCTTTTAGCCCAAAGGCTATCCTCTCTCTCCCTGTTCAAGGACAGAGGGCTGCAAGACCTGAGATCTGAGTGTCACCACACTGGTCCCCAGGGGCCTTTAAGCACTGGCTCAGAAAAGCCCTGGAGAGTCCGGGACTCTGTGGGGTAAGGTCAGTGCACACACTTCCAAGACAAGCAAAGAAAGCCAGCTCTATAATTTCCTAACACCGAGGGAGGAAACAGAACGAGTGCAGACCAGATACCTTCCCGAAAAGCACAGCTGGCAAGCACACCCACACTGTGAGGTTGCAACTCCCTGAACTAATTAAAAGGCAGAGCAATGAGAATGTCTGGATTGCTGCATAAGCATCTCTTGGGAAAAATACATTTATGGTGTTGCATACCCAGGCTCCCCCTTCACATCCAAGAACCAAGTCAGACACAGGTGATTACAGTTTAGAGCTAGAAATGTATGTAGGGGTGTGTGAGTGTGAGTGAGTGAATGAACGAGAGAGAGAGTGTGTGTGTGTGTGATGGGTGGATAAGAGCTCAGGCAGAGAGAATTCCTCTGTGTGATGGGAGATAGCCAAGGCAGGCTACCATCTTCCTTCTGATTTCCCAAAGGCAAAGGGCTCAAGTGGTACCACAAAGGAACTGGTGTGGCCATTAGGGGAGAAATAACCTCCAACCTATAAGGGGGCATTTTAGCATTTCAGTCTCTAGGAGGTGTTTTTCTCTCTTTCTTTCTAAGTTTAAACACTTATTGTTTGAGTCTAACCCTGCTTGGAGCCAGAATGGGCCAAATCAATATTAAGAGTTTTTTCTGCTTTGTGAATCTATGAAAAGGAAAATTATTTCTTATTCTTTCCTGATAACACTCTTATCAGGTTTGGAAAATTCCCCTGGTGCTGAAAGCCTGAAGCACATTCATATCTGTAGATTGGGGGTCCCAGAGGGAGCCCAGTTGGCAGGGTCCCTTCAGGAGCTCTGTCCACTTCAAGGACCACCAGGAGAGTTATTTGATGAGTGTGTTGGGAATGTAGCTGAGCTGCAGGATGCCAGATAAACTCTGACATCAAAAAAGAGAACAGAGGCAGCGTGCCCTTCATCTCTTCCCTGGGGAGGGCCCTGGTGGAGATTGAACTTTATCCTGGGACAGTGAAGGATCGCACTGTCCAGGTTTATGAGAAAGAAAGAAGACTTTTGAGCAAGGTACTGGGCAGTGTCTTAACTGACCCTTAGCCCAGACTCCACTGGGAATCGATCCCAAGTCTTTGGCAAAGAAGATTCTAAGTTGGAACAGCAAGACAGTCCTTTGAGGCATCTAACAGAAGAGCTATGACTTCGGTGGGGGAGAGCCTGCCCCATCCCAGGTGGGTACCAGAAAGGAGGTGCAGCATCAGCACCAGCAGAGGTGGTGATGGTTGATGCAGGTCGCCTACAGAGCAGAGTGTGGCTCTGATCCCAGCCTCAGGAAAACTTGAATGGTCACTAAAAACTGTATGAGGCCCCTGGGACTCTGTCAGGTGAAAGTGGGCTTGGAGTTTCAGTAACTCCACCAGGAGGGAGCTCAGAGTCTAAGACATATTCCTTGCCACTATGTTGCCCCTTTCTGACTGTGACCCTCAGGCAGGCATCAGGTGGGGAAGTATTTTATACATAGGTTGGCATGTAAACTGGCAACATCCCTGGGAACACATCAGAAGGTATGAATTACCTGTCTTCAGAGAAAAAGAAACTAACGATTCAAAGGTTATCAACAATTTATCCAAACTCCCTTTTGTGGGAAGACTACCCATAAGCAGGGAATTATCGGGGAGGGAGGAAGGACATGGAGCTGTGTGTGCAAACCCCAACACACCCTCATTTTTCTAGAGAATTAACAAATTGTCTTAGCACTGCAGACAGCAGCAGATGAGCTCCAGCTGTGTGCTCAACCCCCACCCCATTTGGTTCTTCTTTGCCAATGGTTGTCATCTCTGGTTCCTTTCGCCCTGCCCAGGCTCTCAGCAGAAGCTCTGAGGAACTTCTGAGGCTGTGCAGAGAAGAGCTGAAGACCACTGCCCCATGCCTTTAGCTCTGGAATGAGAAATCAATTGTCTTTATTCCCAAGTCCTGTCCTCAACCAGTACTAATAACACTAGGTAATGTTTATTAAGTACTTAATATACCCATGTTCTGTATTCTCATTTTATCCTTACAACTCTATAAGGCTAGTTCTATTATTATATCCACTTTATAGATGAGGAAACTGAGTTATTCACAGAAAGAGGAAGTGATTTGTCTGAGGTTACACAGGCAATCTAGTTCCAGGGCCCATCCCCACAGCCACTCTGCCATGACTGTATTCTTGAACTTCAGGTATGGGATGAAGGCAAAATGGTAAGAAACATGAAACTTCTTAGGCCAACTTGGCTCATGAAGTCATCAGGGACCTGGAAAAGCCATTTGCTTTAATGACTCAGACTTGGGAATTCTGTTTCCTATTAAGATTCTGCCTCTTGGTATCCTGCAAAAACTAGGGCAGATTATATAACTTCTCGATATACCCATTTCCTTTCCCAGTGGAACAACTAAGTGGACCACGCATCATGGGTGGATTTGGAATAGGTAAAATACACTGAAGCTGCTACAGAAGAGAAGTCAGGAATTAGAATGTCTGTTCAGTTTTGTAAATTGTGTGGTGTTCTGGCCTAGATGAGAGAATCACAGACTATTAGAACTTTTAGAGCTTGCAGATCATAGAATCCATGCTCTGCAGTACCTTCAATATTATTGGGGTGAATGCCTCACCCAACACAAGTATCCTTCTAACCACACTCCTGAGAGAGTGCTGGGGCCCTTTATGGCCAGGAGGCTCTTTAGGTCACCAGGAAGCCATCCCTTGTCTGCAAGGCATCCTTCTTCTGCCAAATATACCCAGACATAGCACACCCTAGTGGTCTCCATCACTGCTTCTTACATCGCACCATGTCAGCCTCCCTCCCACCAGAGCCTAACCCTGCCCTCTGGAGAGACTAGAGTAAATCATATCCCACTGCTCCATGGCAACCCTTGACACGAAGGTGAGCTGTGATGCCTCTCCTGGTGCTCTCTTTTCCAGGCTAAACCGTTTCAGCTTCTTCAATTGTCATTCAACCTTATTTCCACTGCCCTCACCATCTTTATTACTCTTCTCTGAATGCACTTGGTTTGCCAGTTGTTCCCCTCGCCTTCCATGGACTCTACAGATATTTACTGAGTGTCTTCCAGGAAGATAGTAGATGCTGAGAATGCATAGAAAAGCATAGTCTCTGTCTTGAGGGGCTCACTGCCTT
The DNA here is from genome assembly GCF_025265405.1 of Mesoplodon densirostris. Taxonomy (NCBI): domain Eukaryota; kingdom Metazoa; phylum Chordata; class Mammalia; order Artiodactyla; family Ziphiidae; genus Mesoplodon; species Mesoplodon densirostris. The sequence continues at coordinate 84,780,461 of NC_082662.1, forward strand.
GGGATGGGAAAGTGGAGTACTCGCAAGCAATTGCAATATGGTACGGGAAGTGCTACGACAGGGGCAAACCCAGGGGGCTCTGAAAGACCAGAGGATTGGAAAGCTGACAAGTGGATGGGTGTTTGTGTGTGTATTGGAAACTGCACTCCAGAGGGGAGAGAGAGAGGACCAGGTCTGCGAGCTACCTGTGGTTTGGAACACTAGAGTCAAGGTTGTGGGTCAGTGGAGGATAATAGAGAGGCTTGAGGTCAACAGGGGCCAGATCATGAAGGACACTGTATGAGACTACTCAGAGAGCAATAGAGAGCTACTGAAGGTTTCTAAGCAGGAGAGCGACACAATCAAATTTAGGTTTTTAAGAACAATCGCTCTACGTTGGAGAGAGTATTGGAAGCATCTGTGAGGCTGGAGGCGGGTGATTCCATTGCCAGATCAGAACAGAGCACAGCAGGTCTCTAAGTTTATTCTGGCAGCTGAGATTCTATGGATGCTGCCTGAAATTGTGAGCTATACTTGTGGCCACAGCTCACTCTTGTTTCACATTCAGGGGCAAATAAACCTTCTCTGTAGGAATAGCAATGTTAGCTTTTTCCCAGCATCTGTCTCTGCAACCAATTGTTTTAAATTTAATCTCATCAATTTCAGCCCCTCGTTTCAGGTTATTGAAATCTTTGTGCATCATGGTTCAACCCCTTCATTTTTACTTAAGGGGAAATACTGAAGGATTTGCCACAGGGCATGTGGGATAATCAGTGGTAGAAGCAACGCTGAATCCAGGTGTCCTGACCCCTAAACCAGGCACCCTGTTATTCTGCCTCTCTAGGAAATTGATCTTTTTAGAGGAACTGGAATCAAGATCGACTAGAAGCAGCTTACTTGGAAGAACAGGCCTTAGCTTACAGATCCCAATGTCAGGAAGGGGGGACCCTATACCCCTTTCCAGTATTTCTTCTTGTTGACAGAAATAATCTCTGAGTTAGAATCTACAATCAGCAGGGATGGCATTACAGGTCTTCAGGCAGCTGAAGGTCACAGCTGTTCAAACCCAATCAGTGAGGCACTTGACAATGTCAAAAAGCTTGAAAGAATTTCGTAGGGTGAAAAAAAAAATCTTACATGCTAATGAATGCTTAACAAAAGGTTCTCTATGGATCTAAACTAGTTCAGAACGTAAAAGCTGTTCAGAGAGACTGGACAGGTGATGGGAAATGGGACACCCCTGCAGAGGAGGGGGAGTGGGGCAGGGGGCCGGCAAACAGAAAGCTTCCCTGGATGGATGCCTAGAGAATCAGGCTCCTTCTCAGTTAGGACCTAATCCCCTGGGTCTCTGACTGACTTCTCACCATAGCCCCATGAAACCTGGAGACTGGTTTCCCCTGGGCCCTGCTCATTAAAGTCTCTGACCCTCAGTCCTGGGAATCGGCACAGACTGTGTGCAGGGCCCTGTGCCCAGGCTGACCAGCGTATCCTAGGTCAGTCCATCCGCCACCCAGCACCACACCTTCATTAGTTCTTTTCCTCTTTGTTTACTTTTCCTTGATGTTAATGCTTTAAATTTTTTAAAAACAGAGCAGAGGGCTTCCCTGGTGGCTCAGTGGTTGAGAGTCTGCCTGCCAATGCAGGGGACACGGGTTTGAGACCTGGTCTGGGAGGATCCCACATGCCATGGAGCAACTGGGTCCGTGAGCCACAACTGCTGAGCCTGCGCGTCTGGAGCCTGTGCTCCACAACAGGAGAGGCCGCAATAGTGAGAGGCCCGCGCACCGCGATGAAGAGTGGCCCCCGCTTGCCACAACTAGAGAAAGCCCTCTCACAGAAACGAAGACCCAGACAGCCATAAATAAATAAATAAATAAATAAATAAATAAATAAATTTAAAAGCAAACAATCAGAGCAGACCTCTACTTCTAACCAGCTCATCCTGCATCTCCTCTGGCAAACTCATAGGACCTCCATCCTTTCCCAAGACTCAACCCTTTCCCCATAACCCATCACCTCATTCCTCACTTGAATCCCCACCTCAAGTTCCACTAGTGCAATGCTTTCCCAGTATCCTCTGTTCTGAAGTCAAATGCCATTATGGAAACATCAGACTTGTCAGATGAGCAAGTACTTTACTGATGCCTTCCCAATAAGCATATGCTTCTCTTTGAATAACTGTGGACTGGCCAAATTTCACCAAGGTAATTTAGAGCAATGAGGAACAACTCCAAAATACACTCTTCCGGCACAGACTGTAAATAAATCTTTATCTACTTTTCATATAACAGGCACCATAAGCATTGTTTTAAGAGGAGAAACAAATCAAGTCATATGCATTTTGCTCTGAGCCCTGGTCCTTACTGTCCAAGCTGGAAAGGAAGCCCCACAGCCTGAACTGAGACCGTGACCATCTCCCCAACTCTTCCCCTGTGGTCATCAAAGCCCTCCTCAGTGAAGCCGCGGCCTGAACTTATCCGGTTTGAGATCGGGTAGCAAGAGCTTCACTAAAGCCGTCATGTTTTTTAAAGAGCATTTTCTATAGCGTTCTATCTGGTTTCTCACACATCTTCGATGACACATGAAAAGCTTTGTTGAAGTGAAATGTATTTGTCTGTGTGCGGGTTACTCAAATTGCCTCTCTTCCTTGCCAGGAAATTCTGATATCTGGCAAGAGATGCCCACATAAAGTCCCACACAGCAGAAAAGAAAAGCCTCGCTGACACAGAGGACTTCCAGAGGATTAAACACAAGCCACAGTTTTTAATTTTTTTTTAAAGGATAAGGTAAAATAAAAGCTTACTTCACTCACCCACTCAGCATGCCGACTTTCAGAGAGGACACATCACTGACTGCTCTTGGCCATCGGAGACACTGGCCACAGTAGCAAATTAGTGTCAACTTTAAACATACCACCAACTGAACAATTGCTGCATCCAGGTGAGTCTGAGTTTAACATGCCTCAGCTTCAGACTCCTCCAAAGCCAGTGCACTTACCTAGTGACATGGTGCTGATGGGGCATCAGACATGGGGGACTTAGGGGGCATCTGCTTCCAACCACAGAGCTGAGGGTGCTGGCGTCTCCCCTCCTTGGGAGCGGGGTGCAGTCCTGACCGCCCAGCCTCCAGCTGCCCAGTGGCTGGGGAATCACAAGGTGATATGGTCAGGTCCAGACGGTTTGCCGCGTGATTGCTTCATACCACAGGGTGCTTCCTGCCCCGAGCTAAAAGAATGAAGGAGGGGTTTTCTTAAGAAATGCAGCTTTTCGACAAAATTCCTTTTCTCTGTGTGTACAAGAAGGTGCATTGCAACATTATCTGTAAGAAGAAATAACTGAGAAAAAAATGCTTTCCGACTGGGGACTGAAATAAATGATGGCATTTCCATATAGTGCAATTAAAAAAAAAGAGGAGGATCTGTCTTTGCTGCTAAGGTCTCTAATGTGTACTGCAGAGTGAAAAAAAAAACATCAGATGGTACTTGCAGCAAGGCCCAAATTGCGTGTATTTTGTACATGCTTAGAAAAAATGTGTAGAGCAATTCATAAGAAACTTGGAATAGTGGAGACCTTGAGGAGTAGAACTGGGGCAGGAGGAGTGATCTTACTTTTTGGCTCTTTTTTAGATTGTCTTTTTTACCTTGTGCATGCACAGAGTACTTTTAAAATAAAAGGAATTTTTAAAAATTCCTTTCTTGCCTAATGAAAAGTATTTTTTCAGCTACACAGGAGCCTCCAATAAACAAAACTAAATTTCTCCATCAACAATCAAGCTGCAGGGGATGACTGTGGAAAGAGAAGCTCAATATCCTAGAAAAGAATATTGAACAGTAAATCTCAGTGAGTTTGGGGAAGGGAGAGGTCTTCAGAAAATAGATTCTGATACTGCTCCAAGTTGAGAAACACTGAATTAAATATATTGCATCTTATTTATTTATTTTTTTTGTTACGTGGGCCTCTCACTGTTGTGCCCTCTCCCCTTGCGGAGCACAGGCTCCGGATGCACAGGCTCAGTGGCCATGGCTCACGGGCCTAGCCGCTCCGTGGCATGTGGGATCTTCCCGGACCGGGGCACGAACCTGTGTCCCCTGCATCGGCAGGCGGACTCTCAACCACTGCGCCACCAGGGAAGCCCTGCATCTTATTTTTATAACTTTATATGATAGAAAATTTTAGCATATAAAGTAAATAGTATAGTGAACTCTCATGTACCCAACACCAAGCTTCATTCATTTACATGGCTAATCCTGCTTCACGCCTAACCCATCTCCCACTCTCCTGCCACCTGCCAAAAACATCATGTCATTTTATCTGAGGGTATGTATTCTTATAAGTTAAGAATGCTCTATTTTGTAAACGTTACCACCATACCATTAAGATATGTTTTTATTTTTATTTTTAAAATTAAAAAAATTATTTTATTGAAATATAGTTGATTTACAATGTTGTGTTAATGTCTGCTGTACAGCAAAGTGATTCAGTTACACACACACACACACACACACACACACACATATATATATACATTCTTTTTCATATTCTTTTCCATTACGGTTTATCACAGGATATTGAATATAGTTCCCCACGCTACATAGTAGAATCTCATTTAAAGATATGTTTTTAAAACTTGTCAATAATCCCTCTATATCGTTAAATATCTAGTAAGTATTCAAATTTCCAAACAAGAGTTATACAAGGTATTTGGTTGCTATGTCTACTATGTCTATACTATGTTCTCTCTCTCTGTTTTTTCCTTGCAGTTTATTTGTTGAGGAAACCAGGTCATTTGTCCTAGAATTTCCCACATTCTGGACTTTGCTGATTATATACCTGTGGAGTTTTTTATCATGCTCTTCAGTCCCTTCTTTTTTCTGTAAATTGGTAGTTAGATCTAGACTTGGTTTGATTTGGGTCTAATTCTTTGGCCATAATAGATAATGTCCTGTGTCTTTCTGGGATCCTAGCTGCCCTTGATGATTATGATTGACTGAATTGTACCCCCCCAAAAAAGTTATGTTGAAGTCCTAAACTTCATGCCCATAAATGTAATCGGGTTAAAATGAAACCCACCCTAATCCAGACCTTATTAGAGGAGAAACATTTGAACACAGACAGACTCAGGGAGAAGATGTTCATGTGACCACAAAGGCAGGAATTGGAATGTTGTATCTACAAGCCAGGGAATGCCAAGGTTTGCCAACAAACAGCAGAAGTTAGAAATGGAAAGGAGGAATCCTCTCCTAGAGTTTCAGAGGGAGCATGTTCCTGCCAACACCTTGATTTTAGACTCTAGACTCCAGGACTGTGAGACATTAAATTTCTTTTATAAGCTACCCAGTTTGTGGTTCTTTGTTATGGCAGCCCTAGGAAACTAATACTTTTATCTTTGCCTAGAATCATTATTTCTTTTAGGACTTGTCAAATGGTGGCATTCCTTAATTATTAGCTGGAATACTTCTATTAAAAGAAACATCTCCGGGCTTCCCTGGTGGCGCAGTGGTTGAGAGTCCGCCGGCCGATGCAGGGGACACGGATTCGTGCCCCGGTCTGGGAAGATCCCACATGCCGCGGAGCGGCTGGGCTTGTGAGCCTGCGCTTCCGGAGCCTGTGCTCCACAACAGGAGAGGCCACAACAGTGAGAGGCCCGTGTACCGCAAAAAAAAAAAAAAAAGAAAGAAAAGAAAAGAAACATCTCCTCCACTACTATTTGGTTACTCTGAAGTTCAATTCATATGGCAAAGGTAGAAAACAGGTTTACTCGCCTGTTTTCAGAACAATTAAGTTGGTTTCCCAATATCATCCAACAGTGGTTACAGGATTTTTTTTTTTTAGCATGATTATAAACTTGTGAATTTTCAACATGATTCACATGTTTCAATTCTTTTCAGTTATTCATGTTTAAATTGTCCCATTTGTGGCTAGTTAGAGCCTTGACAAGTTGGCTCTGAGTCCCTTTGACAGGACCCCAGGAATTTCAAGTATGTTGTGATGTTCCAGGCTGATCATGTGCATTTCCTGCCTCACACCAGAGCCATCCATTTCCCCAAGAAGCCCTGGTTCCATTTAGTGGGAAATAGTATTAAGAGACTATAAACTGGCACTAGACTATAAACTCACACATTCCGTGTGACTGATCATTGTTTCTAGGCCTTTTCAGTGGACAGAACTAGGAAATAGATTTTCAAAATAAGAAAATGTATCAACAGTTCATACTAATATTTTCCATTCAAATTTAAGATTATAAAATGATTACTACATTTTTTAATTCTATATTTTCATCACTGTCTCTTATGGTAAAATTCCTGGTTTCTATTAACATTAGCATAATTACTTATTTGCTTATTTTATATCTAGCTAATCATTTCAGAATAATAACACCAATATTATTACTAACAACATGAATACTGAAAAGTTTAAGACTTTTTTTGGAGTTCTTCTTGCCTTAGGATTTCTCCCACTAGGATGTACTACAATTTACTGTTAAAAATCTCTTGAAATAATTCCCCTCTGTGTGGTTGGCCACCAACTCAATATATAGTTTAAAACATTTTGTTTTATTTTGATTTTAGGGAATTGCCTTTTTTCAATTTTGATTTAATTTAGTCTAAATTTTTATGTAAATTATTCCCATGAGTCCAAAATCAAACCTACAAAACAAGGTATATTCAGAATCTAGCTTTTAACCCTGTCGCTTCTTAGTTTCCTCTATCCCTCTATAGATAACCATTTAAAAATTGTGATTTATTCTTCTATTGGTTTTTTAAAATGAGGCAAAAATCACTGTCTTTATTCTTTAATGTCAACAAGGACTTTATTGAGGTGACTTTACACATAAGTGAACAGCTTGGAGAATTTTGACAAATATATACACCCACACAAGCGGATCAGGATAAAATATATTTCCATCGCCCCAGAAGGTTACCTTGTCCCCACTCCAAGAGTCAAGTCCTATCCCAGAAATAGCTACTGTTCTGATTTCTACACCAGAGATTAGTTTTGCTTATTCTTGACTTTTACATAAATGGAACCAACCATTAGGAGTGTACTCTTTTGTATCTGGTTCAGTTAATATAACATGTTTGAGAGTTATCCATGCTGTTGTGTATTTCATTATTTTAAATTGTAAAATAGTATTTCACTGCATGAATACAGCATGATTTGTTTATCCTTTCATTGGTTGGTGGACATCTATTGTCTATTATGAATAAAGACACTAAGAACTTTCTCAGAGAAGTCATATTTTTGTGGATATAAGCATTCATTTCTTTTGGGTGTGTACTTGGAAGTGGAACTCCTGGGTCATAGGCAGTGGTGGTCTGAAGCCAGCTTGTACAGCTTGGGGCTGGTTATGAGCATTTCTTCCCAACTCTACTTTCAGTGACTTCCCATTGGTAGCTTGAAATCAGCCAAGGGGGAAATATTTATGCCACAGAAACAGGCAAATGCTATAAATCAGGACTTCCTTCTCCTCTACCCGCAAAGCCAATTGTTAAACATTTAGAAGCACACTACTAGCTACAAGGAAAGTATATATTTAAATTTATTAGAAACTACCAATTTCCCAAATGGTTGTACCATTTTATATTCCCACCAGAGGTGCATAAGTGTTCCTATTATGCCTCATCTTTGTTAGCACTTGGTATTTGACTTTGTCTTTTTAATTTTAGCCATTAGGATGGGTAGGTAGTATTTTCTTACTGTAATTTTTATTTGTATTTTCTTGATGACTAATGATGTTCAGTATTTTTTCATGTGCTTATTGGCCTTTTGATGTTTTGGTATATTGACCCTTTGTCTTGTGACTTGACTAAATTTACTTATTAGTTCTAGTAGTTTATTTGGAGATTCCTTTAGGCAAAGGACTAAATGTCCTTGTACACAATCATATTATATGCAAATAGTTTTATTTCTTCCTTTCCAATATTTATGTCTTTTCTCTTACCTTATTGCACTTATTTTTTTAAAATAAGCACTGCATATTTTTTAGATAAATTTAGCATACTATACATGTTTTAATTCATCTTGATTTTTCCCTTAACTGCATATTTTAGAGTACTTTATGCCAGGATATAGACAGCTTTTATACAGTTATTTTACCAACTTGACAACACCCTGAAGAACTCACAAAAAGTATATGTTATATGGAGATGAGGCAGTAAGATCACAGATATTTATTTCTTGGGCCTTCCCTCTACTGCCTGGCTGGCTTTCTTTGGGTACAGTACTGCTGACAACTTGGCAAGGTCTAGTTATGGGGGATTAGTAATCCCTCCGTCCTGACTGGGGGGTCAGAAGTTTACATAAGAAAACACATCTTCCTCTGTAGTCATAGCATCCCACCCCATGTCACCAGGCTCTCCTCAGCAACCCTACCATACATCTAACTCCATTTCATTGTTTCAGTACTCATGTTTCAAGAACATTCATCCTCCAACTACTAAAACAAGACAGAGAATTGATACTTCATCTGATTCTTGTACCCATTTGCCAAAAATGCATCTGTGAATGCAATTTGGCCTGTGAAACTTCTTGGATTTAGCATTTTATATGTGTGTGTGTGTGTGTGTGTGTGTGTGTGTGTGTGTGTGTGTGTGTATATATGTCCACACACACCCATTCTAGTTTTCAATCTAGACTGCTGTAATCTTGCTGAAAAACATAAGGTATTACATTTGAGCTTCCAATCCTGATTGGTTGGATGCTACTCAGAAAGGATCCTGTGTCTAGCACTGCAGCCCAGCTCCCTCTGAGCATCTTGAGAGTGGATGGAGCCATAAAGCTCTCTAGGTTTTAAAGGCAAACACCCTTTAGCCCAGTAACTTCACCTATATAAGTTTACCATGTCACAAAAATGTAGCATGTATATATTCAAGGATGTTTACTGCAACCTGATTTGTAATAGAAAAAGAAAACCTGGAAATAACCTAAATGTCAATCAGTAGAAGATTAAATTATGGTACATCCATCGAATGGAAAATTATGCAGATGTTTAAAAGAATAAAAACTATCTGAGTGTATTGTTGTGACACATCCTTTTTTTTTTTTTTTTTTTTTTTTTTTTTTGCGGTACGCAGGCCTCTCACTGCCTTGGCCTCTCCCGTTGAGGAGCACAGGCTCTGGATGCGCAGGCTCAGCGACCATGGCTCACGGGCCCAGCCATTCTGTGGTATGTGCGATCTTCCTGGATCGGGGCATGAACCCGCATCCCCTGCATCGGCAGGTGGACTCTCAACCACTGCGCCACCAGGGAAGCCCAAGATAAATTAAATTTAAAAAGCAAGGTTAGGACTTCCCTCGTGGTGCAGTGGTTAAGAACCCGCCTGCTGATGCAGGGGACACGGATTCGAACCCTGGTCCGGGAAGATCTCACATGCCACAGAGCAACTAAGCCTGCGCCCCACAACTACTGAGCCTGCGCTCTAGAGCCTGCGAGCCACAACTACTGAGCACGCATGCCTAGAGCCTGTGCTCTGCAACAAGAGAAGTCACTGCAATGAGAAGCCTGCGCACCGCAACGAAGAGTAGCTCCCGCTCGCCACAACTAGGGAAAGCCCGTGTGCAACAACAAAGACCCAACGCAGCCAGAAATAAATAAATAAATAAACAAACAAACAAATAAATAAATAAATAAAATTATATATTTTAAAAAGCAAGGTTAAAAATAACTGTTATAATACAATCACATGGGTATAAACTTGAAAGGCGCTAGATTATGGAAAAACAGATCTGTATAGAGCTATACATGCGGGTAAAGGCACTTATTTTTCTGGAGGGATACACTGTTAACTGCTACCAATGGGGGCTGGGGAAAGGACTGAGCCTCTACCAAGAGGAGTGGGTTTCTTGGTGGTGAAGGGTCGGGTGGCTGGAGAGAGAACTGCTACCTCTAGGACCCTGCAGTACATTCACATGTCTGTTGAACACGCACCATGTGCTGGTGCACTACTAGTGCAGGACTAGTTAACGCAAGAGCACAACATACAATGAGTAGTTAGTGTGGCAGGCACTTTGTTAAGCATTTGACCTATATTGCGTCATCCTCAAAGCTACCCTAGAGACTAATATTCTCTTTCATCAAGAAGCTGATCCTTCCATGGGATCATTAACTTTCCCAGGGTCACACAGCTAGTAGTGTGGGAGCTGGGATTCCAATCTGCTTGTCTTTTGTCACAGCTCTAGCTTTACCCACAACTCCCACCTCCCGCTCCATTTCTAGGCACCTGGCCCTTCTGGTTCCTCTACCAGGCCCCACTTTTCTAGTCTCCGCGACTTGCCCTGAGACACACTTTTACGCAAACCTTCCTTGCTCAGTTAACTCCTACCCATCCCTCAGCTTAATATTCAGATATCATTCCTGAAGGGGAGCCTTTCTGAAGGTAGCTCCTCCCCTGTTGTCCTTATGCTACCATAGCATCACGTGTTCAGTCATTAGTGCTCCCCACACCTGGGCTCTTGGGGGAGAGGAGGATGTCTGACTGTCTTAGTTATTGAAAACCACAAGTCTTGGTAATGGATCATGGTAGGGTCCCAATTTCCTGACACTAATATATCTCTTGGCCAACATGAGAAAAAGCAGTTAAGTGGGAAGGACGACATGGGGGGAAGGAGAGGTCAAAGCCAGCGGCTGAGTTTCTAGCAGTCAGATTTAATTGTATAAAACTTTGAGAGAGACAGTGTGGGCACTGAATTTCAGGCAATTCATTCTTGCATAGGAGGCAGGGTGTGGAGAGACTACCCAGGGGTTAACAGAATCAACAAAGTGGCCACAACTTCTACTTGGGAGATGAACTCCCTCAGGGCCTGTACATGGGCAGAAGGCCAGGCTGCCTGTGCTCACCATCCCCATTCGTCCATCCATTTGTTTACAAATATTTACTGAACTCTGTTCTGAGCACTGAGGAAGAGGGCAGAGAACAAAAGAAAGCCCTTGACCTCAGAGGGCTTACATTCTATTGGAGATGACAGTTAACTATTAAACAAATATAGAAGGTGTCAGGAGGACGTAAGTGGCATGAAGAAAATAAAACAGGGTAAGACGATTAGCAAGCGATATGAAGGGCTGTTTGGGCATGGGGTCAGAGAAGATCCCTCTTTGAGAGAAATCTGGGTGAAAAAGAAAGTGAGCGTCACACAAACCGAGGGGAAAGGCGTCCCAGGGCAGCATTAGTCATGTTGATAGAATGTCATTAGAAACCTGAGCCTCTTCCTTCAGCGCTTGGAAGTAACTGCCTAGTGTTTAAGTTGTTCAGGAAATGAGGATGCAGTCAGCAACACGTGTACTCCTGGGTACAGGCACTTTGCTAAAGCACTTTCGGCCCCGGGAATGGCTTATGGCAGCCACAGTAGCCCCTTCCCACCCTTGCAGCGGCATCAGGCCTCTCTTGCTCGCCCCTCCCCACCTCTCCTGCCTCTAGGAAGAGAACAACCCTCCCCCAGCATTTCATCTTGAATTTGGGGCCAGTGAATCTTAGGGTGACTCATGTTCCTGTTGCCCTTGGCCTCCACCTGAAATGCGAACCCCTCAGGACACGTCTCCTTACCCTCAGCCCTGCCTTGCTTCACCGTCCTTCCTGCTGACCCCTCCTCCCACTGCTCCTGGGATTCCCTCCCATCCTTCCCCAGCGTGACCTCTGGGGCCCCACGAAAGACAGACAACACCCCAGACCTCAGCCTTTCCTCCAAGTGCTCCTCCACTCCTCTGTGAAGGCTTCTCAGCCTTCCTTTACCACCTTCTCCAAGGAAGGCTGCCCATTCTCCTACTTCTTGTCCTAGTCCCCCAGTGCTTTGCTTGTCCCCTCCTTTATAGAAATGAGTTTTTGTTAGGGGAACCACTGACTGAAACCACCCATCCTGGCCAGGTACCACAGTAACCATTTGCATGAGTTATCTTGTGACAGGAGGTCCTGGTAAGGAATGAGGAAGTAACAAGCTACCACCAACCGGAATAATTTGGAGTCAAAAGGAGAGAGGAGACACCAGTCCATAGGTCCTACCAACCTCCCAGAATCCTCCTCACTGGAATCCATCTTGGCTGAGTGATGCGTGTGCCACCAGGAAGGACCCTGAGGCAGAATGATTGACCAGAGACAATGCAGAAACCAACTCCACTACCATAAAACCTGAGACTGTGAGCCACGTGGCATAGCAGTCCTCCTGGGTCCCCTTACCCTCCTGCTCTCCACCCAGGCGCCTCTTCCCAATGAAGTCTCTAGGTTTGTCAGCACGTGTGTCTCCTCAGACAATTCACGTCTGAGTGTTAGACAAGAGCTCACTCTCGGGCCCTGGAAGGGGTCCCCTTTCTGCAACTCTTTGATTTTCATGCCATCCGTCTCTTCTCCCCTCTACTTTTCTGGGTCTCCCATAATCATTATTAAGCAATTTACTCAGAACGTTCTTCCACTCCAGCCCTCACCATCACCTGGGGAAATGTCAAAATCTGGCTTATGATTCTCTTAAAACCCTGGTCTCACAATTCCTTGGCTTTTTCAAATGCAATGACTTTTATCTGCTCTCTACTCAGTCATTTATGGCCATCCAGTGATCCAAAACACAAGCACAGAGACTGGAAAAGAAAATGGAGACAGGTGAATAGGAAGCAAAGCCAAGATGGCGGGAGCCAGGATTTTCTCTAGAAGCAGGGCTGGGAAGCTCAAAACTTCACTGTGAGGGTGAATTTGACATGCTTTATGGGTGATTTCATTTGGTTTAAAAACTTACTTGGGGCACTTCCCTGGTGGTGCAGTGGTTAAGAATACACCTGCCAATGCAGGGGACACGGGTTCCATCCCTGGTCCATCCCTACTGAGACCGTGCTCCAGAGGCTGTGAGCCACAACTACTGGAACCTGCTAGCCTAGAGCCCGTGCACCGCAACGAGAAGCCACCGCAATGAGAAGCCTGCGCACTGCAACGAAGAGTAGCCCCTGCTTGCCACAACTAGAGAAAGCCTGCGTGCAGCAATGAAGACCCAATGCAGCCAAAATAAATATACATAAATTTATCCCAAAAAAATTTAAAAAAAAAAGCTTACTTGGCCTGGTCAAGAATGAGAACATTCTGGTTAATAAAATGGTTTTGTTTAAAGATACATATTATTAAATGTACAAGAAATAATAAAATACATTGAAACTTTACTGAATATCACTTAACCATTGTTTGCTGAATAATAACATCCATTGCATTTTCAGAGCACTTTTGCACATCTTATTTCATTTTGATCTCAAAACAGTCCTGTCCTGGCTCTCTGGTATGACCCTAAAATGAATCAGGCCCATTTTTTTGAAATCTAGACATTGGTACATTGGATCAGCTGAGGCTGGCTTCACCAAAAGGTACTCTGGGGGCCCAGGGGAGGACTGGTGGGAAAAGAAAGGTAGCCAGCATGTGCAGAGCCATGGAGTAGAGAAGATAGACCAGTTCTGCAAGATCCAGCTGACTGACTAATTTTCTCCTAGTCTGATGGGTCTATAATAGGGGTCAGCAAACTTTCTGTAAAGAGGTCAAAAGTAAGATAGTAAAAAAGAAATAGCATAGCTATGCTCCAGTAAAACTTTATTCATGGACACTGAAATTTGAATTTCATTTTTACACACCACAAAATATTACTTTTAATTTTTTTCAACCATTTACAAATGTAGAAACCATTCTCAGCTCAAGGGCTACTTAGAAACAGCCAGTGAACAGGACTTGGCCAATGGGCCACAGTTTGTTGACCCCTGGTCTGTGCCAATACACCCATAAAGGAACTTGGCAACTGGCATTTTGTTCATGGACTAATAGTGATAACAATAGCTGCCATTCTGAACACTTTATGCCAAATACTATGAAAATGGTTTACATACTTATTATCATTTAGTCTTCATATAATCATGCAAGTTATGCCCTCCACACTTTATAGACGATGAAAGCAGGGCTCTGGGAGGATAATCTCCCAGAGATCACACAATTAAGTCTAGGAGATTCCCCATCTGTCTACAGAGATTATGCTCTGAACTAGTACACATGAATGCCCCATGCTAGCTCTCCACCATACACATGTCTGGGTCTCAAGTCCCCTCACTCTACCTATCCTTCCTCCTACATCTTCCTGCTGTTTGGCTATTTTGACTCTGGCTTTCACCTTTGTTCCCCACCTTAAGATTTATCTTCTCCCTGACCTGGCAATTATTCAGACTGGACACCAGGAAATCTGCCTCTTCAACTTTATATAAATCCATAGGTTTGGGTCAAGGAAGCTTGAGCCAGGATGAGGTGCCTTTTCTGGGGCAGATGGGAGCTGCTGGAGCCAAAAGGTGAGTTTCACCTAAAGCCCTTACAAAGTGCTGAGTATCAAAGCCAGAAAAACCCAGACCAATGTGAAGTCAAAGGTGGGAAGATCTAGGAGGGAGGGCCACCAAAGGTCAGGTCATGAGTGGAACTGGAAGGGAAGGGAAGCAAACTCAAGTCCAGTTTAAGTCCAAAATGGATAGATGGGAAAGATATACCACGTTCTTGGATTAGAAGAATCAATATTGTCAAAATGACTGTACTACCCAAGGCAATCTATAGATTGCCATCCTTATCAAATTAACAATGGCATTTTTCACAGAACTAGAACAAAAAAAAAATCTCAAAATTTGTATCATGACACAAAAGACCCTGAATAGCCAAAGAAATCTTGGGAAAGAAAAATGGAGCTGGAGAAATCAAGCTCCCTGACTTCAGACTATACTACAAAGCTACAGTAATCAAAACAGTATGGTACTGGCACAAAAACAGAAATATAGATCAATGGAACAGGACAGAAAGCCCAGAAATAAACCCATGCACCTATGGTCAATTAATCTATGACAAAGAAGGCAAGACTATACAGTGGAGAAAAGACAGTCTCTTCAATAAGTGGTGCTGGGAAAACTAGACAGCTACATATAAAAAATGAAATTAGAACATTCTTTAACACCATACACAAAAATAAACTCAAAATGGATTAAAGACCTAAATGTAAGACCAGATACTATAAAACAGAGGAAAACATAGGCAGAACACTCTTTGACATAAATTGCAGCAAGATCCTTTTTGATCCATCTCCTAGAGTAATGGAAATAAAAGCAAAGATAAACAAATGGGATGTAATTAAACTCAAAAACTTCTGCACGACAAAGGAAACCATAAACAAAATGAAAAGACAGTCCACAGAATGGGAGAAAATATTTGCAAATGATGCAACTGACAGGGATTAATCTCCAAAATTTACAAACAGCTCATGTGGCTCAATATCAAAAAAAACCAAACAACCCAATCAAAAAATAGACAGAAGACCTAAACAGACATTTCTCCAAAGAAGACATGCATATGGCCAAGAGGCACATGACAAGATGCTCAACATCACTAATTATTTTAAAAATTTATTTATTTTGTTTATTTATTTTTGGCTGTGTTGGGTCTTCATTGCTGTGCACAGGCTTTCTCTAGTTGTGGCAAGTGGGGGCTACTCTTAGTTGCAGTGTGCGGGCTTCTCATTGCGGTGGCTTCTCTTGCTGTGGAGCATGGGCTCTAGGCACGCAGGCTTCAGCAGTTGCAGTACGCGGGCTCAGTAGTTGTGGTGCACGGGCTTAGTTGCTCCACAGCATGTGGGATCTTTCTGGACCAGGGCTCGAACCCATGTCCCCTACATTGGCAGGCGGATTCTTAACCACTGCACCACCAGGGAAGCCCAGCAGCACTAATTATTAATCAAAACTACAATGAGATATCAAGAGTCAGAATGGCCATCATCAAAAAGTCTACAAACAATAAATGCTGGAGTGGGTATGGAGAAAAGTGAACCCTCCTACACTGTTGGTGGGAATGTAAATTGGTGCAGCCACTATGGAGAACAGTATGGAGGTTCCTTAAGAAACTAAAAATAAAGCTACCATATGATCCAGCAAACCCACTCCTGGGCATATACATGAGAAAAACATGGTTCAAAAGGATACATGCACCCCAATGTTCCCTACAGCACTGTTTACAATAGCCAAGACATGGAAGCAACTGAAATGTCCATCAACAGATGAATGGATAAAGAAGATGTGGTACATATATACAATGGAATATTACTCAGCCATTAAAAAGAATGAAATAATGCCATTTGCAGCAACATGGATGGACCTGGAGATTATCATACTAGGTGAAGTAAGTCAGACAGAGAAAGACAAATATTATATGATATCAATTATACAGTATGTGGAATCTAAAAATAAAAGATACAAATTAACTTATTTACAAAACAGAAACTCACAGACTTAGGGAATGAACTTATGGTTACCATGGGGGAAGGGTGGAGGAGGAGGGATAGATTGGGAATTTGGGATTGACATGTACACACTGCTATATTTAAAATAGATAACCAACAAGGTCCTACTATATAGCACAAGGAACTCTGCTCAATATTCTGTAATAACCTAAATGGGAAAAGAATTTGAGAAAGAATAGATACAACCATATGTATAACTGAATCACTTTGCTGTACACCTAAAACACGACATTTTAAGTCAACTATACTCTAATATAAAAATTTTAAAATAACCCAAAATGCACGGATGGATGGATGGAGCAGAGAGCTCCAAGGCCATCCTTCAACTGTGGTTAGCTTTGAGGGACACTGGGCAGGCAGGCCTGACTTGAAGGTGCATGGTCAGAGCAGACAGGCTCATCTTGGGACGCCCCTACTGGGAGCAGCAGTGTTCCTGGGTACCACTCTGCATCTTCAGCTCCACTGTTATTGATTCAGGCCCTAAAGGAAAGTTTCCCAGATGGGTCCAGATGAAACTAGCCACGTACTATAGAAAATTGGGGCTCAGTCCTACGTAGGCTGATATCTAAGGGGCATTTTTAGCTGTGTTGACACTGGTGGGACACTGTGGTTCTAGAGAAGTCAGTTCATTTTGAGGCCAGTCCTTAGACAGCAGAGTCCAGTCCTCTGGGAAGAGCGACAGAGAGGTCATGGAAGGAGTCTAGTCTCTCAGAGAAAGTGCTGTCTGTCAGGAAATCAGTGCCGAAGGCCAGTTCTCTTAAGTACCCAGCAATCACGCCAGAAGATGAGGAGGGACAGTGTCCTCTGGGGCCAGCAAGAGGAACACCATGTTTCAGGAGTACCAACTCAAAGCGGTGAGACTCCAATGGACTCCCAGGCTTGGAAGGAGGTGAGGACCTTAGGGTAGGACAAGCTGTCTTAAATAACACCCCTAAGTCACAAACCTAAAGGCTAGTATAAGCTTGATAAATTTAACTGTAACCCTTAGGCACTTCTGTTCATCAGAAGAACCATGAAGAAGTGACAAGACAGGCTACAAACTGTAAGAAGATATTTGCAACATATACAACTAACAAAGGGCTGATATGCAGAATATATAAAGAACTCCTACAAATCAATTCTATTTAAAAAGAAAGGGCAAAACGCATGAATTAGCAAAAACTAAGAAGACTGACAACATCAAAGGAGGTGGAACATTCCACTCTGGCAGAGTGTAAATTAGTTTAACCACTTGGGAAACCTATTTAATATCATATAGTAAAGTTGAAACTATAAATACCCTATCACCTAGGAATTCCACTCTTACCCTAAGCTAGGGTTTCTCAACCTCAGCACAATTGACATCTTGGACCACATAATTCTTTGTTATAAGGGGCTGTCCTGTGCGTTGCAGGATATTTAGCAGTATCCCTGGCCTCTGCCTACTAGATGCCAGAAGCAATGCTCCGTACCACAGTCATAGAAACCAAAATGTCTGGAACATTTGCTGAATGCTCCTGACATTGCTAAAACATCAGCCCTGGTTGAGACCCACTGCCCTAAGCTCCTGTGCACTAACAGAGTTCTACAAAAATGTTCATAGGGCCTCCCTGGTGGCGCAAGTGGTTGAGAGTCCGCCTGCCGATGCAGGGGATACGGGTTCGTGCCCCGGTCTGGGAGGATCCCATATGCCGCGGAGCGGCTGGGCCCGTGAGCCATGGCCGCTGAGCCTGCGCGTCCGGAGCCTGCGCGTCCGGAGCCTGTGCTCCGCAACGGGGGAGGCCACAACAGTGAGAGGCCCGCATACCGCAAAAAAAAAAAAAAAATGTTCATAGCAGCACTGTACAAAATAGCAAAAAGCATAAGGGCATGCGCATGCTCGCGCGCACACACACACACACACACACACACACACACACACACACACACACACACAAGACTGGAAACGACGTTTATATCCAACAAAAGAATGGACAACTAAATTGTGGTAAATAAGTGTAATGAGTTATTACACAGTTCTAAAATGAATAAAGTTCTCTCAACAATAAATGACTCTCATGAATGTTGGGGAAAACAAAGTTGTAGGAGAATATTTTTAGTGTGAATGTTTCTATAAAGTTTAAAACATGCAGAATTAAATAGTATACTATCTAGGGGTACCTACATATGTGGTGTGGTAGACTGTACTTCCACAAGATGACTGCAACAGCATCTCTGGTCCCACCTGTTCTTCCAGAACCTGGCCACTTGGCCATCAAGAGGTGGAGGCAGTGACCCGTCCCCTTGAACCTGGTGGGGCTTTGTGTCTGCTTCAACTAACAGATGCTACATGGCTTCTGAGGCTAGGTCACCAAAGGCCATACAGCTTCCGTCTGGTTCTCTCTCTTGGTGTGTTCAACCTGCTGTGAGGAAGCCCAGGCCAGGCAGACAGGTCGTAGGAGGAAGAACCAAGACCCAGGCCTCAGGCCAGCTCCAACAGCCAGCTGGTACATGAGTCATCTTAGAAATACATAGAAGCCCCCAGCTGACCCGCCCCAGCTGATGCTGAGTGAGGCTGAGGTGAGGATCCTGCCCACATTGCAGATACGAGAGGGAAGATAGGTTGTTACTCCTTCATGCCACTAAGTTTTGTGGTGGTTTTTTAAACAGCAATAGATTTCTAAAACGGACAGTAAGAAACTATAATGAAGAGCAAATGAGGGCTTCCCTGGTGGCACAGTGGTTGGGAGTCCGCCTGCCAACCCAGGGGATGCGGGTTCGATCCCTGGTCCGGGAAGATCCCACATGCCACGGAGCAACAAAGCCCGTGTGCCACAACTACTGAAGCCCATGTGCCACAACTACTGAAGTCCACGTGCCTGGAGCCCGTGCTCTGCAGCAAGAGAGGCCACTGCAGTGAGAGGCCCACACACCACCATGAAGAGTAGCCCCTGCTCGTCATAAATGGAGAAAGCCCACGTGCAGCAACGAAGGCCCAGTGCAGCCATAAATAAATAAACAAATAAACAAATAAAAGAGCAAATATATGATAACATAAAATTTAGGATCATGGTTACTGATGGGGAGAGGGTTGGGGAATGTGATGGATTAGGGGCCGTGGGGAGCACAAGCGGCTGAGCCTACTCTGATAGATGGTGAAACCACAGACCTTCCTACTCTTAGGCATCTGCTGTGCTGAGGGTGAACAGTTCTTCCCAGCATTAAAGAGCTGAAGAACAACTCAAGCCCCAGAGGGGAAGGTGTCCTGATTACATAGCATGGGCACAGCCAGAAGAAGGGCCAGAGGAAGTCTGTGCGTGGAATGTTCTCCCTAGGCTGTGCTCATCTGGTTGTTTAATCAACACTTACAGTTATCTGTTGACATTTTGGAAACAAAACCAAATGCCCTTGAAAGGACAAAGTGAGCTTTGTGCCTCTGAGCCATTAGGAATATTCAGATCTGGTCCTGAACTGTGGTGTGAACACTGGACACATCTTTCAGAGAGAAGGTCTTTGTGTGCAGACTTGGCTCTGGGTGAGGTGGTGATGTTGGAAAACTTTGACATTGGTGCTCCCTGTATGAGCTTCCCTTATCCCTCTTGAGAATTCCATGTTATGGGGATCCAGCATTTATCGAGCAGCGCAGACAGCAAACTCGATGTCTCAAGGAGAATTGTGCTCAATTGTGGGGATTCCCACAAGGGCCAGCCTGGGGGGACTGGGGTTGGAACTGAGCAGCAGGACTCTTCTGGGAACTGCGGCAGATCACTCAGGTCTGTTCTTCAGATAAGCAGAGCTGCAAATGCCCTTCAAACAAGAAACTGGCTGGCTTCTCCCAAAGGGTGATCAGATTTAAAAAGAAAGACCCTCCCCCAAAAGGAGCTCTCTATAGAAAGTGCTTTGAAAACTCAAAAAAAAAAAGTGTTGCTATTATTTGTTACTTTTCTATGGTAGAACCTGGATCTATGTTTCTAAAGCAGAAAGCCTCAGAATCAAATGCTTGTGAGGCATAAAGTGTAATGGGTGAAGGGTAACAGGGAGTGGTGAGGACTGTGGCAAATGGGTTGAGGACAGGCCTTCGTTAAGGAGGCCACCACTACTCAGCTCCAGCCCACTGCTGAGAAGAGGAGAGCCTGGCCTCGATGTATCCAACCTTCTGATGGTGAGGAAAAGCCAGAAATTCAGATACTTACATAATTTTTTCACATAAGGAATCACAATTTTAAAAAAGTGTGCCAGCTAAACCAGCTATACATATGAGTAGTATTTAGATGTGCCAAAAGGGATATAACTGCCTTGCGGGGTTGTGAAGAGGATAAAATGAGATAGAATAGAAATAACTGTAATTAAGTAGTGAATATGTATCAGAAAAACCTATATACATAATAAAAACAGTAGGTCAGAGTCTATTGACAAACTGTATTTTCCAAAGATGACGGCAATAATATCTCCTATCCCACCTGCTATTTTTATTATGTAACCTTGACACTCCTTTCATCAAGTGGTGGGGGCTACTTTCCCTCCCCTTGAACATGAGAAGGACTTTATGATTTCTTGAAGCCATAGTACAGTGGAAGTGACACTACGTGGCTTCTGAAGATAGGTCACAAAAACACCATGCAATCCTGCCTTGCTCTCTGGGGTGCTCACTTCTGTAGCCCAGCCTCCATGCTATGAGGGAGCTCAAGCAGCCTGTGGAGAGATCCATGTTGAGAGGAACAAACCCACACACCCAGCTGGGCTCCCTGCCAGAGCCAGCTCCAACTTGCCAGCAATGTAAATGAAACATCCCCAAGTGGGTCCCCCAGCTCCCATCTGAGCAGCCCCAGCTGAGACCATGTTGAGCAGACATGGTCTGCTCAGGCCTGCCTGAATTGCAGATTCATAAGCAAAACAAATTGATACTATTCTTTTAAGTCACTAAGCTTTGGTTTTTTTTTTTTTAATAAATAAATAAATAAATTTATTTATTTATTTATTGGCTGTGTTGGGTCTATTGGTGTGCGCAGGCTTTCTCTAGTTGCAGAGAGCGGGGGCTACTTTTTGTTGCAGTGCGCAGGCTTCTCAATGCGGTGCCTTCTCTTTGTTGCGGAGCACAGTCTCTAGAGCGCAGGCTCAGTAGTTGTGGCGCACGGGCTTAGCTGCTCCATAGCATGTGGGATCTTCCAGGACCAGGGCTTGAACCCGTGTCCCCTGCATTGGCAGGTGGATTCTTAACCACTGCACCACCAGGGAAGTCCCCCTTTTTTTAAAAAAAAATAAATTTTGGGTGGTTTTTTATATAGCAATAGATAACTGGAACAGGGCCAAAAATTAAAATTTTAAGCCAGAGACATTCCTAGAAGGGTGAAGAAAGAGACCCAAAGCCAACTCAGGAACTCCTGAAGCACAGGAATGCAATTTTTAAGTCAAAAGGAAAAGCTGTTTTTCTTCCTGATTTCCCAGGCTGAGACAGGACCCACTGAGACAAATAATGGAGGAGAATGGACCATCTGAACTTTAATTCAATGCCAGGCTGAGGAGGGAGTTGTAACCCTTCCACATCTGGGTGTGTAATCAGTCCACATCCTTTTCAAGTTTGAAGACTGAGCATGTTTATTTACCATCTAAGCCAGTGCTCCTCAAACTGGCTTAGATGGTAAGTACCCCACACACTACTCCTCACAACCAACTTTCATAGATGGGGGTCTGGGAAGCTGCATTTTCAACCACTTTCCAGATGATTCTTTTGTACCAATTTAGAAACCTATAGTCCACTCACCTCCCATGTAACCCTTTCAGACACATTCTTGGAGTTTATTTCTTGGGAAAGTGCTCATGGTTTAACATTTAAGCAGTCCATGGCTTTGTCAGGGAAAGAAGCAGGTGTTTCAGGCAGTGGCCCTGCATACTCAGGGACTGGATATAGTGGGCTTGGCATTCCGCTTGAACAGGTGGAGGGAAGGGGGCATTCTACACAGGTGGTGGGTGAAAACTTAAAATGAAATAAAGTCAGAGACGGCTGTGTAGCAGAGCTTCTTCCGCTGGCAGAGACCTTCACAATTCCTCCCACAAACCCTCCTATGACCCCACTCTTAATCCACAACAAGTCTCTTTCTCAGTCCTGACCACCACCTAGGACCCCACCTAGAAGTGCCTACCCTCCAGTAGTAGAAAGAATTTAGGCTGCAAGAACTTAAGCTAAAAGTTGGAGAGCATGTGATTTTAGTTAAAAAAAAAAAAAAAGATAACAACATGTTGTTAAAATATTTTCTCTTGAAGCAAATGAAGACATGGAATCTAACATGTGAAGGCCTGTTATGTGAAGGGTTCTTTCTAGTCACTACAGGGGAAAGCAGATGGGCCCTTTGCACCAGACAAAAGCTGGAAAATATTATATGCAAGTTGTAAGAATATGTCTGTAATATTATCCTATTTCTATAAAAAGTGTCCATGTAGCTCTCTGCTGGTGTATTTATCAGATAATCTGGAAAAGGAAACACCCAACTGATCATTGTGGTTGTAACTTGGGGTGGAATGGAAGTAAAGGCAGTATGAGATTATGATGAAATTTCCCTTTCTAAAATAAATGTCTGTAAAAAGTTTCTTTTTACTTTTTTACTTTTGGTAATGGCAACATATTAAGAAAATATAATAAGAAATACTAAGAAATGTAATGAGAAGAAAACCCATAAGGATTATTTAGAAATACATGTAATATTTTACTTTGGAAACTATCATTATGAAAGTATAATTTGCATATAAAAATGCACCTAGGGCTTCCCTGGTGGCGCAGTGGTTGAGAGTCCACCTGCCGATGCAGGGGGCGCGGGTTCGTGCCCCGGTCCGGGAAGATCCCACATGCCATGGAGCGGCTGGGTCCGTGAGCCATGGCCACTGAGCCTGCGCATCCGGAGCCTGTGCTCCGCAACGGGAGAGGCCCGCGTACCGCAAAAAAAAAAAAAAAAAAAAAAGCACCTATTTTAAGCATATGTTTTGGTTTGGTGAGTTTTGATAAAAAATATATACCCTCCAAACACCACCTCAGTCAAGATATAGAACACTTAAATCACCCAAAAAAGATTTCCTGTCCCCTCACCCCTGTCCCAGGCAACCATTAATCTGCTTTCTACCATTATAGATTATTTTTGCCTATTCTAGATTTCATATAAATTAGAAGAATAATACATTATTTTCTCTTTTGTATCTAGCTTCTTTCATTCAGCATGTTTCAGATTCATTCATGTTGTGATGGTATCAATAGTTTGTTCCCTTTCATTTACGAATGGTATTCTATTGTGTATAACAATTTGTTTATCCATTCAGCAGTTGGTGGACATCTGAGTTGTTTCCAGTTTGGGGCCATCTTACATAGAATAAAGTCGTTATGAACACTTGTGTACAAGTCTTTGTGTGAGAATATGTTTTCATTTCTTCTGGGTAAAGACCTAAGATTGGAATTGCTGCATTCTAAGGTAAATGTATGTTTAATTTTATTTTTTTAAAAATAGGTGCTTCCATTTTGATGCAGTAATTATTCTCACAATTTATTCTAAATAAATAATCATGGATGTACGTAAATATTTATCTACCTGGATCTTCATCACACACTGTTTACACATTTGCTACA
This sequence comes from Mesoplodon densirostris, assembly GCF_025265405.1. NCBI lineage: Eukaryota > Metazoa > Chordata > Mammalia > Artiodactyla > Ziphiidae > Mesoplodon > Mesoplodon densirostris. The sequence goes on from NC_082662.1 coordinate 84,804,278, forward strand.
ATTTAAGGTACAGCCCTGCTATGGAGTACCACACAGCTACTGAAATGGCTATTTCAGGCTTCTAGTTCAGGTTAAGGACTTAGCATATGTATTTATCTTCTGAGACTCCACCATTAAAATAACAATAAAGGGATTAAAATGGCATAAACCGACAGTAAAGAAGAAAGCAGGAAAGGGACCATCAGCAGACAGAAGTTTCAACAAATTCCTTGGAAACAGAAAGAGCTGGGTGAATACTGATAAATACAGCAGGTGGATGGGCTGCAGGCAATGAGGGCTCAAGTCTGTCCAGACACTGAGAGATGCCTCAGCCTGGAAATGAAAAGGATCCCAGAAAGCAGGAAGGGAAAATGGGCTGAAAACAACTGAAGTCCTATATATGCAGCACACAATACCTCTGTTTGCCCAAATTAGACATTAGGTGCCAGTCACTTTCTCTAGGTCAAACATTAGAGGGCTCCTTTCTGAAGAAATTGTACAGACCATCTGGGGAAAATTAAGTTAGCCAATATGGAGTGTGGAAGTCCAGAGTGGAGCCTTCGGCATTCCCGTCTTTAGGAACCCTTAACAAGAACAAAAAAACAAGCTTCCTGCCAACTTTCCCTGGAAAGGAGCCTGAGAGGCTCTGCCCATGCTCTTCAAACTTCCCATCAGCCTCCTATTGCCTCAACCTCAATCTTTAGTAGAAATGAATAACTGAGAGTAAACAGATACGGAGGAAACTTGGCAATAGGAAAAAGTACAAACAACAACAACCACCAACAAGCAAACACGATTCTAGAGGAAATAGAGACAATGCATGGAGCAGGAGAGGATTAAATAAACAAACAAAAGAAAAACTTTCAAAAACCTCAGAGACAAATGAGAAAATACATCACTGGTAAAACAAGAAAAGGGTGCTATGAGAAAAAACAGAACAAGAAATAGTTCTTTGAAATTAAAAATATACTTGCCAAAATAATAATAATAATGTTAGATGATGAAGTTGAAGAAATCTCCCAAGTACAGATTTTAAGATTTTAAAACAAAAAATGCATGACAGACAATACAAAAGACATAAAGGGATGATCTAGAGGTTTGGGATCTAAATAACAGGAATCCCCAAAAGAGAAAATGTTAAAAAAAAAAAAAAAAAAAAAAGGAAGGAAGTTATAAAAGAAAGATGGTAAACAATTCTCCAGAATGAAGAAGGGCATGTGTCTTTGAACATTAGGGCCCATGGAGGCCCAGCACAACGAGTGAGAAAAGATCCACACCTGGACACCATCACCGAAAACTCTCAATACAAGAATAAAGAGTCGATACTACAAGATTCCTGAGAGAAAAAACCAGATTCTACTTTGAGAGATATGATGTTTGACCTGGAATCTTATACACAGCCAATTTATTATTCAAGTGAAAAAGCAGAATTAAGGCATTTGCAGTAGGAAATTACTGCAAATTTTACCTCTGTATAGTTTATCTTCAGGAGTGACCCAAGGATATATTCCAGCAAAATGAGAGTGTAAACTAAGAAAGAGGAAGATATCAGGGTCTTGAAAAGAGTGATTCTGATCTTTGAAAGCAGCGAAGGGAAACTGCAATAATGGCAACTGTGCTGCAGACCCAGAGAAAACAAGGGCAGGAAGACCAGGAACTGCAGGGAGAGGCTTCTTGTTTTGTTTTGTTTTGTTTCGTTTTTAGGGAGGAGGTAAAAAGGAGAGAAATAGAATCAATAGAAAAATAGCATGATCGAAAGCTCAGAAAACATGATATGAGGCTAAGATAAAGGAAGTGGGTGGAATGTAAAAAAAGAAAATAAATTTGTTCCAGAAACATTCTCTGTTGAGTAGGGACATCGGTCCCATAAAGAAATGTGGTCCTAGTTCACTACTTTGATCTGCTGTGAACTATGTTTACATGGGCAAAATAAAATAAACACTATTTTCTGGGCTTCTACTCTTAGAATCAACCTTAGACAAACATAAACAATAACAAAGTTGTCAGAAAAAAATGTAAAGTATGGAACAGGCTGACGGAGGTGAGGAGGTGGAGGAAGGAAAGGAGAGAGTGCTGTCCTTACCTTATGAAGTGAAGAGTAAAGAGATGCTATCTATAGTTGATGGAGCGGGAAATGGGGCCTTAATTGTGTTCTTTGAAGTTGAAGAGGGGACCTGAGGTTAAGCTCTGAAAATAGTCATCTAACTATATTTAGAAGAGTCGGTCGAGGAGATAGGAGCGGATAGAAATGAACGGATGCCTCATTTATTACAGAAGGAAATAATAGAAAACACTGAATTTGCTAAATAAATAAATAGCTTCTTCTTTAGAAATAGGGAGGTAACCCCCAAATGAATTCTAAGTAGAAATGCTTGGACTTCCCTGGTGGCTCAGTGGTTAAGAATCAACCTGCCAATGCCAGGGACATGGACTCGAGTCCTGGTCCGGGAAGATCCCACAAGCTATGGAGCAACTAAGCCCGTGCCCCACAACTACTGAGCCTGCGCTCTAGAGCCTGTGAGCCACAACTACTGAGCCCACGAGCCGCAACTACTGAGCCCGCGTGCTGCAACTACTGCAGCCTGCGCACCTAGAGCCTGTGCTCCGCAACAAGAGAAACCACCGTAATGAGTAGCCCCCACTCACCACAACTAGAGAAAGCCCACGCGCAGCAAGGAAAACCCAACACATCCCCCAAAAATAAAAGAAATGCTTAGAATTTGTCTCAGGGGAGCAGGATTGTGGGTGGGGAGGGAGGGGTGGGGCAGGTGACTTGTTTTTCATTATAAGGTCTCTGGTATTATTTGATCTTAAATCATTTGCATATATTACTAATTAAAATCTTTAATGAGGAATTTCGGAGATAAGTAGTTTATAAGACTGTGTAGAACATAATGGCATGAAAAAGTTAGAGGGTATAAAGCAAACTCTTTATAATGTATACATATCTACATCTTCCATACTAATTAGTTTTTTACCCATAATTTAAAAAAATAACTTTTAAAGAATAATCTCTTAAGTTTCTCCTGGGGCACAGGCAAACTATCTCTGAGGGGGAATACTCAAGGTGGTCATGCCTGATTTGAAAATGCATTTATAAGGTCCTTGCCTACCTACAGGAGCAGCCTTCTCCATGGCAGCACCAGCAGTCAGCGGCCTTCCACCAACCTCCCCAAAGCTCCATGACCCTCTACAACCATGTATCTGAGCCAGCTGAGCTCTGTCTCACCCACCTCTTGTGCCCAGATTATCTTAGCTAGGGCGTTACTAAGCGATGTCCAGATACGAAGATCTCTGGTCTTCAAAACAAACTCACGTGTGAAGAATGAAACAGAGTAGGCATTTCACTATAACATACCCCATATTCGGATAAAGATACATAGAATAGAGCTGTACACGAGAGTTGGAATTCACTCCATGCATTTCGTTCACCTGTTCAGTGTATAGATGAGAAACCGAGACCCAGGAGGTTACGTCACTTGCCCAAAGTCAAAATCCAGACCTGCTTCCCAGTCTTTTGTGTACACCAGATTTTTAAACGAAAGATAATTAGGGTGTCTCAGGTCTCTGGGTTACAGGTAACAGAATCCCAATTTCAAGCCAAAGGAAAAAATTATCAGAAAAATACTGGAATCCAAGGGCAGGCAATGCAGCTCATCAGGGACCAAAGCAGGGTGGAGAAAGCCCACAGGATCACAAGCAGCTTCCCTCCCTCTGCCTCTCTCTCTCTGCAACTGACTGACAAACACGGCTCCCAGGCTCTACCCCGAGTGTGTGGGACAGTCCTGAGGGGACAAGGATGGGTCCTGCTGGGCAGATACAGGGCCTGGGCCAGCGTAAACCCAAGGTGAGGAGGGGGCACACTTGGAATGCTTTAGCATGGGACAGGCGAGAAGGGGAGGGAAGGGAGAAGCTCTGACATGTGTTGAATGCTTCTCGGCTGTGCATTCTGCTGGGGACATGGTTAATACCGTCCTCATTTTAAAGGCAAAGGACTGAGGCTTGGGGCAGTTAAGCACAGACAGGGCTGCAAGTAGCAGGCTCGTAACTGGCTCTGCTTCCTCTTAGTGTAAGACTCTTTCCTTTACCTCTATCATATGAATTGATCCTCTTGGCACTGGGGGCCCTGGAAGAAGCCCCACCTCTCCCACTTGCCACTCTTTGGGAAGGGCTACGTGCTAGCTGCTCAAAGCCATCAGCGCCCTGGGCTTCTCACTGTGTCCTTGGACCGGTGCTGAGTAGCGACTTACCCACCTCTTGCCTTAGTGGCTCCATGCATCCCCTGGCACTGGCCTCCATTCAGGAGTGTGCTAGAGCCAGGCCATCCCACCTCCCAGAGCCAAGTGTAGTTTCTGGAATTGTGCAAGCTGGTTGACATCGTATTGGTAGCTTGAAATCAGACATCGTGGGAGGATTTTACAGCATGGGAATGCACAGATGCCACCAATCAGGGCTCTCCTCCACTCCCACCTTGTTGTTAAATATTTATCAGCACATAACTGCCTCCATCTGCCCACTTCCTGCCTGGAAGACTATTGAAGATGTTCACACAGAAGCTCACACTTAATGTTCAATTCTCCCTGTCTTTATATATATTTAGCAGGTTGTTTAAAAAAAAAACCAAAACTTTGTAATCTTGAATGCTTCAAATCAATTTCAGTGGTAACTCTAGGCCAAAAGCTTAAGAGAACAAGTGGATTCTTTGTGTAACTCAACCCCCCAGCTTAGCTGTAATGCTTAAACCCCCTTGTTTTCTACACTCACTGCTGTGCCCTTAGCTCAGGCCCTTATCTCTCATGGAGCCTATAACTGGGACCTCCTGTCTGGTTTCCCTGCCTCTAGCCTCCCCCTAGTCTACCCTCTATATCTCTGCCCTGTCAATCTTTTGAAATCCCTGCCTCCACGTTGGCTCCAAACACGGTTCAAATTCTTGACCTGGCTCTTAGCCTCCCCACCTCCCACTGCCTTTGGAACCTTTATTCTCCAGGGAACCCAAATGATGAACTGGACAGGACTGGTCTTTGCTCCTGTGCAGTTCCTTCTCCCTAGAAGGCCCTCTTCCACCTCATTGCCTCTGAAACCCGGTTCCTGTGGCATTTCATCCACGTTACTGTGTGTGCCTAATGCCTACTGCCTGGCCAGAGGCGACCTCAGTCACTTCGGACCTCTTGGAATACTTTGCTTGAGGCTCTCACGTGGCTTTCACAGCTGTGACTCCTCCGAGGTAGACAGGACACAATCACCCGCTACATCACTGCAACCCAAAATGCAGTCCAGGCAGCACCCTGCGGCCCATTAGAAATGGAAATTCTCAATCCCCACTCCAGGCTGAAACGAATCAGAATTCTGGGGTGGGTCGAGGAGGGAGCCCTCATTCCCATGGACTTTTTCTACTTGATGTCCTTTTTATGGATGCTCCTCACTGTATCATTTTATTGTTAGTACTTGTCTCTGCTCACTCAGATTCTAGCAGTCTTACCCATTAGAAAGGATCACCTCAGCAGGGCTCTAGGTGGTGGTTCCATCCACCCCAAATTATGCGCTTTTTCTGTATTTCACAGGCCCTGAATACTCCCTGTGTCCCCAGCCTCTACTGAGATGTGGGCCTGCAGCTCTATTCTGCATTCAGCTGGGTCCACTGTTCTTCCTCCCTGCATAGGTGTGAATTACATTCACTTCTCAGAACATTGGCTGCAAAGGTCATCTTCGAGGTCAGGCAGTTCTATTATCAGGTAAGCTTTGTATGCAGCTGCTCTGCGCAGCCCAGGGCAAAGTCAGGGCTTCACAGTGGCTAAAGCCACTTTCACTAAGAAAAGGCCCCTCGATCCTCTCCCCACCCCAACCCCAATGAAGGAGCTCTCTCTGCCTGGAATCACATGTGGCTACCATAAGGCCCAAACCCTAGAGAACTAGGACAATCTCTTTTTTGTTGTTGTTAACTTTTTATATGGATATAATTTTAAAAGTAAGTATCGTATAAATAGAAATTCCATATACCTTTTACCCAGATTCACTTATCACTTACATTTTGCTCCATTTCTTTTATTGTGTTATTTTCTCTGTGTTTTTTCTTAACTATGGGTTGGCCAAAAATTTCGTTCGGGCTTTTCTGTGACGTCTTACGGAAAAACCAAAAAAACTTTATGGCCAACCCAATATTTAAAAGCAAGTTAGAGACTTGTGCTCCTTTACCCCTAAATATTTCTAAGAACAAGGACATTCTTCTATATAAACACAGTACAATGATCAACTTTAGGAAACTCAACATTGATAGAATACTATTATCTAAACCACAGTCCAAATCAAATTTCATCAATTGTCCCAGTAATGTCCTTTCCATCTATTGCTTTTTTCCTAGCCCGGAATTCCATAAAAGATCAACCATGTGTTGCATTTAGTTGTCATGTCTATTTAGTCTCCTTTAATTTGGAACAGTTCCTTATTAGCCTTTCTTTCTTGACCTTGACATTTAAGGGCACTAGCCAGTTATTTGGTAGTCTGTCCTGAATTTTAGTTTATCTGGTGTTTCATGTTTAGATTTAGATACGCTTTTGGGGGGCAGGAAAATCACTGGAGATGATGTTATATCCTTCTCAGTGTATCTTAGGGGATCCATGATGTGGGTCTGTCCCAAAAGCAGTGATGGTAGCTTTGATCTCCCTACGGGCAATAGACAGCCTCTTTGTGAAGGCTGCCCTCTGCTGGCCATTTTCAACATTGCAGCCGCCGTGCCTCTGCGGCTGTGGTTGAGAAGAGGCCAGAAGCCCTGAAGCACAGACCTTGACCCCTTATTGCTTGTGAGACCTTGGGAAAGTTATTCAACCTTACTGAACCTCGATTTTCTCATCTGTAAAAAGAGGATGACAGCCCTGCTTCCCTTACAGGGTAGTTGAGTGTGAAAGGGTCCTGCAAAAGTGGTCAAGGGTGTTTTAAACTAATGTCTGTAACCGGATGCTACAACTCCTGCACAGGCCCAGCCCTGAGGTCCCCGAGTGCCAAATCCACCCTTCAGGACTGATGTCGCTACCTGCAAAGCCTCCAGTTGGTGCCCCATCTGTGGCTGCCACGGCAGAGCTGCCGCCTTACCTGGGGCTTCCATGAACAACAGGTTCCCATAAGTCGTGCTGTGAAGGAACACGGGTAGGTCTGGCCCTCCGTGTTTCTGCCCTGGGGGTCCAACTGGGGGGTCACCGCTGGTCTGTGCCCCAGTCGTTACCCCTGCATCCGCTGGGGTTGCTGCCACACCGCTGCTCCCAGCCTGGAGGAACCGAGCCCTCCCCTTCCGCCCGGGCCCTCCAACCCACACCAAACCCAGGAACACCTGTGTCTTCAGCACATTTAGGCCTGGGGGTTTCACCTGCGTTAACGCCGGGACTTGTGCAAACTCCGTTCTTACCCATACTTGAGCTCTGTCTCCACATTTTCTTTGCGTACTTCTGAGAAGTTTAGGTGCCTCCACACACATTTCTTCCGGCCTTCCTGCCTTCTTTCCTATGATCAATAAATATTTATTGATCACCAACTATACACCAGGCTCTGAACTGGAGCTACATGGAGAGAAGGATGCACACTTGCCCCACAGAGCTTATAGTTTTTTGAGTGATGGAAACAAGCAGAGCAGCAATTACATCATAAATGAGATCCCTTGAGATGACTTCTCAGGCAGGCTTTTCCCATCCCACGTGACTCAGCCACAGTTAGTGTCTCCCACGTGGCCCAGAGCCTCCCCCTTATGGCTTTATATAATAGTTTTTGAGTGCTGTCCCAGGACACCAGGGAGATTCATTTTGTAGGCCCAAAGGAGACGCTCAGAGAAGGAGAATTATGAGAAATAAATAGATCAAGAAGGAGAGGAGAGAAATATTTCTCAGCATGAAATTAACTAGCTGTTTCTTTTCTTACTGGAATTTACTCTTGGAGCAGAGGCATCTGCGGTAGTGAACCGGAGCCATTGTCTGGAGCATCCGTGGGGTCTTCATGTTTGGGGGATCTTGGGATTCTTGAGAATCAGTGACTTAACAAATGGAGTTCTGCGCCTGCTCAGAGAGAGGAACATCACACAGACAGGGGCTCAGTACATGCTGATGTACAGGTGCACTTCACTTTGTAAAGCTAGAGCCCAGATTATTGTGGGAGGTCAGTGTGGAAGGCACTGGTCTGGGGCGGCCAGCCTGCCCAGCTTCCCCTCACCTATAAGACTGGAGGAAGTCACTTCTCGGGCCTCCCTGGTGGCGCAGTGGTTAAGAGTCCGCCTGCCGATGCAGGGGATACGGGTTCGTGCCCCGGTCTGGGAGGATCCCATATGCCGCGGAGCGGCTGGGCCCGTGAGCCATGGCCGCTGGGCCTGCGCATCCGGAGCCTGTGCTCCGCAACGGGAGAGGCCACAACAGTGAGAGGCCCGCATACCGCAAAAAGAAAATAAATAAATAAATAAATAAAAGACTGGAGGAAGTCACTTCTCATCCATGTGATACCATTGCCTAACTCATCTGCCTCACAGGCTTCTTTTGAGCGGAAAATGAAATAAAACATGGGAAGGGCCATGTACCATTTGTGTAGAGATGCCCTATACACCAACAGATGTATAGGAAACATGTTTGGGTCAGAAACATGAATAAGGAGTCACTTTAGAATGTAATTTTACAGCGGTTTATTAGGGAGCTTGTCTCCAGCTGGTTAGGAGAGGGTTAGAACAGAGTGCAGATTAAGCGGCAAGGTCAGGGCCTGCGCTGGGTTTACATTGGTCTGATTCACACCTGCCTGCTTCCTCATTCATGTGTACATTCAATACACAAAGGATGCTGGGGAAGAATGTGAATGGTGCATTCACAAATTCATCACAATTTCTCAAAGAACAAGTGGGTGAATAATCAGGTCAGCCTGCTATCCAAAGGGTTGAATGCTCTTTGTGAAAGTTTACTAGAAAATTCCATGAGGGTAAGGACTATGCTCTCTTGTTCACCACTGTACGTCCAGAACCTAGTGCCACACCTGGCACTTAGCACATTAAAGAATTAGCTGCAGTGGAAGCCCACCATGACCTAGTATATTCTATTATTGTAGCATAATCGGCAGGAGAATAGTTTATGTTTTCTCATGACCATATCCCCCAAGCAATACTTTGAAATGAAGCTGCAATTTCTAGCTTTGCTTTAATTGGTGAGTAATTAATAAAATACTTTAGAAATTAACTCTATTTAAAAATCAAGCAATTGATGGTAATATATATATATATATATATATATATATATATATTTTTTTTTTTTTCGGTACACGGGCCTCTCACTGTTGTGGCCTCTCCCATTGCGGAGCACAGGCTCCGGATGCGAAGGCTCAGCGGCCATGGCTCACGGGCCTAGCTGCTCTGTGGCATGTGGGATCTTCCCAGACCGGGGCACGAACCCGTGTCCCCTGCATCGGCAGGCGGACTCTCAGCCACTGTGCCACCAGGGAAGCCCCTGATGGTAATACTGAAGGCATTTAAGATGTTGCCCATTGAGTTCTTAATTGACAATGTCAAAACAACCATCATAGCTAAGGCTGAAATATTCAGGAATGCAGCCCCCAAAATGAAGACAGAACAAAACAAAATCCCCTAAACTATCTTAGCTATAGTTATTAAAACTGGTACTAAGTTGTATTTTGCTGAAGTCCTGAAACTGCCTTCATGGGCAGGAGAGCAAACAGTACATAGGGGAAAAAAAGGACGATGAAGAAGCAGCAGCCATAATAATAGAACTAGTTTGCCTGTCCTGAGCCTAGGAGGGCAATACCTTCCTGTATTGTTCCATAACATTTACTTCTCAGCCATCTGTTTCCCTGGTCCCTCCACATCCTGTTAAACCAACACTATCCTGGTAACAGGAATCCCTGCTGAGACTTTACGATATCTCTTCAGTTTCCTGTCCTGTTTCTGCAGGAGTTTTCTTTAGCTTTATATATGAGTGTGCACTTACATATGTGAGGGAAGCAATGAGTGCCAGGGCATCAAAGCAGGAGCTGAAAGGATTCACCCCAGGGGAGGCCAGCATGGTCTGGCCTTGCTTTCTGGTCCTTGGAACTGACAGCCAAGCATCCCTAGTGGATCTCTTCCATGGCTTTTGAAAGTTACCACTTACTGAGCATTGTGCTAAGTGCTTTACATATGTTATCATATTATCTTATTAGATTCACTTCACAGCTACCTAATGAAATGTTTTGTTGCTGTTGTTGTTTTTTCATTTTATAGTCGAGGAAATAAGTCTCAAGAAAGGTTGAGTGGCTTGGCCTTTCACATGACTCAGAAATGGCAGGAGTGGAATTTGGACTCGGGCTGACTCTAAAGCCTGTGCCCACAGCTATTAGGTTCCTTAGCCTTTCCTTGGTGCCTCCACACCCTTTCTGGCAGGATGCCCATTTTTACTCTCCTTCTATTTTGCTTCTCTGTCTCTGGGTTGCTTCCCAATTCAAGATGGACATCTATCTATAAGCTCTATATTAAATTTTTCATTCTGGCTTTCATAGTCCTCCACAACTTGACCCTACTCCACCCTTCAGCTCCATCCTCTACCACTCCCAAGTCCAGGGTCTCTTCTGCAGCTAACCAGCTCCTTTTACCCTGCAAGTCCCAGCCCAGCACCTCTGCAGCACTTTGCTTCATAGCACTTTCTGCTCGAGGAGTTCTCCTGTCCCACCCTCCTCCTCCTGCTTCCTCATCCTCCTTGTTCACCTCCCCAGCTCTCCTGCTCTGCTGGGACCAGTGAAGCCTTGTTCCCTCCATGAAGCTTCCCCATCCACACCAGGTCTCAGATACTCCCCCCTCCTTTAGGGTGAAGCACTTGTTCTTTTTTTTTTTCTTTGCTATACGTGGGCCTCTCACTGCTGTGGCCTCTCCCGTTGCAGAGCACAGGCTCCGGACATGCAGGCTCAGCATCCATGGCTCACGGGCCCAGCCGCTCCGTGGCATGTGCGATCTTCCCGGACCAGGACACAAACCCATGTCCCCTACATCGGCAGGCGGACTCCCAACAACTGCACCACTAGGGAAGCCTGCAATTGTTCTTTAAGCCCCTGGTTTGTCCGTTAACCATGTGCCACTTTATGATACCCTTAATAATACTGACTTCACTATTTAATTTTTCATGTGCTACTGCTTTGTCTCCACAGTTAGATTATAAGCTCCTTGAGTGCCAAGTGTCTCCTTTAAACTTTGTGATATTTCTCTTAACATGTAGTTCAGTACTTTGCACACAAAAGGGGTTAAGTAGATATCTGTTGGTTTCTGTGTGATTATATTCATACCAGGTTGATAGCAGCACTCTTAGCACAAGTGTCAGAGAGCTGATGTTAATCTTCAGTGCCTACGACCTCCCACTCAGGGCCTTCTTCTCCTTCCTACCTACTAGCTGAATACTTTGATCTACCCCTTCCATACACTACCCCCAGTTCAGGCCTGCCCTTTGCTAGTCATGCTGTACTTGGGCTAACAGTCTGTTGTTGTAGTTACATGTCTTCAGAGCCAAGTTGCCTGGGTTTGTATCCCATTTCTGCCACTTCCTAGCTATGATCTGAGCAAGCTACTTAACCACTTGGGGCCCCAGTTTCCTCATCTGTGAAATGGGGATAATAGTACTATCAATCATTCATCAACTATTTATTGAGGGCCTATTATATGCTGAGCATTGTTCTGAGTGCTGGGCATAAAACAAATTCTTACCATTAGGAAGCTAATATTCTAGTGGAGAGACACAGACAAGTAATGAGGTAAACATATAGTGTGTCAGAAAGTGATAAGGGCTGTGGATGGGGAGTAAAATGGAGTGGGGTGAGGCACTGTGGTTTTAAATGACATGGTAAGGTGACACTGGAACAGACCCTTAGGATTCTGTGATGATTAAATGAACAAAGGAATGTAAGGACTTAAAACAATGTTTGGTACATAGTAAGTACTGGATAATTGTTAGATATTAGGTATTATCAACATACTTGAGGCGTTTTTGTAAACAGAAAAGTACTGATTAGATGTTTGTTAAAATAATTTTTAAATAGAAAAGAACGAATCAAATCATTGTTTTAATTATATCCTCTTTGCGTTGTCCATGTTGCAAAATTTTGCTAACCAGTTCATACTTAGGAGAAAGCAACAGATTTTTAATCAAGACCAATGTGTTAGCCTTAAGGAGGACTCTCTAATGGGCAAGGGCTCAAGTCACAGGCGAAGACAGTTTGGGGCAGGGAGCACCTTCCTGGGTCACCTCCCACTCTGTTACTGTTAAAATATTTGGACATGGGTTGCTTCCTCTTTTCTGTTTGTTTTTTTTTTTTGTAGGAATAAGCTGACTACTCAAGAGTGGATTAAAATTTGAATCCTAAAATATAATATGCATTAAATAATGGACCTTTGTAATTTATAAAGGAAATTCAGGCAGAAGCTGAGAAGTTCGTCTTTTAAATTACTTCCTGCCCCTCCGCAAACACTGTGTATCTTTGCACCCACCACAAACATTGTGACTTCACTAGGTCTTTCAAGAGTCAACTCCAAACCTAGAAAACACACACACACACACACACATCTGAAGATGACACTCGAGTTCTCAGAATCCAGCAGGGTCTCAATTTCTGCAGAAATCAGTAAGAGTACTGACGGCCTGACTGAATCTTCAATTCATCTTTGCCTCTTGAGATTTTCCTCCAACACTGAGGGGTCTGGACTCTGCCATCCTCCCCTGAGACTCCCCCAGAGATCTTTCTACCTCAGAATCCTTTGAAGTTCAGAGATGAGAGGAGAGGTCTCCTGCAGGAGCCAGGAGCAGAGCCTCCTCTGATCTCATCTAGGAGATAATCGAGAAGGGCAGGGCCAGGAAATAGCTCTGTGAAATCATGGGTGGGCGGGTGCCTTGAATTTCTCTTGAGAGACAGTCCTCAGGATGCAGAGAGAGTCAGCATGGTGATAAAGGAGGCCTCAGAAACATCTGCAGTGCCCACCACGCTGTCTGCCTGAACTGAAGACCACCCCCCGCAAAGACTCCAGGTCCATCTTGTGCAGCGACTGTGTGGTGAAATGTTAGGGCCTTTTGAAAAGTGATCAAATATCTCAGAATCATATTCCGGCACATCTATCAGACAGACATCCCTCCATGAGGGACCTAATAATAACTAGTACCAAATAACAAAAATTGGCATTTACTGAGCACTTCTGATGGGCTGGCTACTGTGCTAAGCACTTTACATACCTGATAATCTTCACAATAACCCAAAGAGGTATATACTATTACTAGACCCATTTTTTACCATCCTTATGCCCATTTATAGAAGAAGAACCAGTCAGAGTCCTCAGAGAATTTAAATATCTTGCCTGCTTTCAGAGAATTGTCCTGTTGGCTAAAACCAACCTGCCTGCAAAGGAGCAGCTTCTAACTAACTCAACCTGGAGGTGGGGGCTGAGGAAGGCTTTGGGAATTTGTGTGCTTGAGCGGAGTGGTAACGGAGGAAGAGTTGTCTGAGAGGACAAGATGGGAGGGGCCAGTCAGTGTGGGCAAAGGCACTGAGGCCTTAGAGAACAAAGAGAGTCCGGGTCATTGTGATGCTCTGATGTGGCTGGAGAAAGGCAGTGGAGGTTCTGAACAAAGGTAAGTCCAGAGGAGAAGGCAGGGCCTCACTCATGATGGGCCTTTGATGCCCTGCTTCCGAGTCGAGTTTTTTCCTGAAAGTGGGAGGAAGTCATCTGGGACAGACACTGAGGTTGCCCACCCATCAGTCAGCCACCACTGTGCCTCCTCGATAAACAGAACCCCTGTTTTGACCAGGAAATCTAGCCCCAACACAGCCCTGTGCTCTCAGAGGCAACCATGAAGATGCCATCCCCTTGCCAGCGACTCAGGAGGAGGACTCACTCAATCCTGGTCCACGAGTCCTGAGGGCGAGTCTGCTGGGGGCCCCGGGAAAGATTTCCTCCCCATGGTAGACACCCAGGAGGAAGTGCTGTGGTGTCTGGATGCAGTAACCATTGTGCATCCCTGAAGGAATCCAGCCTGGGAATGGCAGAGCAGAAGGAAGGGAAGGACTTGGGCTCCTGGTCACGGAACCACTGAATCCGCCTGTTGGGCACCACCTTCCCCAGAGTCCTTGTTGGTTGAGATGATAAGGGTCTTTTTGGCTATGCAGCTGAGTCAGGGCTTTCCTTTTCTTAGGAGTCAAAGGCATCCTAACAATTGGTCATCAACACTTTTAAGCAGGGGATCACATGATGACATTAGCATGTTATAAAGGTTCCTCTGGGAGTGTAGGAAGGTGAATTAGGGAACACAGTGGTGGAAGGAATACCAGTTAGGAGGCAGTTGACTCTCCTTCTGGAGATGGAAATGCTGGGGGGGGGGAAATGCAAAAAATGTTGTGCCACATCAAGTTGGCACTGACACACAAAAATATTGATTGTGTTTCTGCTGGGTCCCGTTGCCATCAGAGTTGAGATGACCCTGTCCCAAGCAGCCTCAATCTGGTTGAGCAGTGAAGACGAACAACAAAACCAAACTGTTTATTTAACATCCCTGAAAAAGTGCCGTCTTGTTCACCTGTGTATCACCCAGACTATAACGTCATCTGGAACGTAAACTAGAGTCCAAGAGAAGGGACTCTGGCTTGTTTGCTCTATTGTTAGTAGACACTTGACGCATGTTTGTCGAATGAACAAATGAAGCCTGGGCCTCACCTCAGGCCCCGCCCACGCAGCCTGGCCAACCCCACCCCCTTCCTCCTACAGACCCCCTGCCTGCCGTGCCCTGCGCTGCCGGAGGACCCGCCCCGCCGGATGTTTAGGACTCCCAAAGAACAAAACAGTAGGGACAGAAATAACTTCTCTCCACCTTTGCCCTCAGAAGCCCCAGTGCTGCTGCGCCTCCGTGAAGTGACGTGAGGCAGGTGTGCGCACCGGTCGGGGCCAGGAGCAGGGCTCACCGTGGCTGGCTGCGGGCAGGGCTCCCTGCCTCAGCTACAGGGCCCATCCTTTTCCCTGCGCAGGGCCATCCGTCTGAGAGGGCTGGGCTGGGCTGGACCCTGCAATGCGTAGGCTCAGAGCATGAGACCCTCCGGGCCTCAAATGATGACTCTGGGTGTCGAGAAACACTGATCAGGAACCTGGCAGCTCTTTTCTCCCACTGGGGCCTCCCTCGCTCTGGCCCAGGCACTTAGAAGCACCATCCCTCTCCTCTTTGTTCTCCTACATCCTCCTGGCGGGCTCCTCCTCCTTTCTTTGTGGCCCTCTTTTCCCTCCCACTCCCTTTCCTGGCTTTATTCCTTCCAGGTTTCCTGTCCCACTAAACTCTTTGTCCCCTCTCCCATTCCTCAGATGACATTTTTTCATGCCCTCTGTAAGCCCAAAGCTGCCTGCTAAGGCCTCTCCTCCTCCTCATTCCTTCTGTCTCATCCACAAAAGGCACTTAATCCGGTGGAAAGCTTCCTTCGGGGCACTTGGCTCTGCACGCCCAGGTGGCCCGAGAGGGAGGACTCTGTCGTCCTGAGAAAGGTTCTGTGCGAGAGGCAGCTTTGTCAGGCTTGGCTGTGAACTGCACACCTGGCTCTTGTTCCAAGCCGTACCCTTCCTCAGCTCTCAGGCAATCCATCAAAAATGAGAAGCACTGACTGAGATGCCTCTGCGGGTTTAGTCAGCTCTGGGATGGATTCCCTGGGTGACATTTACGTGGATGACATTAGCTCAACACCCAAGGTCGAGTCAGGGAGCCAATACACACGAAACCCCACTCAGTGATACAAGATAAAATGACTGAGTGCCACACCTATGTCCCCAAGTCAACCTCAGAGCCACAGTCTCGTTTCCAAGGCTGTCACCTCTGAGCCTCCTCCACAGCTGGCAGCTGCCCGGGGAACACATCAGCCTGCAGTGCACTGGCCCTGGGCAGCCCAGCCTTCAGAACTCAGCATGCCCCACTCTGCTTTGCTTTTAGGAGCTAGGTAGCAGCCTCCATGGGCAAATGCTCCCTCCTACCCACAGGGAAGAAATGAATTTTGCAGGATTAAGCTCCTCCCTGGTAGAGAAAAGCAACCAAGGCGTTTAAAAGTTTAAAGTCTCTTCAGAGAGAGAACCAGAGGTCATTCTGGCAGGAGACAGTAATATTTCTTTTGTGGAAAGCAAACAAGGTCACACTCCCTGCCTTTCTGCATTCTCTGCCTGCCCCTCCCAGCGGGGATTCAAGATGCCCTTTTCTCTATCCTGAGCTCAGTCTCCTTCCACCACAGGGCCAAAGCTTTGGACCTTATTCTGCTCTCTCTTTGCCCCATTTCCATGCTGGCAGTGCCGCCAACCTGGCCCCTCTAAATCTGTGCCTGCTTCGGGACCCAGCCAAGAGCCTGTTTCTGCCTTGTTTGCCTGCATGCCAGCCCTCCTCTCCTTCCCCAACCACAGTTCCAGCCCTGTGGAACCGCTTCTGGGTTCTGGCTGGATTCATTTTTCAAAGGTTTCAGAGAGAATGAGAAGAAAATTCTCTCTCCAACTTTTGACACATAAAAGGAGCTTGGTAAATATGAGTTGAATTTGGTAAAGGATGGAGGGAAGGAAGGAAGGAAGGGAGGGAGGGAGGGAAGGAAAGAGGAAGAGGAGGGAGAATCCTGTTCTCTGGAACTCCCTGCCTTCTTAAGGACTCCAGAGCCAGAGATTCTGAAAGCTCTTAAGCAAGGTGTCCGGGGTGGGTGGAGGGCAGGAGAGGAGAGACGGAGTGGAAGGGAGGAGCTGGCCAGTGCTCCCGGGAGAAGCAGGCCCGGGGCTGGGAGCCCACAGCCTCCCTGTGTCTGCCCTGCTCACCGTCTCCCCAGGCCCTGGGAACGTCAGAGGCCCCGCCCCGTGTCTTCACTCTTGCAGTTTCTTCTACCTGGGCTGCTCTTTCCTCTCCTCTTCACCTTTCTCATTCCTCCTCCTTCAAGACCAGGTAAAGTTTCCCTTGAGGCCTTCCCACCCGTTCCTTCCCCATCCCTGCATCCAGGGGCTCTTTCTACTCTATCAGCCTTTGTCACATTCCTGGAGCAGCACTTGATGGAGTGTATTTGTCTGTATGTCTCTCCCTTTCATGACTTCATTCATGCATGTATTCATTCATGTGTCATTTATTGAGGGCCTACTGTGTGCTGGCAGTGATTGAGAGAGACCTGGCTCCCTAGTGCCACCAGGGAGGTCACAGTCCAGTGAGGGAGAAGAATACTTCAGGAGGAGGATGGTGAGTATTTTGAAAAGGAAAGTCAGGGTGCTATGGGAATATATAAGAGGGGGTACACTTTAGGCCGGGGTTGGGAGCAGGACAGTCAGGGAAGGTCTCCCTAAAGATGGAACATTTGCTGAAACCTGCAGAATGAGGAAGGCATGGCCAGGGAGAGAGGGGTGTGTGTGCGTATGTGTGTGTGTGTGTGAGTGTGTATGGTTAGGAGTATGTGTAAGTGTGTATGAGTGCATGTGCATGAGTGTGTGTGACTATGTGTGTGATTGAATGTATATGAGTGTATGAGTGTGTGTGTGAATGTGTATGAGTGTGTGTGTGTGTGTGTGTGTGTGTGTGGCAGGGGCGGGGCCCCAGTTCAGACTGAGCATGTGCATGTGCAAAAACCACACGGGGAAAGAGACAGTGTTTCAGGTGGGAGGAACCCAAGCAGAGCCATGTAGACGGTGGAGGGAGATAGGCTGGAGAGTCAGGTAGGACAAGATTGTGGAACACCAGCAAGGCCATGTTCCGTGCCAGCTCCAGAAAGGGAGGGTCTGTGACTTATTTGTTTTTGTATTCCTGGGGCCCCTGGGAATCACAGGTGCTCGAGAAGTGTTTATTGACAAAATAGAGAAATGAAAACACTTTAACTAGAGAAACAGAATTTAACAGGACGTGGGGATCTGAAAAATGAAGCAAAACCACCCCTTGAGGCCAGCTGTACCACCACAAGGGCCATTTCAACCTTCAGCTGGGAGCCAGGAAGCATCACATCCATCTGACTGGCACAAGGACAGGTTTGTAGTGAGCACATATAGCCTGACTTGAGTGGGTGAAATTTAGCAAGACAAGAGTGCCATTCATCCAAAGCAGGCCTATCTGGAGCCCATGGTGGGGGATCAGTGACACCTGCCAGGCTGGAACTTCACACAGCAGGGAAGTCTGGCAGACAGAGACCCAGCCAGGGGCTGTCTTGATGCCACTCAGAGAAGGGCTCTCTCTGCTTCTCCCCACAGTCTTGTGGACCTCAGAGAGCCTGCAATTTTAGAGCGAGGGGGGACTCAAGTGATCATCGGGTCAGCTCCTAATTTTACAGATACTGATGCCAAAGAAGGGAAGAAAGGAGGAAAAGAGAGAAGGAAAATAGAGGAACATGGGGGAGGAAACTACATTTGGGCTGTCCCATGGGAATTAAAACAAAGAGCAGTTCTCCATAGTCAAGGGCAACTTGGAGTTCTACGCCTTGTAACATACTCATAACCTGAGTTCAGGTGCCATGTTGACAGGCAATGAGTGAGAACCCAGTGTTCATGTTTCTCAGCTGAAGGCTCAGCCTCTGGGAGGAGAGTTTCCACCCCATAGATCTAAGATGCCATTGGCTGAAGAGGTGACCACAGATCCTCCTACTTAGGGACGTTGTTCCGTCCCTAACCAGTAGCTAGGCGCTGGGATCTGGAACGAAACAGCCAAAGGTTGGCTAAGCCCTTGCACTTGCATAATCTCCCTATACCTCTTCTCACCTTCTTTCTAGCCATAAAACTCCTGGGTTTTAGCTGGCACATTGCTGCCTGAAATAAAGATTACATTTCCCAGCTCCTTGTGGCTAAAAGTTGCCTCTGTGACTAAGTTCCGATCAGTGGTATGTAAGCAGAGGGATCAAATGTAGCCTCAAGAAGTCAATTAAAACCAGTGGTTCTCTATCTGGATAGATTTTGCCCTCCAGGGGACACTGGACAATGTCAGGGGACATTTTTGTTTGTCACACTTGGGAAGGAGGAAGTTACACCGGCATCTGGTAGGTAGAGGCCAGGGATGCTGCTAAACAGGACAGACCCTACAACAATGAATTATCTGACCCCAAATGCCAGTAGTACCAAGATTGAGGAACCCTGCCTTAAAGGGAGGGGGTGTGCTCATCTTGCTTCTCCCTCTATACTACTGACTGGAGTGTGGACATAAAGGCTGGAATCTGAGCAGCTATCTTTGTTCATGCAGTGGAAGCCACATGTTGAAGACGGTGAAGTAACAAGATCGAAGAAATCTGGATCCTTGATCATCCTGAAATTGCTGTATCAGCTATAGAGGGCTCACTTCCAAACTTTGTTACCTAAAACAGAATGAAGTTTAAATCTCTCTTGTTTTGGGCTTTCTGTCACTTCCAGCTGAACTTCACTGATAACGTTCCTCCCTCCTGCTCCTTTTGCATTCCCCTCGACTTCAGTGAGCCTCTGTGAACCCAGCCCTTGCTCCTGGTCTCTCTTCCCATTGTACCCCTTTGTTGCTCCCAGCTTTCACCTCCAGATATACTCAAGAGCTATATTCATCCATTCTCAGTTTGATCTACTTTGAATTGTGATTGATACCTGCTCCAAGATCCATTTGTTGCAGCTCTGAGTCTATCAGGTCCTGCTCCTTCCAGATTCCCAGCCAATCAGGCTCTAGCCAGTCCTATGAGTAAGCCATATCAATTGGGTTCTAAACATTTCTTTGTAACCCAGTTTGCAACGTGGAGCCACGTTCTCCCAGACTAGGTACGGTCTCTAATGACCCATACAGTGTGGGTACCAGCTCAGCAGAGGGGAGGTCTGACCAATGGGAATGGACCCTGGCCCTCACTTGAGGCACTACCAGCTAGGTATATGGGTCATATACCCATGGTCATATTTTACCTGAAGAATTCATCCATCTGTTCATCTATCCATCCATCCATGCATGCATCCATCAGTTAATTCAGCACTTGCATGAGTCATTTCAAGGCTCCAGCACGGAATCTGCTGTGACAATACCCTGGAGGTCTTTCCATTTATCATTATTGTTTACCACAGGCTGAAAAATGACAAATCCTTGGCCACCAAGGAGGATAACCCAGAGAAACAGACAGGAAGGGCTGGCCCCTCTCTTTATTTCTTTACATCTTCACATTGCTAGTGTTGGAGAACTTGATATTAACTAGCCCTTTCCTTTCAAATGTGAATTCATTTGTATAATGGTGGGGTCACATATATACAACCAAATTGTCAGGGATCCAAAAGTAAAGCCTTTGTATTCAAGGGTAGATATTCCAGAACAAGGACGGGAATTTCAGCCCGCATATTTGATGCTGCCTGAGCCTGTCTGCCTGACACCTTGAAGATATAACAAAATGCATAGAGTGGATTCTTTCAAGGGGAAAGTGGACAAGGACCAAAGAACAGTAAAACAAGGGCCATTCCAGTGGATCTCCATGTCCTTCAGATGAACTGGGATAAATTCTGAGTCTAGTCCCAAATTTCTGAGTCATGACTGTAAACCTGATATGAGGATGGAAGCTTCCAACTCAGTCAAAGTAACAGTGTGAGAAGAGCAAAACTGAATCACTTCAACTATCTTTCTTTTCAGAATATTTGTTGATTGGAGTGGAGGAGGGAGAGTATGTCTGCCATATTAAGAGGGGCATAAAGTAACATTAAAGATGCTGTGGAAGCCAGCTTCCCAGATGGACCCACCTCCTGTTATTCACACCCTCCCACATTGTATTAGAGTTGATCTGTGTGACCAATAGAACACAGAAGTGATGGTATGTGACTTCTGCGGCTAGGTCATAAAAGACATGTGGCTTCCACTTCTCTCTTAGATCATTCACCCTGGGGGATGCAGCCCTGTGGAGAGGGCTGAGGTGAGGAACTGAGCCCTCCTGCCAACAGCCGTATGAGTGAGTCATCTTGGAAGCAGATCCTCTTGCCCCAGTCAAACCTTTAGGTAATCATAGCCTCAAACAGCTTCAAGAGAGACCCTGAGTGTAAACCACTCAGCTAATCGGCTCCCTGACCCACAGAAACTGTGCAATAATACATTTTTATGGTTTCAAGCTGCTAAGGTCTGGGATAATTAGTTAACGCAGCCATAGATAACTATTATACCCCTTATTGTCAGTCAGTGTATGTCAGCAGCTCAGTTAATTCTCATGACAATCCTGTGAAACAGAAATGATTTTCTCCATCTCAGAGGTGTGAAAATAGGTTCAGAGAGGTCAAGTAATTTCCCAGGGTCATACAACTGCCTTCAAGTCCTTCTAAACCATGCTGCCCCACGCAGTCCTGCCTCTCTGAGACTTTCTTCTCCTCCCCACACTGACCTACAGAAGTGAACCAGGCTGTTCTAATACTGGCCTTAGGTTTAATGGTGAGATTATATGATCATAGGATGGGGAGTACATGAGGGTTTGAAAACTACCACTGCCTACAAAAATCGTATTCTTACATACCTTATGAAGCAGTTTCAAGAACTTGGCAGAGATGAGGGGAAGCAAATGGCATTCTAAAATAATGGCAAATAAATGAAAGAACTAAAAATTGGACAGTGTTTCTAGTTAAAGTCAGAAAGCTGATGACACATAACAAGAACTCCATGGGGACAAAGGATTGTTGGTGTCATTTGTGGAGCTATGACACAGACATGCCATGGAGAAACAGTTGAAGCCCTGAAAGCTTGAACACCTCTGGCTGGAGGATTTTATCCGTCACCTTGGGAGCCCAGGTGTGGTCTAACTGTGTCCTTGAGTCTATCTCAGATGGAGGAAGACAGCCTGGAGTGATTCTTCCGCCTGTTCTGGAATGGACTCGACTTAGGTTCTGTGGGACATCACTAGCAATAGACCTTTCCTTCCCCAGTTCCCCGCACAGTGGGAAGTAAGGGGGCATAGTTTCCTCTGAGGTCATTTTTTTGGCCAATAAATGAGATTGATTCAGAGCTTTTTTTTTTTTTTTTTTTTTTTTGGTACGCGGACCTCTCACTGTTGTGGCCTCTCCCGTTGCAGAACACAGGCTCCAGACGCGCAGGCTCAGCGGCCATGGCTCACGGGCCCAGTCACTCTGCGGCATGTGGGATCTTCCCGGACCGGGGCACGAACCCGCGTCCCCTGAATCGATAGGCGGACTCTCAACCATTGCGCCACCAGGGAAGCCCTGATTGAGGGCTTTTTGATGGAGTTTTGAGATCTGCTTATTAAAATGGACTTAATGCTAATAACAGAAGACAAGTGGATTAATAAGGGTTTGAATACCTAAGCCCTAAACCAGTGCTTTTCAAACTTTAATGCAAATAAATCACCTGGGACATCTATTAAAACGCAGATTTGGATTCAGCAGGGCTGGGGTGGGGCCTGAGGTCCTGCATTTCTAACTGGCTCCCAGGTGGGGCTGATGCTCCTGGGCCATGGTCAGCATTTTAGTAGGAAGGGTGGAAAGCACTAATTCTCAAACTTGCTTGCTTATGAGAATCACCTGGGATGGTTAAAAAAATAATGATGCCAGGGCCCCACCCCCAGAAAGTCTGCTTCAATTGGTCTCAGGTGCATCCTGGGCATCAGGATTCTAGTGTGTGGCAGAGTTTCAGGACACTGGTCTAACAAGCCTGTTCCCAGTTGCTTGCTGGTTCCCTCCTGATTCCTTTCCTGGGAGAAGCAGCTGCAGTGCAGGGTAACTGGGGACTTGGGGCAGGTACCTGGACCCATCCTGCTTCATTCTCTGCGGCTCGCCTTCCCATCCCGGGACAGGGGCAATGACTGCTCCCTCAGGGGGTCAAGAGAAGGATGGAGCACATTCATGTATTCACGGAGAACTCGGTATAGTGTCTGGCAGTATGCGTTATTACTTCATGATTACTCTCAACTGCTAAAGACTTAAGATTAGTTAAGTTTTAACAGATGATTATCCATTGTGGGCCAGGAGTGGGGAAATGCCTTTGTTTGGCGAGAACTTGGAAGGAAGAGAAGTGGGTCTGAGTGGATGGAATTCAAGGCCTACTCCCACAAACTGGGTAACTGAAAGCAGAATTAAGACACCGAAGATCAACTTCTACTCCCACAAGATGATTCAGGCAACATTTCTGGACTGCCCACTCTGTACAGGACATAGTGCTAAGCCTTGGGGAGAACTGCCTAAATTAGAAAGCAAGGATATTTAGCTTTCTAGAACTTCTGGTTAAAAAAGACAAGCTAGGGAATTCCCTGGTGGTCCAGTGGTTAGGACTCCACGCTTTCACTGCTGTGGGTCTGGGTTTGATCCCCAGTTGGGGAACTAAGGTCCCATAAGTCACGTGGCACAGCCAAAAAAAGAAAAAAGACAAACTAGGCACGTGGTCCAGTAGCTTCCTGATTGCCTACAGGACTCATCCATTTACTCAACCAATATTTAAAGGCGCTTGCTGTGATCTATCCACAAGAAGGCATGTTCCTTCCCCCCAAGATGCTTATAATCTTGGAGAGGATACAGAAAACAGATAGAAAATTATATGACTCCCAAGGTGCTTTGGGAACCCAGAAGAGGAGCCCTTCCCCACCAGCAGACCAGGCTGAAGAAGGTGGTCTGGGAAAGCTCGTGGAGGGGGTGACATGGGCTGATCAATTTCAGGTCCCCATAGCCTTGCATTCAAAGTCCTTCGGGATCTTTTTCCCACTGACTCTCTCAGCTGTTATCTCCTGGCAAGTCAAGCTCACTTCCATGTACCTATCCACGCTCTCCTGTCTGACTTTGCTCAAGATTGCAGGGTACATGCGAGCAAGGAATGCATTTGTCCTCCTCACCACAGTGTCCCCAGAGACCAGCAGAGACCCTGGCATTTAACTGTGCTCACTGCTTAAATGCATAAATGTGCTTTCTGCCGGCTCAAAGGCTGTGCATCTTTGAAGATCCAGGTCAGGCCAGGTTTGGCCTTTGTCTAGTCGTCTCGACAGCAGGTAGTGACTGCCACCTACAGGATGGTCCTATATCCTACCTGAGCTCTTCCAGGCTTGGAAGCCTGGTCAGCAGCCCTAGTCAACCAGCCACGAGGTCTGGAATCATTGGTGCTGCCTGCCTCAGACACGGTATACCTGCTTCTGCCTTAGTTTCCCTTTGTGACTAGACCCCCTTCTCTGAATACCAGCCTACTGGTCCGAGACTTTCAACCAGCTCTTCTCAAACCCTTCCCTTTGGGGACTGGATCATGTTCCATTTATCCTCAGCTGTGATTCTTGCCCTCTTGTGAATGGGCTGATGGCACAGAACCGGAATTGATCCAAGCCTGACTTTGTGACCAGTGCCCTGAACCCCAGTGACCTTCTCCACCAGTGCCTGCTGCAACCAAGGCCGAGTTAGCTGGAGCCTTTTAGACACGGTGCACTGGACTGCTCAGCTGGTACCATTTCCCCAGCCCTGTCTTATCTTCTTCCTCCATCTTTCCAGTCTGTTTGCTACCCCTTACCTGGAATTCCTTGCATGCAAGTTGGCCCTAGCTTAGGTAGCTTTTTCCAAATGCAGGCTTCCTCTCTGCTTCGCCCTCTCAGGATGTAATCTCAATCTCTCTCCCTGAAGTCCCAAACCACTGTGCCTGTCTTACCTGGACACCTTTTTACCTTGCACCACAGTTGTTTGTGTACCTGTGTCATCATTTCTACTAGGCAGTAAGCCAGGCACATGTCTTTTTCTTTTGTATGGATATGTCAACTAGACCCTCAATCACTGCTTGTTGAAGAGAGGAAGTCATAAGACAACACCAAGCACAAATCAAATGAGATGTAATAGTCTCCCCGACCCTTGGGCCTCATTCCATTCAGCCTGTATATCACCCCTCTACGTGAACCATTCTAAAACACAGCCATTCTCATGCCAAAAGAAACTGTAGCTCCCCATTGGCTATTGCATGAAATCCACATGCCTCATCCTGAATCAAGCTTGCCCCAGCCCCTTTGCTACATGTGGCCTCAATCCGACTTGCCCAGCCTCCTGACACTTCAACCCCTCACCCCAGCTGTACTTCAGGACCCATTTGTCCCTCTTTTCTGTGTTAATATAGAAATTTCTTCATCCTGGCACTTTTTTTTTTCCCTTCGCCTATTCCCACGTTGCCACCTAGTTTAGTTATTGGCCTGGCTGAAACTCAGCACTAAGATTTTTAGGATGAAAAAAGCCATCATTCAAATGTTGTGAGCAGATTTTGTCTGGCAAGCGAAGAGTCTTCACAAGTCCTTCAGGGAAAGATTGTTTTCCCCTTGTTTTGGGAAACCACGCGGTTGAACACATGAAAATAAGAATTCACCCAGGGTTCTGGGGGAAGAACCGTGAGCGAACCATGAAGCTGGAGGTAGATGTTTTCAGTCTGAGAAGCTGAGCAGTCTGTTTGGTACATCATGTAGATGTGATGTCTATAGCTGAGTAGAATTTGGGTAAGGAGGCGGAGAATGTTTCCTGGGTTGCAACAAATTTAACTGATGTTATATCTGAACTTTGGTTTGTTCCTGCAGGATGTGAGATTTCTTTATTGAGAGTTGCTTGCTAATAATAACAACAAACAGTTGTTACACACTTACAATGTGCCAGAACAGAAAGAAACCCTTGCAAGGATTAACTCCTATCATAACAACTTTAGGATTTTTCAGATGAGGAAAAGAAGGCTCAGAAAAGTTAAAGATCATGCCTTACAATTAGAGGCAGAACCAAGATGTGAACACGAGGAGTCTGACTCCACAGCCTATGCTGCTAACCTCTACTCTCAAGAGTCTTTGATTTTTAGAAATCTCATCCTTTAGCAGCCGAATAGCACGCAGGGAGATCAGGTCGGTGCTTTGTGTCCACCTAGAGGGGTGGGATAGGGAGGGTGGGAGGGAGACGCAAGAGGGAAGGGATATGGGGATATATGTATACGTATAGCTGATTCACTTTGTTCTACAGCAGAAACTAACACAACATTGTAAAGCAACTATACTCCAATAAAGATGTTAAAAAAATCTCATCCTTTAAAAATTTCTTTTTAAAAAGATAATTAGTATAGTATTTAGTATATGCTTATTACTTGGAAATGCAAACTCAACAATGTTTTACTGGTAGGGATACCCTATCACATTTTGCCACTTTTTCATATGTCATCTTGCATTATTTTGCTTATTGTTTCATATTCACAGGTATTTCTTCCAAAGAATCTGAAGTATCCTTGAAGGTAGGGATTGTGTCTTAAACTTCCACTTTATCTCCCACAGTAGGCCCAAATGTATCCTCCCTAAATACTCACTGAACTGAATTAAACTGGTACTCCAACGACCTTCTCCCTCTGGAGCAAAGCAAAGCAAGTGAAAATATTATAGAAATATATAGAAATACAGTAGATTTCTAGAGCTTCTGGGGAAGGCTGAAGCTGCTTCCAAGCTCTGCATATAGAACATAGGAATTTAAAAATAATCCTTCTGTACAAACATGAAAAGTGTTATTGCAGACTCCCAGAGGTGTATAATGGATTTGAACTTTAAAACAGCAAGATGAAGTAGCGCTTACTTTAGGGAACTCAAATTGCAAACTGCAGCGATCAGCCTACTCACAGGTGGTTATAGTCCATGCTTTGGTTCCCTCTGTTGGTAGAAAGGAAGAGGTGTTGTTTTTTGTTCTTGTTTTTGTTTCCTGCAGGAATTCTTGATTCAGGTTGTGTGATGGCTGCTGTTCACGGCCTGCACTGCCTGAGAAATTCAGCTCTTAGATTTAGGAAAGGGGAAGAGAAAACCTACTGGATCTTTCTCCTTAGATGGTAACTAAATACACATTTTTATTCCTTCTACATACTACCATTGCTGCCTGTAAAGCCAGACTCATTACAGACCACTTACTAATTGTCAGAGAACACACACAGAGTTTGTTCTGCCATGGCTTTCCCAGGCTTCGAATTGTAAGGCGTAAAAAGTATACCTTGATTGCTCACAGAGTTGGTCAAACAAGCCTGGTTTTCCCACACTGTCTGCTAACCCCATATCTTGGTAATGTTTTCCAGGACATAGACAAGGCGTTTTGATCTCAACTAGTGAAAGGAATCAAATATCTAAAAATTCTTTGTTTGATTTATTAAGTGGAATTAAGGACACACGTATCTTTCCTTAGCATGTGATTTCTTTCTCAATTCCCCCTTCCCAGAACTTTTATATAGGAGTCTGAATTGTTACTTAATCATATCAGTGACTCATCATTTGAGATTTGGCTCCAATGCCCTTCGGAGAATTCCTTTGTATGGTATTCCAAGGAAGGATTAAATATCACTCGTCCCCTGTTCAGCCACGTGCAATTCCAAGGACCAGTGAAGACTCTGAGATGCTACTAGTGCCTGGCACATTTCAGAGTTCAAAACAGATTTGTTTAAACAAATACAATTTGAAGTCATTTTCTATTTTAAGGGTTAATTTCGTATATGTCAGAATTCCTTCTTCCTGCATGTGAGGATATTTGTTTTATTTCATTAATCTTAAAGGGGGCATAACAATGTTTTACGTAAAATGCTTACTGTCAAGGAACTTTATGTATTATGGTAGAATGAAAGAGACATGCCTCGTGTCAATCAGGGCTCTGCCACTGTTTGGAGAGGCAATGAACGTGGGCCCTTAGCATCCTTGTACATTCTTGCTGAGTGTGCTAAGAATGTAAGATCCTGCTCATTTGGGCCATTCTTCAGGGTTGTGTTTGCAGTGAGCAACCTTGAGGGATGAGGGAATGTCCCTCTGTGGGACAAAGAGCAGGCTTGCTTACTGCTTGCTATAAACTGGTAGGTCCCCCAAGCTCAGCATTCCTCTTCTATAATGCCACCCATTGTGTGTGCAAGCATCCATCTGGACCCACCTGCTTCGTTCCTGGGAGAACTGGGGTTCAGAGAACCGACACGATCATGTTGACACTCTGGCTAATGCTTTTGCTGTGATAGTCTTTCATCTCTGACCCAGGAGTCTTGTGTGTTCTGTCAACATCCATGAAACTGTGACGAGCTGACACGTTAGCCTGCACGTAGGGTAAAATAGCAGATTCCTCAAACTTCTTGACACACACCAGGGAGGTATCCCTACACAAGTTATTCAAACTCTTTTAGCTGCAGTTTCCCTTCCTTATAAAGAGGACGATAGTATCTGGCTCATAGCATTGTTGTGGGGTGAAGTTAAATAAGAATGTACAGATCCCGACTCCACTAGACCCTTCCTGGGAGCTCCCTTCCCTCTTTAGAACACGGACGGAGACTGCTTCGCTTTGATGCCTGATGTAGCTGGGCCGCGTGGAATGGAGTGGACCACAGGGCACAGCAGCAGCTCCGCAATTTCTACGTAGGCGGGGCTCAGAAAACCGCAAGCCGATTGGAGCGGGGACCAAGGGTTTTGTATGCAGAGGCGTTTGCAAGGCAGCCACGCGATTTTTACTTAAATTGCCTCTTTCAAGAGGCTTCGGGGTCTTACTGATGCGAATTACAGGGGCACTGAAAAATACCCCCTCAGATCGACCCTCTGATTCGTGGCGACCGCGCCCTTTCGAGCAGCTGGGAGCTCGTCCGGACTCCAGCGGCGCCACCTCCTTCGGCTGCCGGCTGCCTCCGGAAAGCCACGCGGCCACGCTCGGGCGCACGCCCCCAGACCGCACACGCCCGCTCACGCATGCTCCCGGCGTTCCCACGCGCGCAGGCCCTTAACCGACGCCTTCCACGCAGCCTCGTGCTCCGGGCGCGCGGGCTCAGCTGTTGCGCGGCGCCCGCGGAGGCAGCTGCCGGAGCTGGGATGAGCTATCGAAGGATGCTGCAGCGCGGGGCGCGTCGCCCCCCTCAGTCCACCAGAGCCCGGATACCTCAGAAATTCGGCTCTGGGTCTGTGGGGAGCGAAATGCAACCCAAACACCGTTTTACCGAACCCCGCGCAAATAAACACGCACAGGCACTCACACAGACGTCGCCGCGACCCGCGCTTGCCGCGGCGGATCCCGGCCGCGGGCGGCCAGGAAAGAGCCCGGGACCCGGGAGGGGCCGCTGACCACGCCTCAAAGTCCGAGGGGT
The DNA here is from genome assembly GCF_025265405.1 of Mesoplodon densirostris. Classification (NCBI taxonomy): domain Eukaryota; kingdom Metazoa; phylum Chordata; class Mammalia; order Artiodactyla; family Ziphiidae; genus Mesoplodon; species Mesoplodon densirostris. The sequence goes on from NC_082662.1 coordinate 84,833,233, forward strand.
CGCTGCTCGGGATCGGCCGCTAAAAGGTGCGACGTAAGTGCCCGGCGTTAACGGCCCGGCTTAACGGCGCAACGGCGAGCCTGGGGCCTGCATCGCCGGGGCGGGGCCAGGCCAGGCGGAACCGGCCGCGGGAGAGCGGGTAGGCGGGGGCGATCGAGCAGGAAGGGAGCTGGGGAGGAAGAGCGCGGGCGTGATTTGTCCTGCGCGGCCAGGTACGGCGTTGCCCAGGGCGGGCCGGAGACCGGGCTGCGGCTGTCCTCAGATGCACCAGCCGGCACCCGGCGGACTCGCGCCCGCCCGTCGCTTTCAAGACTCCCCGGTTTCGTTAAGAGGCGGTCTCCGGGTGAGGACGGGCGCTTGCGGCCGGTGTCTGTCAGTGCCCTGGCCTCTGCGATACAGACCAACAGCTAAGGGGGTGGTGGGAAGGGCGCGGGGCCGTCGCCTCTGGCTTAACAGAGCAGATGCGCAGGGAGTCCAACAGGTGGCTCCGTGGCGCAATGGATAGCGCATTGGACTTCTAGAGGCTGAAGGCATTCAAAGGTTCCGGGTTCGAGTCCCGGCGGAGTCGCAGTTTTTCCCCCAGTACGTAATTTATTTTCTACACCTGTCATTTCTCTCATTTTCCTAAAGGGATGATGAACTGGCCTCGCATCCTCTGCCCAGTCCCTTCGGCTTCTGCAGCTCTTTCACCTCTAGCCGCTCGGACCTCTGGTCTGTCCTTCCCCCTGCTTCCCTGGCTCAGCGGCTCTGGGCCTGGGCCCTGCAGACTCTGGAGCCGGATCCGGGAACTGGGAAGAGCGGCCTGGGCGGCGGCGAAGCGAAGCCTCATGGTTTCGGCCTGAGCAGAGCGCGGGGGAGGCCCGGGTCTAGGGTGTTCCGGGAGACCTGCCCCAGGCCCTGGGGGTACGCCCCCTCGCCAGGAGCGCGAGCATGGCTGCTAGGGAGAGGTGAGCAAAGGACGAGGAAACGCGCCCACACAGTGAGCTGCCCCTCCAGCCCAGAAGGCTTCCGAATTGTCATGTACTTGAATCCCCAGTGGGATCCTGTCAGAAATGCAGATTTCTGGGCGTCACTCTCATTCAGTCGATCAAGGTGGGGCCCAGGAATCTGACTTTTGAATAAGAACGCCCTCTCCCCTCCTCCACGATTCCGGTGCAAAGAGACCCGAGGTCCACTCTGCTTGTCAGCTGCTCTAGGCAGGGATGACTCTCTTGTACTTCTTCTGACAGTTCATAGCTTTGCACGAGGTTACGGTTCCACCTCGCTAAAGGCGAATGAATGAATGAAATTTTAAAAACTCATTGTAACAAACAATTCATGCAAAAAATACAAAATCCAAAATTGTCAAAAAAGGTACAGGGAAAAGTAAACATCTTTGTTTTTCCTATATCCCAGCCTTTCAATTCTCTCTATAAGCCATCAGTAAAAATGGTTTCTTGGAAGTATTTTCAGATTTATTTTATGCACATGTCAGCATTTCTATATCTATTCTCTTTCTTTATGTTTGTTGATGTTACTGATATAGGTAATATAGCATTACGATTGGTAGTATATTATGCTTGCTAGTTCACTTATTAATACAATAGAGCTGCCTTGTTCCATTGCACATAAGTATCATAATGATTTAATAGTCCCCAATAGTTGGTCATTTAAGTGTCCAGTATTTTCCTGTTACAATGTTTCAGTGAACATCCTTATTCTTACATTATTGTACACAAGTGCAAACGTATCTGTAGGATAGATTCCTAGGAAGTTGAATTGCTGTGTCAAAGGTTTATTTGTGTATTCTTTGATAGATACTGCCAAATTACTCTCATAGAGATTGTATCCATTTTACTCTCACGAACAATGATAAAAGTGGCATTTCAAATTAGTGTAGAAGAGGAAGAATGTTCATTATCAGTGGTTCTGGGACAAAATTCCCACTTCCCTCCTTTTACAAAAGTATATTCCGGATGAAGAAAATACAGGTATAAAAATAAAACCAGGAAAAGCACTAAAATAAAACGTGATGAAGTTATTTAATAATCTGAGTGCAATATAATCCCAAACCTAGAAGAATTTTAAAAATTGATAAATACAAATATATGAATTTCTCTAAGACAAAAAAGATACCGTAAACAAATCAAAAGACAAACTGGGAAAGAATAATTACAATACATATCACAAAAAAAGGGCTGGTTTCCTTAAAATGTAAAGAACTCCTACAAACCAGTAAGAAAATGACCAACGATGCAGTAGAAAAATGACCAAACTCAAGAACAGATAAATTACAAAAAAGAAATACGAATTATTCTATGTATAAAAAGATGCTCACCTTCACTCATAACAAGACATGGATTGAAACTACAACTAGAAACCATCTTTCAGCTGTTTCATAACATGTAGAGTATGTTGTTGGTAAGATTGACATTTAATTTTCTTCTGTAAATGCAGCATTGTTTAAAATGGCCTTCGGAATTCCCTGGCAATCCAGTGGTTGGGACTCCACGCTTTCACTGCCAGGGGCCCGGGTTTGATCCCTGGTCAGGGAACTAAGATCCTACAAGATCCCTGCACGGTGCGGGGAAAAAAAAAAAAAAAAAAATTTTTTTTAATAGAATGGCCTCAAGCTGGAAATAACCTACATGTCCATCAATAATGAACTGTTTGAAGAAAGTATGGTAGAGCCTTGTAATTGAATTGAATACAATGCAGACCTTTAAAAAATGAGGAAGATCCATATGTACTGCTATGGAAAAATAACCAAGATTATATGAAAAAAATTGATGCATAAATGAGTATACTTAATATTATTCTTTTTATGTTAAGTAATGCTAATAATAATAGTAGTAATAATGTATATTAGCATGACTGTGTGTGCAGAGAAAATTTCTGGAACGATATATGAATGGTTAACAGAGCTGGGGCAGGAGGGACAGTGGTATGAAGGGTGGGGGTCTTTTTACTGATTGCCTGTTTGTAATGTTTGAGTCGTTTTCATAATAAGCCTATCTTATCCTTGTAATAAGTTAATTTTAAAAAGATAGAGCAAAAAAAAATTCCTAAGCTAATGAGGAAGGAATAAGAAGCATTTGGTGCCTGCGCTTAAGTTCACTTTCCAGTAGTCAGCCCTGATACTGCTTATCCATTAAAGATTTACTGAATTTGATTTAACAAACATTTATTAACTCCTTATGTTCTGCTCCATGCTGGATCTCAGCCATAAATACACCCTTTAGGAGCTCCTCCTACTAAGCATAGAGAAATATGTAAACAAGATATCTCTTTACAAGGTGATTCCAGCAGGGACCATGTCCTGAAGGTCTTGTACACCATGTTAAGGAGTGTGGACTTTGCCCTAAAGGCAATAGGAAACCATTGCCTAGCTTTTTTCTTTTTTTTTTTAAGTCTTTTTTTTTTTTTTAGATGTTGGGGGTAGGAGTTTATTAATTAATTAATTAATTTTTGCTATGTTGGGTCTTCGTTTCTGTGCGAGGGCTTTCTCTAGTTGTGGCAAGCAGGGGCCACTCTTCATCGCGGTGTGCGGGCCTCTCACTATGACGGCCTCTCTTGTTGCGGAGCACAGACGTGCAGGCTCAGTAGTTGTGGCTCACGGGCCTAGTTGCTCCGCGGCATATGGGATCCTCCCAGACCAGGGCTCAAACCCGTGTCCCCTGCATTAGCAGGCAGATTCTCAACCACTGCGCCACCAGGGAAGCCCCAGCTTTTTTCTTTTTAATTTTTCATATGGAAATATAGTTGAATTACCACGTGTCAGGGGTCTGGCAAATTGATTCAGTCATACATATACATATACATTCTTTTTCAGATTCTTTTCCAATATAGGTTATTACAAGATACTGAGTATAGTTCCCTGTGCTATACAGCAGGTCCTTGTTATCTGTTTCATATTTAGTAGTCTCTGTCGATTAATCCCAAATTTCCCTCCCCCCCTTTCCTCTTTGGTAACCATAAGTTTGTTTTCTTTAGTTGTGAGTCTATTTCTGGTTTGTAAATAAGTTCATTTGTATCATTTTTTAAGATTCCACATATAAGTGATATCATATATTTGTCTTTCTCTGACTTACTTCACTTAGTATGATAATCTCTAGGTCCATCCATGTTGCTGCAAATGGCATTATTTTTATGGCTGAGTAATATTCCATTATATATATATGGAATATATAGTATTAATATAATATATAATATTCCCTGGTGGCCCAGTGGATAAGACTCCACACTCCCAATGCAGGGGGCCTGGGTTTGATCCCTGGTCAGGGAACTAGATCCTGCATGCATGCTGCAACTAAGAAGTCCACGTGCCACAACTAAGAAGCCCGCTTGCCACAACTAAGAAGCCCGCATGCCACAACTAAAAGATCCTGCATGCCACAATGAAGATCCTGCGTGCCACAGCTAAGACCCAGCGCAGCCAAAATAAATTTAAAAATAAATATATTTTTTAAAGTCTACACACACACACACACACACACACACCCCACATCTTTACCCATTCTTCTGTTGATGGACATTTAGATTGTGTCCATGTCTTGGCTATTGTAAATAATGCTGCTATGAACATTGGGGTGCGTGTATCTTTTTGAGTTAGAATTTTCTCCAAATATATGCCCAGGAATGGGATTGCTGGATCATATGGTAACTCTATTTTTAGTTTTTTGAAGAACCTCCGTACTGTTCTCCATAGTGGCTGCAACAATTTACATTCCCGCTAACAGTGTAGGAGGGTTCCTTTTTCTCCACACCCTCTCCAGAATTTATTATTTGTAGACTTTTTAATGATGGCCATAATGACTGGTGTGAGGTGATACCTCTTTGTAGTTTTGATTTGCATTTCACTAATAATTAGTGATGTTGAGCATCTTTTCATGTGACTGTTGGCCCTCTGTATGTCCTCTTTGGAGAAATGTGTTTAGGTCTTCTGCCTATTTTTTTTAATTGGGTTGTTTTTTAGATATTAAGCTGTATGAGCTGTTTGTATATTCTGGAAATTAATCCCTTGTTGGTAGCATCGTTTGCAAATATCTTCTCCCAGTCCGTAAGTTGTCTTTTTGTCTGTGGTTTCCTTTGCTGTGCAAAAGCTTTTAAGTTTAATTTTGCCCCATTTGTTTTATTTTGTTTTTATTTCCATTACTCTAGGAAACAGGTCCAAAAAAATATTGCTGCGATTTATGTCAAAGAGTGTCCTGCCTATGTTTTCCTCTAGGAGTTTTATAGTATCCAGTCTTACATTTAGGTCTTTAATCCATTTTGAGTTTATTTTTTATATGGTGTTAGAGAATACTCTAATTTCATTCTTATACATGTAGCTGTTCCCTTTTTCCCAGCACCATTTATTGAAGAGACTGTCTTTTCTTCATTGATTATTCTTGCCTGCTTTGTCATAGATTAATTTTGACCATACGTGTGTGGGTTTATTTCTGGGCTTTTTATCCTGTTCTGTTGATCTAGGTGTCTGTCTCTGTGCCAGTATCATACTGTTTTGATGACTGTAGCTTTGTAGTATAGTCTGAAGTCAGGGAGCATGATTCCTCCAGCTCTGTTCTTTCTCGGGATTATTTTGGCTATTATTATTTTTGGGGTCTTTTGTGTTTCCTCCAAATTAAAAATTTTTTTGTTCCATATCTGTGAAAAATACCATTGGTAATTTGGGATTGTGTTGAGTCTGTAGATTGCCTTGGGTAGTATGGTCATTTTAACAGCATTGATTCTTCCAATCCAAGAACATGGTATATCTTTCCAACTGTTTGTGTGGTCTTCAATTTCTTTCATCAGTGTCTTATAGTTTTTGAAGTGCAGGTCTTTTGACTCCTTAGATATCACTTATATGTGGAATCTTAAAAAATGATACAAATGAACTTATTTACAAAACAGATACCTAGGCATCTTATTCTTTTTTTTTTAATTAAAAAAATTTTTTATGGCTGTGTCGGGTCTTAGTTGCGGCATGCAGGATCTTTGTCAAGGCATGCAGGATCTTTTGTTGCAGCATGCGGGCTCTTCATTGCAGTGTGTGGGCTTCTCTCTAGTTGTGGTGTGCGGGTTTTCTCTTCTCTAGTTGTGGCATGTGGGCTCCAGAGTGCATGGGCTCTGTAGTTTGTGGCACACGGGCTCTCGTTGAGGTGCACGAGCTCAGTAGTTGTGGCACGTGGGCATAGTTGCCCCACAGCATGTGGGATCTTAGTTCCCTGACCACGGATTGAACCCGCGTCCCCTGCATTGGAAGGCAGATTTTTTACCAGTGGACCACCAGGGAAGTCCCTCTTATTCTTTTTGATGTGATGGTAAATGGGGTTGTTTCCTTAATTCCTCATTCTGATACTTCGTTGTTAGTGTATAGAAATGCAGCAGGTTTCTGTATATTAATTGTGTATCCTGCAACTTTACTGAATTCATTGATGAGCTCTAGTCATTTTCTGGTGGCACCTTTAGGATTTTCTATGTATAGTATCATGTCATCTGCAAACAGTGACAACTTTACTTCTTCCTTTCCAATTTGGATTTCTTTTATTTCCTTTTTTTCTCTGATCGCTTGTCTAGGACTTCCGAAATTATGTTGAATAAAAGTGGCGAGAGTGGGCATCCTTGTCTTGTTACTGATCTTAGAGGGAATGCTTTCAGCTTTTTATCATTGAGTATGATGTTAGCTGTGGGTTTGGATGTGTGTTCTGTATCAGCCCTCTGTCCACATTGTGGATTCCAGGCTGGAATAGCACAAGACGAGAGGATCTACAACCAGTTCAGGGCAGTTAAGGTCATCTAGGTAAGAAAATTATGAGGGCTGGAACTAGGGAGGTGTTTGGGGAGTGGGATAAGTATACAAATTGGAGAGAGATTAAAGGAGGCCAAATTGATGGGACTTGATGAATTAAGGGATATATAGAGGAGAGAAAGGGAACAGTCAGGAAAGACTCCCATTTCTAATTAGGGCAGATGAGTGGATGCTGAAACAGTCACAAAGGAGACAGAAGGAGAGAGAAGTGGGTTTGGGGGAAAACTAAGTTCATATTTCTATGTGTTGAGCCTGAGGTCTCTGTGGAACATCCTGGAGAAGATGTACAGTTGGCGGTTGATATTCAATGCCGAGGACATGGCAAGCTCTCAATAAATATTTATTGAATGAAAGAACTAAAGGAAAGTAAGTATGTAGGGAGAGAGGGAAGGAAAAGAAGAGAAGGTCTGCAGCTGAGGAGACTGATCTAGGCTTGAGATTTAAAATTTATTCACCTACAGATGGCACTTAAAGCTCTGGACACAAGTGAGATCGTGCAAGGAGAGTATAGATCGAGTAAGGAGAGATAAAGGTTGAAGACAGAAACCCAGAGCACAGACAGTTGAAGGATAGGCAAAGAATGAGTTCTTCAAAGAGAACAAAAAGGGTAGCCAGAGAGGTAGGAAGAAAACCAGAAGAAAGCATTATCTCCAAGAACTGATGGAGCAAGTTTCCTCTTGAGGAGAACGGAGTCAAGAGGAAAAGGAAGACATCTCACATTTTTGTAAACACCTGCTTTATGCCAGCAACTTTATTTAACCCTTGCCATTTAATTATCCCTCCAATCCTAAGAAGTATGAATTATCCCTATTTTATGGATGAGAAAGTTAGGGTGCAAAGATGTTATGGGGGTAAGGTGAAAGGATTAGCCTCGGCATGATGGAAAAGTGCCTGCTCTTCTGAGGCAAGTAAGAAGAGGGCAGAGGAAAAAGCATGAAGGTGGAGAAGGGAAAATCACAGGTGTTCATGTTTGAGGACCTATTTCCTTTGTGCCCTCTTTCACTGCTCTACCTCACACACCCAGGATTCCAGGAGGGTAGTCACAAAGTGGGAGCTGCCCCAAAGGTGGAGACATTCCCATCTTGTGCCACCTGTACCCGGTACAGACTCTAAAGACCAGCAGCTAGGGGTGGTTTCATTCCAGCTTCCTCTTGGGCTTTGTACATCCATCAGCATATAAAAAATATTCTACAACTTCATCCACCTATTCTATTCTATATATATATATATATATATATATATATATATATATATATATATATATATATATATATTTGAGTACTGGCTTTGAGCAAGGAACCATATTGGGAAGAAATACAAAGTTGAGTAAGAGTGCATTCTCTTACAGCATTCGTCCTAGTGAGGGACAGGGGGCCATGGATTGGTGATCCCATTAATTAGGGTTGGTTTTGCTACAAGTGACAGGAAACTCAAAATAACAGTGGATTTGGCAAGACAGGTTTTTTTAAAAAATAAATTTATTTATTTTCAGCTGCATTGGTTCTTTGTTGCTGTGTGCGGGCTTTCTCTAGTTGCAGTGGGTGGGGGCTACTCTTCATTGCGGTGCGCGGGCTTCTCACTGCGGTGGCTTCTCATTGCAGAGCACGGGCTGTAGGCGTGCGGGCTTCAGTAGTTGTGGCACGTGGGCTTCGTTGCTCTGCAGCATGTGGGATCTTCCTGGACCAGGGCTCGAATCCGTGTACCCTGCACTGGCAGGCGGATTCCTAAACACTGCGCCACCAGGGAAGTCCAAGATAGAGGTTTCTTTCTCGTGTGAAAGTCCAGGGAATGGCAGCTGCTTGATCATGAGACCGAGGCTCCTTATTCTTCCATCTTCAAAATGCAGGTTCCACCTCATGGTCCAAGATGATTGCTCCTGGCCCTGCCATCAGATCAGCATACTAGTTAGTGGGGAGAAGATAAAGGGACAGAGCCCCATTCCAAGCTCACCCTTCTTTGAAGGACACCTCCCAGAAGTTGCACATACCACATTCACTCACATCCCATGGAAAGGTGGGAATCTTAGCTTTTTTTTTTCCCCAAGGTGGACACAGTCCCAGCTAAAAACCATGTGTTCTGTAACTGTAAAAGAAAGGGGAAAAAAGGCAGTTTCTGCTGTTGATGCTGAAATAGGTATGCAGATAGCTATAGTGCAAGGCTAAAATGAAAGTGTCACAGTTATTCATACTAGCTCTGTGACATGAGGCAGGTTACTTAATCTTTCTGTGCCTCGGTTTCTTCATTCATAAAACGATGAGGTTAATAGTAGCACCTACCTCCTAGGTTTACCTAAAGGTAACCTAAATTGTTACATATGTATATATGTTTCATATGTACATACATACATAACGGTTACATAAAGTAAGTTGTATTTGTAAGTCCTTAGAACAGTGCCTGGCACTTAAGTGCTATATAGCGTTTATTAAAAACAAAGTAAAAATAAGCACAGTCAAATGGAAATTTCAAGAATGTACATATCGGTGGGGAAAAGTCTGAAAAAATATTTTATGAAGAAATGTAGAGTGTCAGCTCAGTGATGCCTGGGATGGTCTCATTCCTTCCCTGGGCACCGCCAGAACCTGGCACATTGCCTCGCACAGAGTAGATGCTCAAACTACTGGTTTCTGAATGGGCTTGAAAGGTCAGTAGTATTTTGTTAGGTGAGTTGGAGGCAAGGAAAATATTTGAGGTGGAGTTACCCATATGAACAAAGATAAAAGGTGAAAACTCACTGTATCCAGCACAGTAGCTGGCATGCACAGCACTTGGTATATGTTGACTGACCACTCAATATCAACTAGTTTGGTTTGGCTAAAATCTGTCGGGCGCAAAGACACATCACTTTAGAGAATTTAACATGGGGAATTGTCACACAGGTGATGAAAGTGTAGGCAACCCAGATATTGCAACAGTAGGAAACCTCTATCACCCCTAGTGCCAGGGGGACAATGAGAGGAGATGGTGTTCCCAGAACCCAGAATCCTGGGGTATCCAATGGTGGGAAGTTGCCTGGTGGGAGGTGGGAGATGGCAGAGCTGCAACCCAACCCAAGGCAGAGGAGAGAAATACCCTGACTTCTTGCTTCTCCTGCCCTTGTCTTAGGTCAATGTCTCACTGCAAAGTCATTTGGCACCTGGGAAGTGTCATTTCCTGTAGTCCAGAGCAGAGCGGTGAGAGAAATAGGCAGATGACCAGCACAAATGAAGTTTGGAGCATGAGCGGGGGAGTGATGAATATAAACCCCTGGTGGTGTCATTTTAGTCTTGAATGTCAGGTCTTGAATGTCGGGGTTTCCTCATGTCTTGTTAGGCAGAGGTAGGCCACAGAAGGTAAAAAAGCATAACAGCATCATTAAAACTGTTTTAGGAAGGCTTCCCCAATGGGGAAGATGGAGAACAGGGAATAGTAGCTTCCCTTTGAGTACCTGTCACGTGCCAGGCACGGTGCTAAGCACTTATTCATCTCAGAAAGATGATGTATCTGGTTCTGGATATGTTGAGTTTGAGATGACTTCACGATACATGGATGGGCATATCACATATAACAGGAACTGTGCACCTGGAGCAGGGGTGTACAAGTGTAAGGATGGAGACTTTGGAGCCTTCTGCGGAGAGGTGAGAGCAATGCGGGAGAGGGAGGACAAGACATTCAAGTTAAGACAGTACAGAGGAAGAAGATAAGAGGGTAGGCATTATGGGGGACCAACGAGCAGTGGGCATAGTAAGAAAACCAGTGAAGGGAAAAAGAACAGAGGAATAGGAGAAGCAGAAAGTTCATATTCCCGCAGGAGCAAAGGGAAGCTGGAGCTTCAAGAAGGAAAGGTCAGGAGTGTCAAATAACATTTCCTGGCCAGAACAGATGAAGACAGAGGGAAAAGCTATTGAATATAGCAGCTGGATGCATGGAGGAATCGTTTCTCTAGACAGGTGAGGTCACAGAAGGAAAAGTGGGCGTTTCCTTGGCTGGGAGTGGCAGGTGAGAGTATCAGAAAAAGAAAGAAAGAACAAGACTAGTGGCACATACAAAGAAATGTCTGACCAACGGATCCAGATTGATTAGGGAGGAAAATGTATCCTAATGGGGGTGGAGGATTGGGAGAATGAGAGGAGCTGAAATACTTGAGATCATGAGTTTACAGTCTTTGAAGGTGGGGCCCAGGCATCAGTACTTTGGGAGCCACCTCGAATAATTCCAAAGTGCATTCAAGGTTGGGTTAAAGGGAACTGGAGGGAAGGCTAACAGGATAACAGATTGGGGTAGTCAGAGTTCAGTATCTTGACCAGTTTCAAGTAAGTCCATGATGGTGACTGACTGAGGTGGAGTGGAATTGAGGGTAACTGGAATTGATGAGATTGAGCTTGTAGGAAATGCAGGCTCATCTTGATTCAAATGCCTTTGGCTAAATCAGGATAATGATTTTCACTAAATGAAAAACCAAGAGTCAACCCTAAAGGACTACAGTCAGGTAAAATATGTGAAAAGTGTTTAAGTTGTGATTCATCCAGCAGTCACCAAAGCACAGGTAAGAGGCACTGAGCCAGTTGTTTTGTATCTTTTCATCTCACTTTATTTGACATCCACTCCCCTCCTGGCAGGTGAGGGCAGCTGAGAGTTGAAGGTGGGTAAAGTGGCAGATTTGGCTAGAAGGGCAGATGTTACAGATAAATCGGCCAAGGTTTTGATGAGCTTCACATTACAGAATTAAGCCATGACCTGTTATCATTGTCTCACAGCCAGCCATTTTGGTGTGTGTAGGTACACATATATAAAAATGGGAAAAAATAGGTCTTCCTGATAATACCAAGATATAGAAAAATTTTATTAACTACAATGTGTACCTTGTTTTTGTTCTCTTTAGTACATTACTCCTGTGAACTTCCCTAGGTTATGGGGGTGGAGTAGATGTAGGAGGGAGGGGCTGAACAAAACTTCACATAAATGTTTTTTCATATAGATGACTGCGTGCACATATTTCTTTCCTACCATTTAAAAAGGTTGAGGAACACCGCTCAAAGTCATTTATAGTATTCCTCACTGCACATGAGAGCTAAAATTCATATGGTAATTGGACTAAATCTAACCATAGTTTTCATATCCATATTTCATTTTTCTTCCCTTAATGAACAAAACCTTAGAACTTCAGTACATTGCATGGGGTTTGAGGTCAGGATTTTGGTGCCTGAAACCTACCAGTTCCTGCTTTGCAATTCTGCCAAGGAGGTTGTAATCATAAGGAAGATGAGCCAATGGAAAAGAGAGTATACCACTCATGTAATAGCTTTAGAGCAACCCTGACTGCAGGATTTCTCAGGTAAGCCGAGATTGAATAACATGTTCCTATCATCCCCTGCCATTCACAGAGAAAGCCTGGCTCTAGAAGGCCCCAAGTCTAATTTCCCACCTCGTTTGGAAGAGAGGATGAGAGGCGTGCCCTCTAATAGGGCAAAAGTGACTGACTGCAGATCGTTTCTGACCTGTTAATACAGCAACTTTATTCATTTGTAAAACTACAGCCCGGTGAGTATCCTGGGCTCACTTCAATCTGGTTAGCAATTCCTCTTCCCTCAGGAGGGGTGACTAGGAAGGAGGGAGGTGGGGAAGAGCAGGACTTCCTAAACACTATGCAGTGCCAAAGTGTGTGGGTCATGTTTTGGCTTTATAGCAATTTCTATGCTATACTACCATTAAACTGAAGGTAAATTTCAATTGTCATCATGCTTTTAAAAGAAAATGTTACAAGGTGTCAGGCATGTCAGGGAATGTCTTAGGCCTTCCAGATCTGTTCAGCAGCCAGCTGAATACCACTGAGCGACCTCATTCGATACCATGTAGAGCAAAAATCACCTAGCCAAGCCCTGACCCACTGAATCATGAGATACAATAAAACAGTGGTTGTTCTGAATCACTGAGTCTTGGGGCAATTCTATGCAGTGATAATTGGAATGAACATACATCATCCACCACCCATCACCTGAAACTAAAATAGTTTTGCCTTTTTCACAGTTGGTGTTCAGTATTTATTGATAACCATTTCCATCTCAGAACCTCCTCCACTGTTATCTAAATTCACATTTCATAGTTTGAGACATTCCAGTTCTTTGATAAAACACTGATCTGCTTAAGACATTTAACTGCAGGCCATGCTACTGACCCTGCTTCTGGGAAGCTATTAGAAACTGAAAGCATTCATTCTTCACTTAAGTTGTGTAACAATGAGACCTGAATTTTGCATTCTCTTCAGATGCTTGGGGAGTTCGTAAATCATTTTGTTTCAATCCTAACTGAATGCTTTCAGTAAGATGTTGTAGGTAGTTATTCTGAACAGTAGTTGTCATTGCTTGAGGGATTGAACTGAATGAGTATCTGCACATATTCCAGAAGTGGTACTGAAAATTTTTTTCATGTGATGTTTTCTTATAATTTGCTATTTCTAAGAGTGGGACTCCTTGAATTTATCCCAGTTGGTCAAAGTTTCATTAAACGTTTCTATACAGCCTTTCTTCCTTTTAACACCCTGCCATTTATCCTCTGGACAGCCAAGCATGGCCTGTAGTCTGACATCCTTGTTATGAGACCCATGCGACATTTCTTCAGGTCTTAAAAATAGGTATAATGGTGTTTCTCTAAAGCAGCTGTTTTTTTTTTTTTTTTTTTTTTTTCGGTACGCGGGCCTCTCACTGTTGTGGCCTCTCCCGTTGTGGAGCACAGGCTCCGGATGCGCAGGCTCAGCGGCCATGGCTCACGGGCCCAGCCGCTCTGCGGCATGTGGGATCTTCCCGGACCGGGGCACGAACCCGTGTCCCCTGCCTCGGCAGGCGGACTCTCAACCACTGTGCCACCAGGGAAGCCCTTGTTTTTATATTATGGCAGAACACTGAACGCAGAGCTGATTTTTGTGTTAGATGCCAGGAGGCTCAGAGCCTGCCTTCATCAACTGTTAGTTTTCTAACTTCTTCCATCTTCATTTTCCTTTCCCTAATTTCCTCACTTTAGAAAACAAAACAAAAAAAAACTAGCTTTGGGGCTCCCCTGGTGGCACAGTGGTTGAAAGTCTGCCTGCCGATGCAGGGGACACGGGTTCGTGCCCCAGTCCGGGAAGATCCCACATGCCACGGAGCGGCTGGGCCCGTGAGCCATGGCCGCTGAGCCTGCGCGTCCGGAGCCTGTGCTCCACAACGGGAGAGGCCACAACAGTGAGAGGCCCGCATACGGCAAAAAACAAACAAACAAACAAAAAAAAACACCTAGCTTTGTAGGCTTTTTTTTTTTTTTAATAAGCTGTCTTAAAAGCATTTCAGAAATCTTTCAAGACCTTAAGGTATTCTGAAGGCCCTCCTTTCATTAGCACACTACATCAGCACTTTGTACACTTTATAATGCTTTTCAGTTGAGAAGTCAATGTATTTCTGATAGTCATTAAGCCTTAAAATAGTTCCAGTAAGTGAAGTGAGTTTAGTGACAGAAGCCAGTCACTAAAGCTTTTTCTCAACAGTTGCTTTGCTTAAAAAAAACAAGACAAATACATATATTATTCAAGTATAGATTTTTGTAGACGGCCGGGAGCACTAAGAGACTTCCTTCTGACCTTTACCTAGTTATATTTTGATACTCAGTTTTGAAGATTTAAAATAAATTTGTAAAGATCACATTTGAGATGAAGCTACTATGCATCTTACCAGTTTTAATTCCTTAAAGTAAATGTTAATAGAGATCACTTTAAATGACTTTTAGCTGAAGCATTTGTTTATTTCACTGAATAAGGTATTTGACATTTGTTGATAACTCTCTACTTTGTTCCAAGTTACTTATGTGGCTTACAAAAATACATATAAGATAAAAAAAAAAGAATCAATGGAGACAAAAAAAGAGCATGTTAAAATGTAACTATAATACAGTTGACCCTTGAACAACACAGGCTTGAACTGGGCAGGTCCACTATACATAGATTTTTTTCAATAAATCCATACTAAAGTATTGATACTACATGATCTGAAAGCAGTTGATTCTCAGATGCAGAACTGTGGATACAGAGGGCCTACTGTTAAGGTTTCTTACTTTCAGCTGCATGGGATTCAGTGCCCCTAACTCCCGTGTTGTTCAAGAGTCAACTGTACTCAAAACACGTACTGTGAGCACCTCTAAGGTGGGTTAGTGAGAGCTGAACTTGGCGCTTAGGTTCAGTTCTCGTTCCTCATCACTGCTTTCCAATCCAGAGAGCTCTAATGCTGCTCTGTGTGGGAAGGATTAGAGTTCTCCAATCTTGCTTTCCCTGTAAAATGCACTATAATGTACCAAATATCTGTCATAACTGCAGTTTTGAAGTATCAAATAATTCAACCTGTTCTAGCATTCACTAGTCAGAAACCAGCATGAAAGTTATGAATAGATAAAAAGTTGACACACACCTCGAGCCTGAGAAAAAACTGCGTAAGTCCTCAATTGCACCGAGAAACACCATACAAAAGGATTGACAGCTTTGACTGTTCTTATGGCATAGTAGCATGAGCTGAAGAAACGTTCTACTAACAATGTCTCCTTCTGGAAGAATGTGTAAAGGGTAAATTATTTCTTGTTTTTATATTTAATTCCCTCATAGCAGGTCCTTATTTTACCCAGAAGGCAAAACTTAATATTCTTGGAATAAAAGTTTTTCTATAAAAGAGAACAGATAGAGATATTTCACTAACTAACTCCACCTATGAATGTCATTGTGAGTTTTTTTACTAGGCTGCTTATGATCCCAAGCAGTAAACACAAAATAGAAGATTTCTTTCTTTTTTTTTTTTTCTGTACACGGGCCTCTCACTGTTGTGGCCTCTCCCGTTGCAGAGCACAGGCTCCGGACGCGCAGGCTCAGCAGCCATGGCTCACGGGCACGGCCGCTCTGCGGCATGTGGGATCTTCCCAGACCGGGGCACGAACCTGTGTCCCCTGCATCGGCAGGCAGACTCTCAACCACTGCGCCACCAGGGAAGCCCTAGGAGATTTCTTATTTACTGAAATCCCAAGAAAGCAGTATGCTACAAAATAGACGTCCCGTGAATAATGACATAAAGGAAGCAATAACCCACCAAGAAGCATTAACAGAAATGGCCAACACTCCTTGGGTGTCGTGAGTTGCTTTAGCCAGGATGCATATTTCTGCCACTGGAGATGAGATAGGCTGGGCCACTTTACCTCCTAGCCAAACTAAAATTATATTAATACTATTTCACTGGAACACAACATTGAATCTGGATAAAATCTATCTTTCCTCCTGTTTCAGTTGCTAAAGAAGGAAAATAGCTCTCCTGCTTCTACCTTTAACCCAAACTTTCCAAGTAGTCTATCTTTTAAGTCCTTTTCATAGCTTCATTTAGTTCTTTGGTCATATACTAACATACACATGCTCCAAGAACACTTTTAACATTTCTTTGGTTTCAACTGTGGCTGTTATACTGGCAACAAGATCTCTGTATCCCAGCTTCACCAATTTTCTGGACTTGAATGTGCAACTGACAAAAGGGCACGATCTCTCCCCTACACACACATCTCTACATAATAATTACAATATTGCTCACGTATGTTTGATCATATTACTTTAAAATTTTTGAATGTTAGCAAACTTTATATTTTAAATGTTTTAAATTTTCTTTAAATAACCAAATGTTGAAAACTTTACAAAAATGTTAAATGACTGAGGTTATTTTCCTTTTTTTCCTCCTCAAAGGGTCTAAGCATGAGTGGATCCTTTGTAGACACCCCTATTTTTATCCCAAGGGGCATGTGATTAATCCTCTCTAAAATCAACTTTTTCCAAAGAGAAATCCCTATATATAAATAGGGCCAGGCTATGTTAATTTATGTGATGCTTGTGTTAGTTTTCAAAATATCTTTAGTAATAAATAAAGGGGAGATGTAAAATTTTGTGATTTGCTTGGTGAACCTTAATTGCGAAACTTCTTCTTCTTTCGAAACTTCTTTCCTGCTGCATTTGCTGCCTTTTCAGCCATAATCTCTGAGTACTTCCTTCGGTTGTATCTAAAAAGAAAAACCAAACCTTTAAGTTCTAAAGTATGACACACCCAACTTAGAAGTTAATGTAACCTTTTGGGGGGGGGGGGCGGTGGCAGGGAGGCACTTCTAAATTTCATGGGTTTTTTTTTTGTTTTTTTTTTTGCATTTTCACTATCTATTCATCACATCTGCACTAAGTTCCACCATGTGTAAGAAGCCATACTAGGTGCTGGGGACAGAGCAGTGAACCAGCCAGCCATAGTAGTCCCTACCCTCAGAGCTTGCAGTCTAGTAAGAAAAAAATGGCAACGGTAGAGGAAGACTTTTGAAAACTTTCAGCCACTAGAGACCCATGCTGTAATTTCTGAGATTGCCATCATGAAGATTACAAAATATACGTCAATTTTAAGTAAGCAAAGACTCAATCACCTTGTACCACACACCTCTGTGGGGAAGGAAACAGACAGGCTTGAGAGATAGGAAAACGGGAGGGACTCTGACAGTTTGAACATGGAACTGAAGGGAGAAGAGGTATCAGGACTTGCCCTAATGGATGGAGGGTGATGCCATTTGGTCATGAGATACAGAACACTGCGAGAGGACCAGAATGTACAGGGAGGATGAGGTCAGTAGACCCCAAGTTAGCTCTTAGAGGGGCCTGTGAGATACCCATTAGATATTCCTGAGGCAGTAGCTGGTTATGGGCTCTGGACTCAGGAGACATCTAGACTAGACATACACATTTGAAAGTCAACAGTATATAGATTAATACAACTCTGTGGGGATGAGATTTCCAAGGAGAGAGAAGTGAGAAAAGAGCATTGCTTGTTTATAAAAATTTCACCATAAACCAGACTCATTAAATAGTTTACATAACACTCAAGTTAAACTTGTTTTCCATGTCTATATATTACACCAGCTTAAAAAACCTAGATAAACATTTTCACTTTTGCTATTAAACGAATCTAGAAGTTCGGCAGAGGTTTCTATGAGGTATGCTTTTAAATCTATACTATACACATACCTACTTCAAGGACATTTAAACATACTAAAATTGCCCCCATCTCAGGAAAAAAGAAAAAATCCAACTCCATCCACTAGCTGTGACTCTCTCGTCTTGCTCACAACCAAACTTCTTCAAAGATTTCTCTCTTATTTCTTCAACTCACTCTCAAGTACCTTCCAGTCTGCTTTCCTCCCCATCACTCCCCTGAAATCTCCTTTTGCCAAGGTTACTGTGACCTCCAGGTACTAAATCCTAAGTTTTTAGTTCTTACCTCAACTGAGCTCTCAGCAGCACTTATTACTGTTAGCCACTCCCTCCAGCTTATACCTGCCTGTAAAGTTCTCTTTCCTTGACATCCCCCTTATTTGTTTGTTTGTTTGTTTGGCTGCGTTGGGTCTACGTTGCTGCGCGCGGGCTTTCTCTAGTTGTGGCGAGCGGGGGCTGCTCTTCGTTGTGGTGCGCGGGCTTCAGTAGTTGTGCCATGTGGGCTCAGTAGTTGTGGTGCACAGGCTTAGTTGCTCCGCGGCATGTGGGATCTTCCCAGACCAGGGATCGAACCCGTGTCCCCTGCACTGGCAGGCGGATTCTTAAGCACTGCGCCACCAGGGAAGTCCCTTTCCTTGACTTCTATGACACTGTGCTCTCCTGGTTTTCTTCATGCCTCCCTGGCTATTCTTTCCCAGTCTCCTTTGTGGGCTCATTCTCTTCTAGTCAGCCAAATACTTTCATGCTTCCCTCTAAAGCAGTGGTTCTAAATTGGGAATGCTTATGCCCCACAGGGGCCACCTGAAACTGCTTGAAGACATTTTTGAGTGTCATGAATTGCGGGGGAGGGGAGTGCACTACTGACATCTAGTGGATAGACACCAGGGAGGCTGTTAAAGATCCTACAATGTACAGGACAGTCCCCGCTAATAATTATTCCATCCAAAAAATATATAATAGTGCTGCTGTTGAGAAACTCTGTGCTAAAGCATTTAAAAATTATCTTGAATTTAAAGTTTATGCATATTCTAAGGGAAAGCACACATATTATAAAGTGAAACATAAATTCCTTTACCTTCTGAACTCAGAATCGGCCAGCAGTTCCTCCACAATAGTTCTCTTCCTTTGTTTCCTGGGAACTCGTGAATGGTAGAAGTCAGCTGGATTGTCAACAATGGTTCCAATCTATGAATGATTGATTGAAATAAGTCATGCAATACCTGAAGGCCAAGTATCTTTCATATCTCAGGGTAGCTCTAACAAAGTATATTTATAGAAAGTAATGGAAAACACAGCTTACAATTTACCAATATTAAAATTAGTTTTGCCTTTTCTTAAAGAAAAAGAGTCACTTATTCAATCTGCACTGGGTCCTACTAATGACATTTCTTCATTAGAGTTTACAGTAAAACCAAAATTCCTTTTATATAAGTGCTGGACAGTAAATTCTTGATGAATAGTCTAAATAGAGGAGGAAAAGTGGGACAGATAGTCTTTTGTTTTAGTTTTCCAATTTAATGAAACTGACACATACATTCTACTATATACCTATTTGATCTCCTAGGTTATCATAATTGCTGCCAATGTAGAACCTTCTTACTGACCACTCTGCATCTGTTCATATGTTCAACCAAGTAAAATTTACAATGTCTACTATGTGCCAGGCACTGTGCTAGGTGCTAGGTGTAAGACAAAGAATATCTGGTCCCTGCCAGTGAGGGGGCCAGAGTCTTTTTTTAAATTTTTATTTATTTAATTTAATTTTAAAATAATTTTTAAATTTTATTTATTTATTTTTTGGCTGCATTGGGTCTTCGTTGCTGCTTGTGGGCTTTCTCTAGTTGTGGCGAGCGGGGACTACTCTTCATTGCAGCGCACAGGCTTCTCACTGCAGTGGCTTCTCTTCTTGCAGAGCACAGGCTCTAGGTGCGCAGGCTTCAGCAGTTGTGACTTGCGGGCTCTACAGCACAGGCTCAGTAGTTGTGGCGCACGGGCCGAGTTGCTCCGTGGCATGTGGGATCTTCCCAGCCCAGGGCTTAAACCCATGTCCCCTGCACTGGCAGGCAGATTCTTAACCACTGCACCACCAGGGAAGCCCCCAGAGTCTCAAGGAAGATCCAAAGGTATGCAACTAAAAAATTAAAGCATAACCTAATATTATGCTGAACAAAACACTCTAGATGCTCTGAAAACTAAATGGCGAATTCTATCGAATGGAGATAAAGAAGGTTTTACAAAGGATGACATTTTAGCTTGGATTTGTATGGGTAAAATTTCACCAAGCAAACATGGCAGAGCCAAACACTTGTAAAGTCAGAATGACTAGACCAGTCTGTGCATATCCTGAGAAGACTGAGCAGCTGAGTGTGTTGGAGCTTAAGAGGAGACTATGTGACCAAAAAAGGAGTGGTGAGCTAGTTTGGGTGCACATGGTGAAGGGCTACATTAAAGGGTAAAGACTCTATCCTGTAGGTTATAAGAATCACTGAAGGTACCATTGAATATCTTGATTATCATTGAGCAGAGGTGTGTCATAAAACAGACTGCTATTTTTTAAAGGAAAGATGACTGCCTACAACATAGAGGATGGACCAAAAGGGAGAGCAGACCTGGAGGCAAAGGACTATTACAGTAATCCATGAGTGACATGAAAGGTAGCCAAGAAGAACGAAATGAACTTAAGAGCTACCAGAGGGTGAATCAATTGGACTTTCATCTGAAAATACTTTGGAAACCAACTTTTAACTTGTTTTCAGAATAAAGAACCTTGAAAAAAAGGAGTTTGGTGTACATGAGTCCCTCTTTCCTGCCCCATCCTGCAAGGCGTCTTGCTCTTAGGCTAATAATACTCATATGTGGTACACCCATCTTGTAAGTTTCATAATTTTTAGAGAAGAAATTATGAAAAGCTAGTTACCGTTTGGAAACCTAGTTACCGTCTGGAACACCGTCTTTCTATATGGAAAGCCATTACAAGCTGGTGGCTGTCTGAATTGGGTTCTGGCCACTATTATACGGCCCGAGCAGATGTGCTCTGTAAATATTCATTTAAGAGTAAACAAATCACTATAGTGCTTTCCAAACTAAAATCCTCAGAACATTACTACCATTATTCTGTTTGCTTCATACCTGGAAGTACTTGGGGAAGCCATCTCTATCATTTTTCTTGTAAAACCTTTTTGGGTCCATGCTAGCTCTCATCTTCAGTGCTCTGAGATCATTTTTCAGTTCATCTGTCAGTTCTGGAGCTTTCATACCAAACCAGCCATCACCTGCTGTTTTTTGTCGCTCTTGCTGAAATTCAAATTTCAGAAACAATTAGAAAATTCTAATTTTAATAAGCAGTGTATAAACTATACCTCACTCCCCCTAAAATTATAAAGAAAATTTCATGAAAAACAAATAAGGTTACTTTACAGGAATGTATGTATTAGTCTCCAGATTCACCTTTCATAAAATGATTAGATCACAAAAAGCAATTTCTCTTGATAAATTAGGCACAGCACTGTCAGTTTCTTAAATGAGGGCTCCTTAAAATTTACTTCGTATCTTAGTAAGAACTGCTGACTTGGGAGAGTAACCCACAGCTTCAATTTTTATTGTCTAGAATACCCTACACAAGATGTAATGTATAAAAAACATTTCTACTTCTGGAGCTTTTATGTAAACATTAACACTTTTACTGAGTTGTCTCAGAAAGATACTCACTCCAGCAAGTCCAGAAACTTCTATTATTTCTAAAATTCAAAAACTTTCTATTTTTTTTGAAAACTCCTAGCAAGTTATTTGCTTAATTTCATTTTTTGTTCATTCACACAACAAATACTGGAGTGTTTACCATGTGCCAGGGTGCTCTGGTCATATTAGTGACATTACTGGAGCACCATCCTCAGATTTCCTCTTAAGCTCTCTCAATAATTTCTTTATCCTTATTAGTTGAAATGGAAGTAGTCCCCTGTGTTTTATTAAAGAAAATACCTTCTATGCTTTCGTTTGGCAGACTAAATAGGCCAGTGTTTTTAATGGTTACATTCAGTTCCCTACAAAAGCCCACAACAGAGCTCCCAGCCTTCTGTGAACAGTACCTATAAGCCAAAAGGTGTGGTGTGGACAGTGACCTCATATGCTGGCTGCCACTGTTTTTAAGGATGGTAAAAAAGAGCTTTCACTTTGTGAAAATCTATATGAAACGTTGTTTATGGAACCATATTTTACGGGCTCTTAGATATCTGTAACAATTTTCTTTGGAAACGTATATACTTTAATTGTACAGCCATGTTAGATAAACTGAATATATACAGTCAAACACATTAAACATTCTAAATAATGAGTCACTGTACTCACTCTGCGTTTTTTCTGAAGTTTATACTTTGATTCACTATATGGTGGGACACAGTAGTTTTTTTCAAAATCAGGAGTAATGACGGCTTTCTGCAAAAGCTGCAAAAATATTAAATTGGTTTTAAAATGTCAGAATGTCATTATTGTTTCAACATTATTGCCTTATAAAGGAAACATCTCCCACACTGAAGACTACTCCAGATATATTTACCTTTATGGACAAACATACTACTGCAAAGTTGCTCCTGTCCTTAAATTTGTAAATTGTATCAAAATAAAAATGCTTTAGGAGACAAACTGAAGGGTTTAGGGAATCTATAAAATCAATATTCATCTCAAATTTCTTTTTCTAATCTAAATCTGCACACACCAGATATACATTAATGTGTCCACTTGCATTTCATTGGTTTGCAACCAGCCACCTGCACCAACCAACTGGAAACGGAAGACAATAGGAACAATGCCGTAGAGTTCTTGAACTCCCTGGAAAAAAAACTGACTAGGCTTTAATAAGTTCTTCGATGTTGGTAAAACAGCTTTCTGTGATCTGAGGAGACCAGCTAGACTACTGATAAGAAACAGCAGTATAGATTTTGATTAAACAACATATGCTTTTTATGGTATACCAATGAAATTATGCCATCAAACAAATCTGCTTTTTGCAACCCAACAATATATCAAAGATGCTCTTTCAATGTCAATTCATACAAAGATCAACTTCATTCTTTTTAACAGCTGTTGTGCATAATTTTTCTTCTTGATATTTAGTTTAATAAGTCTCCATTACACTTTTTTCCATGAAACATTGTAAACATCATCTCTGCACACTTGTGATTATTTCCGTAAAACAGATTCCAAAATGTGTCATTTAAATTTTGATAGGTACTACTAAACTGCCTTGCATCCAAGTAGTATAAACTCCTACCAAGAGTTAATCAGTACCATTTTCTTTACATAGCCAACACAGGAGATTATCCTTTTGTGTTTTGTCAGTGGTACTTCATGAATGTTTCCATTTGCTGTTGATCAACTTTTTGTGTATTTATTATCTATGTATTGTAATATAAGTCTTCTTCTGTGGAATGCCTGTATTTTGGGGGGGTTATTTTTCATTTTTATACAGGGTTGTGTTCTTATTAATTTGTAGAAATGTATTTTGTATCTTGGTATTAAACTGTAGTCTTTTACTTGTCTTTAAGGTGTTTTTATTTGCATAAGTTTTAAAATTTTAAGTAGTCAGATCTGTTAATCTTTTCCTAAATGTCTTCTGCATTTCTTGTTACTTGCCTAGGGTGATTAAATACTGTCTTAATACTGTGTATGTGACTAAAAGGAACCTCAGGGTAATTAGTCATTTCCCCAGTACAAGAACTAAAGACAGCTGCTCCTTAGCCCTCAAAACAGTTCAAAGGAATACAGCAAATATTAATTTGGTCAATAGCATTTGAAATTATCAATTTAGAAGTCAATTATCAATTCAGAAATCCTCAATTCAGGTTCAGGACTAGAAGTTGCTGGGTAGCACAGTAGCAATCTAGACTTTCCTACCAGTCAGAGAAGAGAGCATGACATTTACTTAATAGATTATTAAGAGCTGGTTGTGTGTCAAGTACTACAGTAGGGTTTAGATTGGTTCTCAACTGAGAGCAACTGACAATATCTGAAGACATTTTGAGGTGGGAGGGTGGTGCACTGGTAGAGATGGATGTTACTGGCACCTACGGGGTAGCGGCCAGGGATGCTGCTAAAAATATCCTACAAGGCACAGGACATTTTCCCACAACAAAGAACTATCCGGCCCAGAAATAAAAGACAGTAAAATAACAATGAATACCACATGATCAATAATCACTTAGATCTATACTGGGTGTTGCAGAAGCAGAGAGGAGGTAGGGGGAAGGACTAGGGTCAAAGAATGCTTCCTAAAGGTTGTGATTTATAATCTCTGCATTGGCCTGGGAAGGACCAGGGTGTGTTCAGGGAACTATAGTAATTTTCTTTCTTTCTTTTTTTTTTTACATCTTTATTGGAGTATAATTGCTTTACAATGGTGTGTTAGTTTCTGCTTTATAAAAAAGTGAATCAGTTATACATATACATATGTTCCCATATCTCTTCCCTCTTGCGTCTCCCTCCCTCCCTCCCACCCTTCCTGTCCCACCCCTCTAGGTTGGTCACAAAGCACCGAGCTGATCTCCCTGTGCTATGTGGCTGCTTCCCACTAGCTATCTATTTTACATTTGGTAGTGTATATATGTCCATGCCTCTCTCTCGCTTTGTCACGGCTTAACCTTCCCCCTCCCCATACCCTCAAGTCAACAGTAATTTTCAATGGTAAGAACACAGCAGGTGGACAGTCAGAGCTAGAGGAACAGAGGCACCTTGTATGCTCTGAGGAACCACTACAGGACTTAAACAGAATATCATGGTCAGATTTGTATTTTTAGAAAAAGAAATCTAGCAAGACCCTGGAGGATGGCTTGAAGAAGAGTAAGGAGGCCACTACAATAGTCTAGATGAAAAACACAACAGATGTCACTAGTCAGTGACAGTGGGGTGGAAAGGAGGGGGCAGAGTAGAAAGTATATAAGAAGCACCGTCCCATAGGCTTAGTTGTTGAGTGCAAAAGGGAAACAGATTTTCCCTTGCAAAAGGAGGAACTGGTTTAGGTAGGGAAGAGAAGGGCAATTAGTGAAGTCAAGTGCCTGAGCACATCTGAATGAACAAACAACAGGCACCTGGATTTAAAGACCTGGGTAGGCTGCAAGGCTAGAAAATATTGATACTAAAGATTTGGAAGTCATTCAAGGTGACAGCTGAAACTGAGGGTTTGGATGAGGTTACCTAACCTGTAATTCCTTTCTGAAAATATATGTACAATTTTATGTCTATGCGCACATGTGCTTTTTTTCCTGGTGGGGTTAGTGGGCACTCACAGCTTTCAGATTTTCAACACAGTCCAAGGCAGTTAAGAACTAAAAGTATAGCAAGAAAAGAAAAAACACAACCCTTGGGATCATAACTGGTGATTGCAAGAAGAGTAACACTGATCCTATGTCACTTTAGTTTTCAAGCCTCATCTTTTATAGCTGGGACTTTATAATAAAAAAGAAGAAATGATTGTCCTGGAAAGAGGGAAAAAAGCAGCACAGTAGGCTAATGTGGTTGCACTGTAGGAAAATTAGTCTCTTACCAAGGACTAATCATTTCTAGAAGTGACTGGTTAGTTCTATGAAAACCAATGGGATGCTTTGTGCAACTTACCTCATTTTTCTTTTTCTCCTTGATCTGTGTTAGTGTTCTCTTGTTCAACTGTAGCTTGTCTGCATTGACATTAATATACAAACCACCCAACTGCTTAATACTCAGACCAGGATCTATGCTGCTGCTAGTCAACTTCAGACTGAAAGAGAAATGATCACTTTTAAGTGATTAAGAAATGATCTTTTTTAGATCATTTAGTAATTCAAAATGGAAACAATTGAGACTGTATTTTTATTTAGAACAAAATTATGGGATGAATAATGAATTAAGCCTTTTGGAAGCACATCAAAATTTATTCCCTAGTTTTTCTTAGAAGAGGATTAAGGCCATATTACATGACAACAGACTTCATAAAGGGATTTTATAAAGAAAGAATTACAGAAAGGAGGAGGAAATACATCTGGCAATTTGCTCAACTTCAGGTATAGTTAATATACATCCACATACTTCCATCTCCAAAGCCAATGAGAAAGACAGGGTCTTCTACTCTGAACTTCTAAGTTATCCAAATTTGGAAGGTTTTTCTGGGTAATTTAAGGGCATTTAGTAGTGCCTCTAAATCAGTGAGTTTTAAACAACGAGCATTCGTACTTTCCACTAGAGTTTTAAAAAAAATATAACTGTCAAACCCCGGATCCACCAAATCAGAATCTTCTGCAGTTGGCTTGGGCTCCTGCTATATTTATGTAATAAAAATTTCTACTTTATATTACTGAAGAGTCCTTTTTATAAACAAGTACACTTGGACTTACAGTCAGTTTCTTTCCTAATTATTCATATAAACTGAGCAGTTAAAAGTTTTGATAATCAACCTCTACTGGAAAGTGAAATCATTCAATTGTAGTGCCTTGGCAGTGATTCTCAACCCTGAGTGTACATTACAATTATCCTGGGGAGGAGGTGTGGCTTTTAAAAAATAAGTACACCTGAGACTAGCCTCAGCGATTTCACTGGTTTAGAGTGAAGACTAGGCATCTGTTAATGGATAGTTCCTTACCAAGGATACCCGTATTTCCAGTGAATACACTGCCACCAAGGGCCTGTGCCTAGGAAAAACAAATTTGAAAAACAACAAAAAAAAGAAGCTAAAGAAATAGCCCCCAAAGAGTGCTTTTCAATGGGTGGTAGATGGGATTATAGGTTATTGTTTTTCTCAGGTTTCCTCTATTTTTCAATTTCTCTACAATCAACATGTAGAAAAAAACCAAGTTACCTCCCTTCCCTTTTATATGTTTCTCTTATAATCATGCAAGAAAACCTTAACAGATGATTTTTTTTTTTTTTTTTTTTTTTTTTTGCAGTATGTGGGCCTCTCCCGTTGTGGAGCACAGGCTCCGGACGTGCAGGCTCAGCGGCCATGGCTCACGGGCCCAGCCACTCCACGGCATGTGGGATCCTCCCAGACCGGGGCATGAACCCATGTCCCCTGCACCGGCAGGCGGACTCTCAACCACTGCGCCACCAGGGAGGCCCCAGATGATTTTTAATATACCACCAAACGGAGTACTTTTAGTTCTCATTGGTGGGAAAAATATGACTAACAAAGATACCCACATCAACAAGGGAAATGCTGGATAAAAAAGCTCTTCCATAAAGAACCCAAAGTAATAATTTTTTCAATTTCTATGACAAGTATTTTTATGGTAAATTAGCCACTTCAAACATGTATCAAAAACTTACTTTAAAAAATAAAGATAAAACTTACAGTTTAGATTTTGTGCTATTTAGTAAGTTGTCTTCATCACTAAACTCATTATCTTTATTTCTGTCACTGTCTGATGGTTCTTCTTCACTTTCTTCCTCCTCCTCCTTTTCTTCCTCAGTGGCAACTTCACTTGCCTTGTCTTCTTCATCCAAGTAAAAATTTTCATCAGCATTCAGTCGAGGAGTTGTGTCAATTACAAACAATGCATTGCCACGTGATGTATTTTCTGAGTCTCCATTTAATGACTCTTTTTGACCACTATTTTCAACAAAACACACAGTGTCCTCTTCATTCTCACTGTTTTCAGACTGCTGGCTTTCATCACTGCTGAGAACTAATAAAACAGAATCATCTTTATCCTGAGATGTGCTGGGCTCAAGTTCACACAGTTTGGTATCACACTGAAAATCTACATCCCTTTCTTGGCTCATGTCTTCGCCAACAACTATAACTGTGCACTCTTCTTCTTCATCACTATCACCACCATCACTAAGTTCTGTCCAGTCACTTGTTTTTATGCTGCTGTTTCTCTCTTCATTCCATCTGTCCACTTCCACAACTGCAAATGTCTGAGCTAACGATTTCATTACAGCCTCACAGTTCAGGTTTGAGGATGCTGAGGTGGTTTTGCTACTTTCGGGGGTTGAATGCCTTTGCGAAAGTGACTGCTGAAGACTAGTGTCCTGAAGTTCAGAAAGACTCTTCAACTGAGAATTTTTCTCATTAATTTCTTTTCCCGCATCTATTATTCCTTTGGCTTCTTCATCTAAGCTCTTACAATTCTGCTTTGTTATTTCTTTGAGAGGTGAAACGTCATCTTGTTTTTCCTGTCTTATATTAAAACTTTGGCGTTTTTGCGCTATTAGTTTTTTTCCTGAATTTCCAAAGAAGGAGTCATTATCAGGGTCATCATAAGTTTCATTATTAGAGGTATCTGGCTTATTTATCTGAGAAAGCGATCTTGCTAGTAAACGAGAAGAAGTTCGTCTGGTATCTGAATCCTCTAAATTCACAGGTGTATTTATGATTTGCTTTTCATTTCCTGGTACAATCTTAGTATCATTCTCCTCAGTTTGTGCCTGTAATTTCCTTTGCATACTCCTTGTTGTTCTCCTAGTTGCAATTCCAGAAAATGAAGAAATGTCTGAGCATGATGACTCAGCATCAGAATTAGCTTCCACATGGGATTCTTGGTTTGGATCGGTTCGGGATTTAGCCTTACTTCTCCTGGTTCTTGTTGCTATTTCTGTGGGATGCACAATTCTAGAATTACCTGAAATATGAGATTCTGCTTCAGAGACTTCTTCTTCAGTATGAGACTCACTTACTCGAGTTATTTTCAGCTTTTTCCTTACACTGGAAACTGGGGTGCCTGCAACTAAGATCTGCCTTCTCCTAGTTACTCTTAAAATGGGTTCCTGGGCCTCAGACACAGAACAGTTTGACTCTGCTTCAGAGATCTCTCCATCAGTAGAAGGTTTGTTCATTCCTGGTAATGAACCTGTAGTTCCGCTCTTCCTCTTCCTGGTTTTAGGAGCTGGACTTTGTTCCCTAGTGGTCTGTGATTCATCAATACTTGGGTCATCAGATGGAGATTCCTTCCGGCCTTTTGGATGTGCCTGAATTCTTGCCGCAGCAGAATTCTATAAGCCAGTGAAAATACATTGTGATTTAGGTAGGGCTGGGACAAGAGCAAAGTGAATGAGGCACTCCCCTCAGAAGCAAATTTTAAGAGGGCACTAAAAAACTAAGTAAACAAGATTAATGCAAAACAATAACAACAACCATCACCACCCACAATTTAAAAAAAAATCAATACTTAAATACTGGATCTGACTCTGCATTTGCAGGCCCTGCCTCACTAGCGTCACCTAAGTCCTGGATCTGACTTTAGGGAACAAAACAAATAATTGAAAAAGAAATTTTTCTCCACTCAAAGTCACATATGCTAGGTGGACCTACATTCCGACATACATATAGGAAAAGACGAAAGATAGAATCGGTCGCTGTGCTTACGTTTTCATACCTAAGCGAATTAATGCTCCCTTCCCTTCATCGCAACATCAGAGGCAGCGGACGACTAACGCCACTGAATTACTAGCTGGCGTCACCACAGCCCTCCCCACGCCAGAAGGAGGTGCTGTCGGGGCACAGCCAGTCTTCCCACGTGAAAATGGTGCCTTCTCCATCCAATCCGGCTAATGAGGCTCACACTTGGTGGCCGAAATTAATCCTCCTTAGCACGATGTTAGCAGTCAGATTAAAAGGCCTGAGCTGTGCATCTGCATTACGGAGCTGAACTACCGCAAAATAAGTTACTTAATCTCTCTATTCCCTGCCACGCATTATATTAAAAGACCCTAGTGAGGTCTGAAGAGGAAGCTACAGGCTTAGCACGGAGCCTGGTACGCAGCTGCGCGCTGCCAGTTCCGGCTTTTCTACCGCTCCTCCCCAGGCTCCGCGGGACCCCAGCGCCACCCACCTCCCTGAGCACCGTTCTGCGAAGCAGCGAGAAGAATGAGGGAGCACTGATATCTCCTACCTTCTGCTGGGAGATTTCAACTGACGTGGCTTGGATCCCGGCCCGAGGCCGCGCAGACCTTGTAATCACCATCTTCCAGGATTGCAGCCGCCGCGGCGCCCCGTCCGCGCTCCGGAAGTGCGTCAGAGAAGCGCCACACTCGCGTTTTCCCGCGAGAATCCCGGAACTCGAGAACTCGTACCGCCTCAGCCCCTCCGACCTAGGCCAAGGGTGTCTCACCCCGGGAGCCGGAAGGAGAGGGATATTAACGTTCACGACAGTGCGGTAGAAGACAGAGCAGCCTTGTGTAGGGAGAGACCTTCCCGGCGTGGCCTAGGGCCCTCGTCCCCGTTACACACGAACGAATTGGAAAATAGCATCATCTGTGGGAATGTAAATGATACAGCCACTATGGAGAACAGTATGGAGTTTCCTTAAAAAACTAAAAATAGAATTACCATATGACCCAGCAATCCCACTACTAAGCATATACCCAGAGAAAACCATAATTCAAAAAGACACATGCACCCCAATGTTCATTGCAGCACTATTTACAATAGCCAGGTCATGGAAGTAACCTAAATGCCCATGGACAGACTAATGGATAAGGAAGATGTGGAACATATATACAATGGAATATTACTCAGCCATAGAAAGGAACGAAATTGGGTCATTTGTTGAGATGTGGATGGATCTAGAGGCTGTCATACAGAGTGAAGTAAGTCAGAAAGAGAAAAACAAATATTGTACATTAATGCACATGTGGAACCTAGAAAAATGGTACAGATGAACCGGTTTGCAGGGCAGAAATTGATACACAGATGTAGAGAACAAACGTATGGACATCACCGGGGTAAAGTAGTGGGGGGTGGGTGGTGGGTGGTGGTGGTGGTGTGATGAATCGGGTGATTGGGATTGACATGTATACACTGATGTGTATAAAATGACTAATAAGAACCTGTTGTATAAAAAAATAAATAAAATTCAAAAAAAAGAAAATTGCATCATCTGCTCTACTACGTTCATCCTCTTATTTGTTCAGCAGAGGTCTTAATGCAGCCATGGGTATGGCCGAAGGAGACGTTTGCATTATTTATAATGCCTTTAAAAAAATCATATACTCTTGTATTACTTGTGAAGTTAAATATAAATAAAATAAAATTTAAAGACGTGGTTCAGGTAAAAGATGTATATGTTAAATGCCCAGGAATTTGGAGGCTAGTTAGGAAGCTATATAATTTAAAGGTGCAATGGTGAGTAGGAATTGGGAATAAGCAGAATAGAAGAAATGTTAAATTGTAAAGGAGAGAGAATTTAAAAAAAAGTTTTTTGCAGTGAAAGGAAGAGAATGACTAGAATCAAGAGACACTTTGATTTTTCTTTTAGGATAAAGGGTGGAGAGCTAGGATATGTTTGAGGGTAATGGAAATGGATTGAGGAAGTAAGTAAACAGTTGTTGGAGATGAGAATGAGCGCCTCATCAAATCTCCCTTTAGAACAGAAAACCAATTTTTTTTCTTAAAGTCACAAAGTACAGAATTTTCAGTGGGCACACTGCCATTCAGCTAAATAGCTCCTTTCATAGTATCTCTTGCAGCCAGATACAGCTAGGTTTGGACTAATTACGGATCAATTAAGTGTTGTGTAGTTCTCTAGGGACATCTTAAAAGAGAGGAGATCCTCCTTGCCTTCTTTAACTTCATTTCACTCTGTGGAAAGTTGGTTCCCTGGTTTTCAAGCAGCAATCTTGTGCCATGAAGATGAGGGCCATGCTTTTAAGGATGGCAGAGCAATAGCAAAGAAAAAAATTGAGTTTCTGACAAGTTGTGGAACTGCTGTATCAGTTCTAAATAGCCTAATTTTAGAGCTGTTTCACCTGAGAAAAACACCTCTTTTTAAACCAGTTATTTGGGGGTTTTCTGTGTTTTGCAGCAAGCCTAATTCCAACTAAAGAACGGAATTAAAAAATGGAGATGGAGGAGTTAGCCACAAAAGAATGCTCCTTCCTTTGAGGCAAGAGGGAAGAGTTGATAATTGAAGCAGAGAGGAGACTATAAATGCAGGGAAATTAAATTGGGGAGAAGAGGAGGGGATTTGAAGTAGATAACAATCTCTATAAGAAGAACGTGATTCATCTGCTCAGAAGAATGAAAAAAGTTTAGATTGACTGTCATGGGGAATGTGGTAAGGAGCAAAAAGAAGTTTTAGTAGGGCCAAGTAGCAATGAGAGTAGGTAAGAGAAAGAACAGAAGATGGGTTAAATTTGAAGAGGAGGTGGAGCGGTGTAGAGGAAGGAAGATGAAGCAACTGGAGGTGGGTAGTGGAGATCAAAGCAGCAGAGGACAACAGCATCAATCATAGTAATAGTAGAGCACCTACTGTATGCTGGGTACTAAGTGCTTTACATGCATTAACTCATTTAATATATATGACAACTTTAACATGAGCAAATGCATGAAAACAGAAATTAAGATCACAGGAGTGGGTGTAGAAAATTGGGAGAGTATTAGAACACCAGTGAGTACTGTTCACTTACAAGCATGGCCCCTTTAAGATGAAACAAACCAAAAAACCACTCCCAAATATTTACAATCTAAAAAGTTCAAGAAACAAACATTAAACACTAAGATTAAAATGTTAGTACATATTCATAATATAAGAAGACTGAGCTGGTCTGCTGATCAGGGGCAAAACTGCAAAGTATTGTTTTTGTTTTATGCGAGCTTACCAGGTCTGCCATGTTTCCCTATCTCTACCTTCTTTACCTGCTCTCTTCTTTACCCAAAGTGGATTTGGGGAAAATACAGTATAAAAACACAGTAATTATCACACAGGCCCAAAGGGAAACTCTCCCATGATTGTCTATATTTTACTAACTAAAACTCTTAAATTACAGGATTGAATCTCTCTCTGGAATTTTAGGCATTAATCAAAAGATGAGTGTTTTAGTGCATAAGCCTTCTAAAAGTACATTTTGCATTATTACATACAAAACATGACCTTTAAATTAAGTTTGACGGGTAAGATGGTCTCCAATGATCCTATCCTCTGGTCTTCATACCCTTGAGTCTGGGCTAGACCTAGTGACTTATGAAAAGAATGTAACAAAAGTGATGGGTGTCACTTTCAAGATTAGGTTACAAAAACAGCTGGCTTCCATCTTGCGATTTCTCACTTGTTCATTCTGTGCTTGTTATGAGCTGCCCTATGGGGAGGGCCATGTGGCAAGGAAGTGAGGGAGGCCTCTGGCTTACAGCCAGAGAGGAACTGAGTCCAGCCAACAACCTCACGAGCGAGCCTGGAAGCAGGCCAACCTCAATCAAGCACACAGGAGAGACTGGAGTCCCAGATGACCCCGACTGCAACATTTTGAGAAGCCTTGAGGTAACCAGATGCAGCAACAGATAATACAGTCAGTATTAATTTTGTCTGTTCTAAAAATTTCATGTAAAGGAAATCATGTATTTTCATGTCTAGCTTCTTTCACTCACTGTATTTCTGAGACTCATCCATGTTACTTTGTATACCAGTAGTTATTTTTTATTGCTGATTATACTTCAACTATCCATTCAACTGTTGATAAACATGTGGGTTGTTTCCAGTTTTCAGCTATTATGAAGAAAGTGCTATAAACGTTCATATATGGCTATTTCAGATATATGATTTCTCTTGAGTAAATACCTAGAAGTGGAAATGCTGGGTCACATGGTACATGTACATTTAATTTTGTAAGAAATCCCAAGTGATTGTATTGATACCATTTTACAGTCCCAACAGCACTGAGAGTTGCTTCCTCCACATCCTTGCTGCCACTTGGTACTGTCAGTTTTTAAAAATTTTAGCTATTTTAGTGATATTTCATTGTGGTTTTAATTGGCATTTCCCTGATGACTAATGATGTTGAACATGTTGTATATTCTTATTGACTATTTGTGTCTTCTTTGGAGAAAAATACGTTCTAACATTTTGCCTACTTTTTATTGGATTGTCTTAAGCTGTAAGAGTTCTTTACACATTCCAGATACAATATTCTTATCAGATATATGATTTTCAAATATGTTATCCTATTTTATGGGTTGCCTTTTGACTTTCTCGATGGTGTTTCTGAAGTTTTAAAAAAATTTATTTTATTGAAGTATAGTTGATTTACAGTGTATTAATTTCTACTGTACAGCAAAGTGATTCAGTTATATATATAAATATATATATACATCCTTTTTCACATTCTTTTCCATTATGGTTTATCTTGATGGTGTTTTTGAAGTGCAATTTAAAAAATTTGATTATGTCCAATTTATTTTTCATGAGAAATATTTATTACAAGTATTTCATCCCAGTCCGTGGCTCACATTTTCACATTTTCAAAATACACTCTTTTCTTAAGTATATTTTGAAGAACAGAAGATTTTAATTTTGATTAAATCTGGCTATTGATATTTTCCTTTATGATTACTTTTTTGGTGTTATCAGAAAACTCTGAAGCCAGTTTTCATTTTCTTTCTTTATTCTAATTACATACACATAAAAATGAATAGAACACTTCAAATGAAAAAAACGTAACCAGAGGGAAAAACAGATTATTTCTAGGGAAGAAAATCCAGGTTTTCATTAGCAAGAGTATAAATGCTGGAAATCAATAGAATGTTATCTTCAAAATGCTGAGGGCAAGTGTTTGGAAACTTAGAATTCTATAATGTCAAATGATGATTTAAGACTGTTAATATAATAAAGACATTTTCAGGGCTTCCCTGGTGGCGCAATGGTTAAGAGTCCGCCTGCCGATGCAGGGGACACGGGTTCGTGCCCCGGTCTGGGAGGATCCCACATGCCGCGGAGCGGCTGGGCCCGTGAGCCATGGCTGCTGAGCCTGCGCGTCCGGAGCCTGTGCTCCGCAACGGGAGAGGCCACAACAGTGAGAGGCCCGCATACTGCAAAAAAAAAAAAAAAAAAAAAGACATTTTCAGACAAACAAGACTTAGGAGGTTTACTGCCCAAAGACCTTCAGTGAAAGAATTACTAAGGATATACTTAAGAAAAAAGTAAATGGAGTAGGGGGCAAGAATCAACAGTGAGCAAAGAACAGAGGAAATAGAGCCGAGTCCAAATAAATAATGCTTATTGTAAAACATGAACCTTCTTAAAATAATGGACCAAAACACAGATAGAAATCTTGTATGACATTTTATACATTTATTCATTGCTGAGGGATACATATTAAGGTTTTGTTTGACTTTTCTGGTAGTGAAACTACATAAGCTATATCCTAATATATTTAGAGGATTGGGGCAAGTTTCTGTCTCTCTTTTATAAAATGTAACTTTTCAAACCTTACCTACTCTTGTCTCACTAGAAGCCATTCCTTTCTATCTGGTAAGAACAAGCTCTTGAAGAAAGTGTTTTCACAGGATTTAGAAGTTTACATATAAACTGTTCATTATTCAATATCAGTGTATTTACAAACCAGGCATACCCCCACCCCATCTTATGATCCTACTCTGAGGTTAGTTCCTGCAGGGGAGCCTTTCTCGTCCTTATCCTGCTTCCCAGCAGTCCCACTCCTTCCACATGACCCCACTCCCTTTTCACTGCTTCTGTCATTAACAGATGCAGCCCTTTATTGCTCTTGTTCATGTACAGATCTCTCTCGCCCCCAAAATATACTGATCTGCTCCTTGAAGATAGGGCTGTTTTCATTTCTGTTTCTGTCTGCCAACACCTTGCACACGCCTGGCACATAGTAGGAATTCAATACATCTTTGTTGAATGAATGGCTTGGTATTTAATTATTTTTCATAATTTATTTTCAAACCATACTCAGTTTGAGTTTAAATAGTTCAAAACCAATATAATGTTCCAAGATGCTTACAACTATTAAAACAACTCAGTTAAAAAATATACAACTCACAATTTAAATTCATAAATAGGTAAAATTAAAAGCTTATAATCATTTAATAATGCTTTATATTTTGCATTCATTTTAGAGTACACTACTAAAGACACATAAAAGTAGAATTATCTAATTAAAACATTTTCCCCTCCTAAGTATATTTCTAACTCTGAAAACTATTTAAAAAATTAATTATGGTACATATTTAAAAAAAATAAAACTGACATATCCTGCCACCAACTTTATGGGAAAGTGGCAGGTACAAGTTCCGGTATGTTAGGAACTTTGAAAAAAATAGATTTGGAATCATAAGTTGGTATATTTGAGTATGAAAACACAAATGGACTAAATTCTCATTAAAACTTCAAATTTCTCTAAATGTACATTTGGCAGAAAGATGAACTGTCAGCCAATATACTATATATATATATATACACACAATATATATATCAACTGCTTACATTCCCAAATATTGAATCTGGGTGGAAAAGTTAGAAAGAAAATCTGCTCTAAAAAGAAACATAATTAAGACTTAGATCTTTATCACTGAAAATCAAGATCCTATTTCAGTTACTACTTGGCTCTGGTAGGGAAGTCTGAATCATTCATTCAAAATAAAATAACTTCATTTTCTATTTCACACAGCTGTCTAAAATGATCTTTCCCATGAATGGAAAAATTATGAGCTATTATTTGTGATTCAAGTTCTAGCACTGGCTATTCCTAAATTAATTCTCTATTATCATACTGGCACAATGTGGTCTTCATAATGTACACCGTGTGAACATACTTTGTAAGACACCTTGGTCCTTTTGTTGACTACGGTTTCTTAGACGAGAATTCAAAACAGACTCATCACAGAAAACATTCCAAGTTACAGTACATTGTGTTAAAGTAAGGCTCCAGTGTATTCTGGACATGTAATAACAAGCTGCCGCTTCTTGTCATATTTACTGGAAAAAAAACTTATACCTTGGGTCACTGGATACACATCTCCCCAGAAAACATACCTGTTATATACACTATTGTTAACTTAGCTTTCAGCTTTAAGCAATTATTTGGTAGTATTATCACTCTATTTTATGGCTTTTTAAACATTAAGTCCCTAAATACTTGAAAAGCATTCACTATATTCTGATAGTTCACCAAAAAAAGAAGTGAATATCAGCTTAGATAAAGCCTTTAAAAAAATCAGTTTTTTAAAGAAAAGGTTATTCAATAACAGAAATTAAAGGTATAGAAGCGAAACAACAAAAAATTCATTAAAAAAAGCCACACGTGATCCCCTTCACAAAATGAATCTATAATTTTGCTACTTTGTCAAGAGTTGGGGAAAAAACACACAAGAAGCTCCTGCTGAAGTCTGGATATATTAGCAACATACTTTTTTTCTATTTTCAGAATGACCTTTCAAACAATCCATTTTTGTAAGTCCAGGGTTTTAAAAAATAATAAATGTGATATTAAAGTGCCCTCTTAAAATATCTTGGCCAATTCACTGTATAGGCTTAAATTAAAATGAGCATTTGTTTAAAGACTTACATTACATGAAAAAATGTTGTACATTTCCAAATTAAAAAGTTAACTATATACATTTAATAACATTACATACAATATAAAGGCTATACATAAGGCTTTAGGAAGCTCAAAGTCTAAAGTTTTAGCAAGTAAATCAGCTGATTTCACATTGCAATTCTAATGATCAAATTATCTAACTAGTAAACCACAAAACCTTACTTAGAACAGGAAAAGAGTCTTATTTGTTTATTTATCAATTTTTAGTGTATTTATTTTGAATATGGAACCACAGATCTTTTCCCTAAGTTGAAAAAACTTGGGCAAAATTAGTTTTATACATTAGTTACATATATGTGTGTGTGTATGTTATGTATGTGTGTGTATATATATAATTATCTTAGTTTTATAAACCATGTATTAAAATACATGGTTTAAAAGTATTAATTGAGATATAAGAGATTTTTAAAGAATTTTTCAAACTATTTGGGTTACAGATACAAATTTATAGAATTACAAAGACCTATAGTATATACCAAAGAGGTCACAACTTATTTATTTGCTATTTTCTGGTTCTTAAACTAATGAGGAATTATATTAAATGATCTACAGTCTCTTTTAGCTTTAAAGTTTGGGTTATATTGTTTTGATTTTAAACAGTTAAGACCATGTCTCAAAGTTATCTAAACAGACAACATGATCCTGAATTAAAGATTTTTTTCACCCCTTTTTTGGCTTTTAGTCCCCTGTAAGTCAGTTACTAGTGGGGAACAAATATTGCATATTTTACTCAACTGATTCTTAATCCCTGTGCTCCCTCCTCTCTCCAGAACCCACAGTGCCCAGCACATGGTAAGCACTCAGTACTTATTGAATGTTTTTGAATGAGTAGCAAAATATTAAGGACAGATCGTGAATTAAAAAGAATCTGGAGGTAACAATAGTTGCTTTTATAAAACCCCCAAACAATAATTTCAAAGCTCCTAGTCTCCTTTACACATTTACTTTGGTTTGTCTTTGTAATAACAGCAAGAGCAAATATGGCACAAGAATACAGGTTAAATCATTACAGGTAAACTGCAAGCAAGGACAAATAAAAAAATTTAAGCTTCCATTCACATATTGAAGAAAGGACTTTTATTTACACTACTAGTAGATCCCAGCTATTCCAGTTACTCTGAGATATAATCATCTTATCAATGACAGGAAAAATATCTTCCAGTATTTGTTTTAACAACTGTAATTAAATTGCTTAGTTATACTGTACAGAAAGAAGCAATTAATGAATTTTTTAGAAATAAAAAATATGTATATATATTACCCTGATGCCTAGGCCAAAATATATCTAACAACAAATTTTCTTGATTTCTACTGTCATAAAAATAAAGGAAAAATATATCGCAAGTATCTTCATTATAGACAATTTCAATTAGAAAACAATAGTTTAATGAAAACAATATAGTGGTTCATGTGAGTGAACTGATATGGAAGCAAGAGAAGTATTCAAACTTGATAGATAACATATTGTAAAATATAACTAAAGAATATCTGCCTCAATGACACATTTACAGGCAGTAATTAGATTTTTATACATCTCAATTTTATCTTATATTCAAGGAAAATACAGGTCAGTAGGTTATGATCCTAAATCGTAGTTAAAAACCCCTTCTTTTAGCTTGTAAGATGTAGCCTTTTGATTTGATAATTCCTCTACTTTTAACAATGACTGAATATCGCAGTAGCCACAGTGGCACCCACTCATGTGCTTGAATGTCAGGGATGCTTTCCTGAAGTGCTTCTTGGAAACTTGCTTCAGAAAGCAGTTCTTAAAACAAACAAACAACAAACAAAAACCCAAACTGTTAAACTTGAAAACAAAAGCACTTTACTATGTAGGTAAGCATTTAAATACAACAAAAGAAACACCTCAAAACTGAATATAAATTATACTTATCCTTAATGTGTGCTATGAATCTGAACCAGAATATCAGAAAGACCCAGACAGTTCTTTAGAAAGTATCTCTACTTGTAACCCAGCCAGTTTAATTCATAATTTCTGGTGAGTGGAGCCTGGATATTGGTATTTTTTGAAGATCTCTAGGTGATTCTAATGTACAGCCAGGGACAATACAGGAAAGTACAAAGAAGGAGAAAAAGTTACCCATAATCCTATCAACCAAAGATGGACCATTTCCATTGCCATGTATTTCCATCCAACTATTTTTCTGTATATATTTATGTATATATGTATGTATCTAGCCATATCTTAAAAACTAGAAATCATACTGTAGTTATAGCTTAATTTGCTTATTTTTTTCACTTATATTATGGATATTTTCCCATGAAATTAAATATTCTGTGAAAGCATTTTTAATAATTCTCCCAATATTATATTTTATAGATATAATTTATACATTTTCTTATTGTTGGTCAAAAAATTAGGTTTTTCCTAATATTTTGGTAATAAAAATAATACTTAATGAACATCCGTAAAATGCATGCCTGGCTATGGAACGACAAGGTCAAAGTACATTTTCTGAAGGCTTGATACATAGTATATTGCCAGCTGCTTTCCAGAAAGACTGTACTTTACACTTAATAGATAATATTGGAGTGCCAATCTTACCATATCCTCACTAGCACCAGCAATCATTTAAAACATCTTTCCCAGTGGTTATCTTTTAATCAGCATCTCCTTGATGAAATTATTATTTTCTAATTCCATATTTATACCTAAGCCCTCTACCATTACTCTGATCTGCCACTCCCCTCCTCACTTCCTCTTCTGCAGCCACACTGGCCTCACAGCTGTATCCTGAAATCCTCAAACATATTCCCACCTTGGGGTCTTTGAATCAGCCACTCCCTCTTCCCTGAGCACTCTTCTTCCAGATACACACATGGTTCTCTCCCTTCTTGCAGGTCTCTGATTAATGTACCCTAGCAGAGAGGCCTCCCCAACCATCCTATATAAAACAACAACCCCTAACCTGGGCACTCTTTCCTCCCTCAGCCAACTTTTCTCCATAGCATACACCACCATTTATCACATTCAACATTCATCTTAATTTGTGTCTCATCCCATCAGCATATAATTTCCATGAGGGTTGAGATTTTTGACTTGGTGCTATATTTCTAGTACTTAGAACAATGCCTGGCACATAGTAGGTGCTCAAATGTCTTTTGAATGAATCAGTCAATATGGAAAGATTCCACTGGGGTCAGAACCAACCCTATAGATAAGGATTAGGTGACCATCTATACAATATGATTTGGGAATGCCAAAGAACATGCCCTAAAATGAACTGCCGTGATATCTGAATAACATCAATAGTAAACTCTCAGTAAATATTAGCTACTGTCATGTGCCAGCCACTTTTCAGAGTACTTTATTAACTCTTTTAATCCACATGTTAACCCAAGAGATAGGTAATATTATTTCCCTTCACAGGGGGAAACTGACAGAGAGATTAGATAACTTGCCCAAGGTCACACAGCTAGTAAATGGTAGTTTTAATAAATGAAATGCAAATAGCTCTTGGAAAAGTAACATTAACGTGGATTTGTTTACCAGATTGTCTAACCCTGAGGGAATGCGGAATAACATAGATCAGATTTAATGGGAATGGTGAGAGGAGGAAGGCAAATAAAAATGGGAAAGTTCCAAAGTCAGAATCACCTACTTCACAATTTTACCCTGACTGTAGTTAAACTATTACCACAACTTCTAGGACAAAGAATAATGGAAAATAAACCTTTCTGAAGAAAAAGGGTAATTTTAGAACAGAGGAAGGCCTTTAGGTGACTTATAAACAAGATTCTATTTTAGATGACAAGCAGAGTTAAATGTTTTACAACTTGATCGCTTAAAAAATAAATCTGACACAAAGTCAGAGAACTATGCTATTCATTAGCTACATACTTTTAATTCAACTATGTTAACTCTTTAGAATCAGTAAACATGACAAAACTTTTAAGAGAATTGCTTCATTACAGATCAAACTGTCTGAAGATCCGTCTATAGTATATGCAGGATCAGACTATAAATTCTAATTAAAGGGTTTAGAATTAAAATTAAAAAGACATCCAAATGTCAAATTATGCCAGTAAAACAAAAACATTCTTCCCCCCAAATGATTAAATCTCTCTTTTCATTTATATGTGCAATATATTTTTCCATAACAATGATGTATTAGCACATAATCCACATGTCCACATTTAGATAATGTGGAAATAAAGTACTAGACACCTTAGTCTTTTCCTATTTCCTTTCCTACTGGAAAAAGGATAGAGTGTTTTTCAGGTGGAGGTGGAAGGGGGTACAGGACCACCCATCAGCTGTTGGTAACAATTACAGTTGGAAGAGTCCCCACGAGTAAACAGAAAAATGATATATTATTTGCCAACGTATAGAAAGTTAAAATTTCAATGGTTTGTATTTTAGAACAAATCAGCACAGCAATTCTTTGTTAGATTTTCACTAAAATGACCTTTTTAAAGAAAATGAATCTAATTACTCATGTGTGAAAGCTCTGCTGGAGGGGAAAAGTCCCTATGTCCTATTCTGGTACGATTTAAATGGAAACTGATAAGAAAGTACAGTTTCAGTCTGAATTACTACAATATTAATGTTTTAAGTCAGAGAGACAGTACAGTATGGTGGGGAAAAGGCTCCAAATTCAGCCAGTACCTAGATCTAAGTTCAAACTTTGCCCTATGCCAGCTGGGTGACCTTGGGTAGTTTCTTAAACTCTAAGGCTCTATTTCTTCATCCATAAAGTGTCTAGTTTCAGTTGCTGTAAGGATTACAGATAATCTCTCTGTGACATTTAGCATGATGCCTAGCATTTGAGAAAGAATATCAAAACTCCTCCTCCACTTCCTACAAAACAGTAAAAAAAAGAGGCTGAGGCAGACTGCTAATAAGGTATAAAGTCTTAAGAGGTTATCCATAAGCATCCTAAAAATAAATTGAATCAAACCACCTATATAATGCCATCTTTTTAGAAATGAAAGTAAAAACTGAATGTTTTTCTCCAGGAATCACCTATAAAATATAATTGCTTCCAATTTTTATTAAACTAGAACTTCTACAAAAATGTCATGGAAATTTAAAATTTTCACAAGATATCTCTCACTTAACTATACCAAAAATATTGTTTCATAGAGCCTGTATATTTAGTAAGTAAAATATGCTTAGTATACTTACCTCTGCTCCCTGAGAAACTGTAAAAAAACGAAAATGGAGCAGACAGCTAATAAAGTGTAAAATATTATCTTCCCAGCTTTCCAAGTTATCTTGTAAAATGTTGACAAAAATTATTCTACAAAAGGCAGACAAGCCATTCTCATTAATCAAATGTTTCTGATTAACATCAAGCATATGTCTTGATAGTAATGATTAATAAAATACCTAATCAAATACCTATCCTAAGATGCTTAAGTTTCAAATTGAATTTTATCTGCTTCTTTTTCCAGATATTTATCTTTTAATTAAGTGGCCCTTTGGTGCAATCTTTGCTACACTAGACAATATTATATGTAACACTATTTAGAATATCTTACAAGATCTTTTCTGTGTAGCTTTATATTTATAAACCTCAGCAGACTGGATGTTCAGGAAATGACCCCTTCACTTCTTTTCCCATTGGTACAAAGACAAAATTAAAGCTTTCTGAAACTAAAATAAAGGCATATATGTTTTGAACTAACTATTAAGAATAGTTCTAGGTGACAGCATTGTACCTTTATCACTGTACACAATTAAAAATTAAATTTTGACAAGTAGCTTCTTTTAAGATAAAAGCTCATGATCAATCTCTATAAATAAAAATCTCAGTCTTACCTTTTGGATCA
This sequence comes from Mesoplodon densirostris, assembly GCF_025265405.1. Lineage (NCBI taxonomy): Eukaryota > Metazoa > Chordata > Mammalia > Artiodactyla > Ziphiidae > Mesoplodon > Mesoplodon densirostris. Next base: position 84,876,081 of record NC_082662.1, read on the forward strand.
TTATGAGTCAAGAGCTGTATGTCAAACTGTTTAGCAAAAGCAGTCAAATCGGGTGGCATCACACAGCAGGAGGCAAGATTAACTTGGTTACTATTTGGTTTTACCTAGAAGTGGAAAAAAAAAATGACATCTCCACTAAATTAAGTACTACAAAAAGTAGAAAGTAATAAAAGGATTCAATTTTAGAACATATGAAATATCACATTCAACAGTACTTAAAGTTTATAAAATACTTTTACATGTATATATTTATTAATGTATGCTGTTCTGACTCATTGGTAACAGAGGAAGGAAAAATAGCTCTACAAGGGGGAAAAAGCCAATATATTACTACACTATTAAAAAAGTCTCATGCTTGAACCTGCCATCTAATACATCTGCCTTGGAAACTAACATGATTCTAAGTGGTATGGTTCCACCTGCAAAGGAAATATGTCTTAAAGATAGAGGATCAAATACAAATGATAAGTATGTTTAATGTTGAAGTATACAATATGGTTATTAATCAGACATTTGAAAAAGAGAAGAATCAGGTAATTTCTAATAGATGCTCTAGTTAATTTATAGATACATTTCAGATCATCTAAGTCTCTCCAACAGGATCTTAGCCACATTCTGGCTATCACCAAGCCAAAGGGACAAAGGGCAACTTTTCTCTAGGGTCTTCCTGCCCATAAGAAAATGAAAAGGCTGGGGAAAAATGAAAAGGAATAAAGAAAAATACAGAGAGTAAACTACTTGTAAGCAACTTCCCTAATCATTTTATAGGTTATTAGGCTAGAAGGTGGCAGTGATTGATTTATGACTCCTACTCCACATCAAGTTCTGTGAACAGAAGGTCTTATATATCTTTAAGTAACAGAGCAAAATATTTGTTATATATGATATTCTCTCACTTAGGAAATTAAAACCATGGACTAATAAAACCTAAAGGAAAACATAATATTTTTATCACATAATTAAAACTGAAGGAAAGAGCCTTAATTCATTTGGCTATGAATGCTTCATCACACACTTTCTAGTGTTATTGTCAAAGCCTGCTCCAAAACTCCCATATTTGGAACAGTCACCCCACAGTGGTGTCCACTATGTGCATGATGTTTAATGGGATGCAGCAAAGACTGTGAAAGACAGGCTCCTCCTGGACTGCTCGTGATCTAGACATCTTTTACCTGTGCCCACTGATACAGCTGTTCCAACTGGGTTTTGTCCAGATCAGAGGTACCTATAGCAACAATCTTTTTGCTGTGGACTAAGTTTTGTAATTCTTCCCAGTAAGGCTGCAAATGCTCCAAGGAAAGATTAACTCCATCTTCAATAGGAGGTGAAGCTATGATCACAGAATCCAGCTGTGCAACTCCAAGGACTGAACAGGCTGATGTGAAGGAAAACACAAAGAGGATAAATGTTTGTTACATAATAAAAACAAGTTGCTTCTAATGTCCTTTAAGTACCCCACTAAATTCTGTCCATATAGTTCACTAGTATTCTACATAACAGATTATTTCATTAGGTTTCATAATTTACCTGTCATTTAGAACATTTCCATCTTTTAAAAAAGTATAAAGTGCCCATTCATCTACTTGGTCTATGTGGCAGACACGTGGTTTTCTTTGACCTGCCTCATTCCTGGGGAAACTCACAACTACTACAGGTTCCTCTTTCTGAGGAACAGGCCTCCTTGTTTCCTAGGCCCCAGGACTTTTTGGTAGCTTCTGACCTAATAGTCTATAATTGGTAGGCATAGCAAAGAATAAGCTTGAGACTCTGAGTGAGAGACTGAATTTATGGTCTTAACCTATATACTAATCTATGCTTATAGATGTAGATAATCTCTTAATTTTTATAAAAATAATTTTAAGAGTTTATTTTTAATGATTATTGTTCACTCCATAGTTATATTAAAGAGCTATTTAGTTAACTGTTCAATGTATATAAATACTGGAAGAATATTTTAAAATATAAAACACTGAATAACTATAATGCCATAGTAACCTAACCAAGTGCTGAAAATCGATAAAAATGCTTGTTTCTGTTGTTGTTATTCTTTTGATATTTCACCTGTAGTACTAAAAGAGTTAAGAATATGATTAAGGAGAATTTCTATCTCTAAACGTATAGTTAACATTTAATTATGTTACATCTTTTACATTCCTTTTATATATCAAAATATGACTTTACATAAGTTGATGTGATTCTATAGAAGCCTTAACAAATTAGGCTAGAACTTTAAAAGATAAAATTGCAATGAGCTCATGTTCTTTTTTACCTGGACCTGAACACAAGATATAACTAATATACCTACACTAATTTAAAGTCCACATGAAAATAAAGTTGAAATTTTGCTTACCCATGTCAACTGCATTTCTAGTTGATGATGAAGAGTTTGATCCTACAATGAACAGTTTTGCTGGGTGACAAAGAAAACAAAACAGATTACTATATTTGAGTAACATTCTACTACATAGTAGTAATACTGCTAAAATACTAAGATGACAGATAATCCTGAATGAATTTTTTCCTCTCCTAGTTGCATTGTTTTATAGTTTTCATTTTAAGACCTAAAAGTATATTTCCACTGGAATTTTAAAATTATATGCTAGTTGCCAACAATAATCTGATTGTCAAAACAAAAAAGCAAATATTAATTTCCCCTTTATTAGAAGGCAGGGCAGATAAATATAGAAACTTATTCAAAATGTATATTTTTATGAATTAAACATTAATGGAGCATATTATTTTCTCCAATAAACTAAAGTCTATATAAAGCCTAAATTAGAATTGCTTATAATGAGAAGAAAATTGAAAGAAAAACCCCAAAACAGACAAACACTCCACAATCCTACCTTCCTAATATTGAATACAATCATTTTCATTTTTAGACGACATTACCTTCAAGTTCTTGGTCATACAAAGCAGAGTATATATTTTCTACTTCCACATACTTGGTTTACCCTTATGTAACAAATATTTTTACATCTCTATGCAGTATTATCTTAATTTTTTAAAAAAATCATAACAGTAATATATTCACTCTAGAAGTGAGGAAAACCTATAGGAGTAAGGGGAAAAAAACAGACAAACAAACAAAAACTCTACCAATAGTCTCATCACCGAAAGCAATTACTGTTTAGACTTTTATGTACTCTGGATTTTTCTATTCTTTCTTCTTTTTTTTTTTTTTGGCCGCATGGCT